>NW_024609857.1:14013906-14454964 GCF_016920785.2 Ixodes scapularis | reverse complement strand
CCAGGTATTTACCTTGTATATGAGTGCCCTGTAACACTGGTCATATAAAAAAATTCTGTAGACATGTTCGGGAAGCATTACATATACGTATGGATTGAATGTGCTTGGAACGTGCTTGAGGCTTGCCCCGCAGATAATTCTGCTAGCGATTCGTCGAGTAGACCGCCAGGTCGGCGAAGAATTAATCCTCGGTTGGCAATCACGGGAGAAGAGACTCAAGATGGCGCCGGCTTGGTCGGCCAGAAGTTTAAATAAACAAATCTATTTGCGAACGTTCAATGATATTACTTTGGAGACTTTAACAATTCCGCATCACGTCTGCAGCAAACGTTTTGTTTTTTGTAATATATGAGCAGTATAACTTAGACTTTAGGATGTCCGAAAAGTCTGCGCCGGAGTCACTCTCACAGATTCGGATGCGTACCGCTTTGATAGATGTCCAGATACGCGAGTACTCGAGCAACGCAACTATAGCACCGGGTCATGTGACGAGAAGCGAGGTCCCCCCCACCCACCTCCCTCCCCTCCCCCCCCCCCCTCCCCCCCCATGGCTGTCACCGGAGAGCAGTCCAAACAGGAGACCGACTACAATGGCGGAGCGGTGACACGCACGAGCGCCATCTGTACAGTGAAGTGCGCAACAGTAAAGTGAGGAAGATATTCCAGAGGGAATGGCCATAAGCGCAGTTCGTTCCACGCCCACCGCGCCTCCGCGCGGACGCAGTCGAAATAGCGGCACACCGATTTCGGGTAACAGCGCGTGCTTATTACAGCTCACAGGTGCGGCGGTCATTGACGAGCTCTTCCACCGTGGAGGTCTATATCTGGCGTAACGACCTGCTTCGAGGCCCAGCGCCCGCTACCCGGTGTATCCTCGTCACCGCGGCGAGCTGGCAACGTCGTTCTGGCGCGTGGGTATCCCGCGTCGCATCCTGCAGCTACCGACGAGGAAAACGGCCCGTTCCCCCTGCAGTATTGAAAGTCGGGCGGGGAGAATTCGGGAGGAAATGACCCCGTTTGGTCCACGCAAATTACGACATGGTATTCAATATCTCACAACCTGTAAATTTGGACCCCCCCCCCCCGCCCCCCCTTTCAAGGACCGTCGGCTCAAACTTGGGTTTAATCGATGATGGTATCGGCGCGTTTTTACTTTTCCAGCGCGGCTTCTCGTAAAGCTAGAACGGGGATAAATAGGGCAAATCGCGCCGCCGGCGAATTTGGGTAAGAAAATATTCAAAAGAAAGGCAGTTTGAGCTGGAGGGCACCTCAATTCTAGTTTAATATAGTGTTTGTTACTGTTTTTTTACCTTTTATTTTGTTTCTTTTTTGTGGCAGACAAGTAGGACCTGGTCGTGCGGTTCATTAACATTTAATAAGCGAGGGCTACTCAGGGTTATGTGTCAACAGATGTTTGAGACTTCATTTCTGAGTCAAGAAAAAAGAAAATTAGGCGCTGCATAAATTAAAAAAAAAATCAAAGCTTGAAATGTCTTGTAAGCAGATTACCCGAGGTTCCAATTCTACGTAAAAATACTAAACGTAAAGCCTGTATGCCTAAAGAATGAATTATAATGTTCTGGGTAATACAGATATTTCAATGGGATCCCACGGGCTGTCCATCAAATATCTTCCTTTTCAGTATTACGGTTCTTTTTAAAGTAGCTTATTTTACCAAACAGTGGATTTTAACTTCAGAATAAGGAAGAGGGTTTTTTTTCTTCCAGTGGGAGCTATAGACAAACAAGTTTTAATATACTCAGTTAAAAGCTTCTAAAAAAATATAAACCTGCAAATAGTTTGAAGTCCTCCACGGGTACACCGCCCTGGAAGTGTCGAGATTTACCCTGAAAAAAATCTCCTTTCCTCTTTTTTTCCTCGGAGAACAGGATGTCTTTTTCACACTGTGGTCTTTGAGTTGAAATGGCCCGTAATTGGAGATCAACCGTGCAAATGTAAGCAATTGAATGAAGTTGTGATAGAAAATGACGGGTTTATCGTTGTACCCAATGAACATGAAGCTAGTGATTTTTGCAAATACTGAGTCACATCTCGGACACGGCTATGGCGGTCGGTGAATGTAACCTTCGTAGCCCAGGACGAAATTTCCCATTCTTGCCTTGGTGGATGTCTACACTTCTGAAATCGAGCTAGGAACCGAGGGATGACGCGTGAAGGTAGCATGGTTGGACAGAAGGTGTTGCGCTGGGGGCAGCCGTCTCAACAAATGCGTGTCGCAATTTTGCAATTGCTACCATTAGCTTAAAAAAATTGTGATTAATACGTCCGTAAAAGCCTGAAATAAACGAAAGTGAAATTCTAATTTCAGTAAATTTCGCTCTTCTCAAAATCTTCGGCTGGTCGCCAACAGGATTTTTCGACGCCAATGGCTGTCAGGCCCAGGCGCGTCATGGTTTATCTGTTTCGTTCGCTTCAAGGCTACGGAACAGTGAGAAAAAAGTAAGACGCTAAAAGGCAAAAAAGAAGTTCGTCTTATCTTGTGTTGCCAAGAGAGCGTTCATGGAAGATGTCTGTAAACGCTAGTAATGACTAAATTGGACAAAAACATAAAAATAGACTATGGCTGTTGCCTCCGCTCATATCTACTGAAAACCAATTACTTTATTCTAGCTTGCAGAAATAAAATTTTGCGAAGACGCCCGTAGTTCGAAACTAATTCGTAATGGGGGAAAAAAATCCCTCACCGCTCAGCAAGTCTCTGTCAGTAGTATGATCAAGCTTGTGCAATTTTACGCAGTATAGGACTTTGAAGATGAAGGTCACTATACTCCGCGACAACTTTTCTTGGCAATGCAGTGGAAGGTACAGGGCCGCGTCCCCCCTCCCATTTTGAGTCTACGCAAGCTCTCCTCCTCTCCCCGGAAATGGGGCAGGAGGAGAGCCTGCGTACACTCATAATGGGAGAGGGGACTCGGGCCTGTACCTTCCACTGCATTGCCAAGAAAAGTTGTCGCGGAGTATACCAATATTGTTATTCATAACCCAAAGCATCACCTCCAAAGAATACTTCATGCTCCATCTTTTTTTTGTGTGTGTGTGTGTGTGTGTGTGAAAGGAAGGGGGGGAGGGGTCGATAGCCTAGCAGTTTTCGATTCGCGCAAAAGCAGGACCCTGCCCTGTGCGGCAGCCCGAGGAAGGAAAAAAAGAAAAAAAAAAAAAAAGGACCATTCGCCGTCGAACTAAAGACAAAGGTACTAGCGCATACCCGTTCCTGCCCGGTTTACCGACTCGGCTACAATCCTCCGGCCAAGCAGCGCGTGGTCCCGCCCAAGGAACAGCGCATGCACCGGCACGCACCGCTCCCCAAAAAGCACACGGCAGCGGGAGGCGGCGAGCCCCCGACGAAGCCGTCGTTAACCCAGGACCGGCCAACCGAGACGTTCACGCGGACGACGACGAGGACGACGTCTTCCAACTCTTTCCTTCTGCGGCGCTCGTGCAAGCCTACGAGGTCCTACACGCGTTCGAACGTCGACACATTCACGGCTTAGAAGTAGGTTTAGTGCCCTCCCGCGAAAAAAACAAAACAAAACAAATCCGCAGCGTTAAGCCCGGGCGGTCCGCCGATAGTCACGCTTGGCCCGGCGCTCGTCGTCGTGGCATCGACTTCGGCAGAAGAAAGGAAGTGCTGCAGAGAAGACGGCGGCGGCGTGCGAGCAACTCGCTAACGAGCGATCAGCGTTGCCTTCCGCGCGTAGAACGACGCTAATGAATTTTGGGAGGTGCACGCAGTTATTGCGTCACGGACGCTTTTGTGCTTTAAGAAGCGTTGTCGGTGCCCCGTTGTTGCTACTGCGGGGACTGCGTGGGGCGCATGGTGCTGCTGGCATGTTGGCGCTGCGCCGTTCGTGTCCCTTTCATTACAGGCATGGGTTTTCCGTGTGACCTCCGTGTAATGGACGATGAAGTACACGGAAGGTGGGCACGATGCGCTTTGTCGATTCGTGCGACGGTTCTCGACTGAAGCGCGTCGCATATCCGAAGAATGCCTCGCACCCTGCGATCACAATCCTCGGGCGTATGAAAGGAAAAGGGCCTCTTGCGTTGGTGTTAACAAGCTCGGCGCCATTTAAGATGAACTCCTGAGGTCTTTAGTTTGAGATGGAAAGCTTTTAAGAGAACCGTACCCTTTAAGAAATTTGCTTTTTGCTTACTTGCAATGTTTATCCGTTCCGTTAAATAATGAGTGCCTTCAAATGACTTTCTGGACCTCTCATCTTAGATTACCAACGGGTTCATCGTGGATGCCGTAGGGGGTGAACACTCGGGCGTGCATGTTTGTATACATCCATAAGGTACTTTTTTTTCCAGCTAACTTCTGCGCACGCGCACAACCTCTCCCCTGGCCGCTGTCGTCATTTTTGGAGAGCAAAATCCCACACGACCAGCATATACAGCACCTATCTTTGCGCGTATTTCGTCTTTCTTGACGATTATTTTATCAGTATCGGTAGTATGGAGCATAAAAAGCCAGGAAGGCCGATACAACGGCACGATGCCGATATATTTTGTCGGGCGTAGACACGTACGTTGGACTGCCCTTCATTTGTAGTTCCCAAAAAACTCCCCAGATGGCGCTCGTTACTAAAACAAAAGGTTCATTAGCTCGACTTCTAGCAAGAGGTTAGAAACCGGGAGGGCATACCCTTGGGACCCATGGCACCAAAATGTATACACACACACACCAACAATTTTTGTTTTTTTAGGCTTCCCTTACGGCAGGGACATAGAGCAGCTGCTATGATTTCCGCGATTATCGGCAGGTGTTTGTTTAAATGTGTTTGTATTATTTCTACAAAATTATAGATAATAATAAAGGTACTTATACAATCAATAGCAGGTGTACTTCAGCAGCTAAGAACATGCAGTGCATCTGGTCCCGTTCTGCTAACAAAGAGGAACAGCTGACGACCTCAACAACAATGGCGAAATGGGCACTGACCACCGCAATGACAGATAGTTTCAAAGTTCACCCCCATGACTTCACTCGCGAAGTTCTTAGACGCGTTTATGGTTCATTAGACGGCATGCGACCTCTGAAAGTCAGTTTATCTATAATTATCAAGAAAGCTGTCCGGTGACTCAATTCAAGAACCTCACCGCACGCAAGCTCACATTAAACAAAAGTCACCAGGAGCTGCGGGATGTGGTCAAAATATGACGAACTTCCCACTTCCCAATGTATTTCCGCTGCATATATAACGTTAACAGTTTCTATATCACCTAACGAAGTATATGTGCCCATACGAAACAGGTCAGGGGCGGCGGCGGGGCGGGGGGAGGGGGGGGGGGGGGAGTTCAGTTTATTTAATCTTTTAATATATTACGTTGTTGGTGATCGTAGAATGGCAAAATTCCAGTTGGAAAGTTCAAAGGCAGGTAGCACTATACAGCTCCACTGGAGTCAAAGAACTGACACTCCAGAGGTTCTTGTAGAACACCTCCTATTTCCGGCACATGCGGCCCGAGAAACGTGACTCGGGAAAACGTGCCGTGCCGTTGTGGCACTTTTCATGTCGCTGCTCTGGTTATTCATTAGTTTCCGCAGAGATAGCCAAACCACAGAGTAGATCGCGGAACGGCCAACACTCCAAAGACAGGAATGCGGTGAGTCCGACTCTGCTCTCAGCCCTGCCGTGAAAGCAACCGCCACTTTTCGTGTCTCCGTGAACGTCGGCCCCTCAATGTGCCGACGTTTTCGGTCGCGGTTTACGAATCTCTCACAGCAGGCTGACGCGAACAAGCCTGGCTCAGGACGGGACATCTCTGTCCACTCTTGGACACTGGTCCTCCTTCGGCAATGCCTCCTTATTTTCGTTCTAAAAGATGATCACTGCACTGCAGAGAACTAGGAGACGGCACAGCTTCGGGAAAACCCTGGAAATCTACCAGTCGTGATCGGCGGCAAGTAATATCTTATTTCCTACCGAAGGAAACCGGGTATAGTGACGTTGACTTTGCCTCTCACTTGACTCGTGGTTTCCCTAAGCCAGTGAACATAGGTGTTCCGTTTGTTTAAATTTTTAGTTAGCCATAATAAGAGCATTTGCGAGTTGCGCTGGAATTCGGAAGCACATGCCTATCTTTAGTGGAACTTTTTTTATTTCTTAATTACAAAATGGCAGTATCGTTAGTTACTAAAAGATTTGTAGGTTGCAAACTGACATTACCAAAGAGTACGGTGCAATGGTCGAGACACCCCATCGTTCGATAGCCTCAGGTTTTAAACGCTACGCAGTAGACAACAATGGTAGTTCTGCGCTGCTGCACGATGGTAGCAAAATATACCGCGCGTCAAATATTAACGACGACCGGCTTCAGTCAAGAGGTTATACCGACAGGTCAGCTGACTTACAGTGCCTGTTGAACGTGCACGGTAGTCGTCCTCTTCCTGCCGTACAACTGCCGGTACTGCTTGTACTGGTCGCCGTACACCCAGCACACTTTCCACCACTGCTGACGACACACCAATACC
This sequence comes from Ixodes scapularis, assembly GCF_016920785.2. Taxonomy (NCBI): domain Eukaryota; kingdom Metazoa; phylum Arthropoda; class Arachnida; order Ixodida; family Ixodidae; genus Ixodes; species Ixodes scapularis. The sequence continues at coordinate 14,448,468 of NW_024609857.1, read as the reverse complement.
TTGCTGCTAGTCGAGGAGGGCCCGGCACTCCGAGCGACAGCCGCCGCCGTCGTCGTCGTCGTCGTCGACATCGTCGACATCGTCCTCTCAGAACTTCACACTCGCCGCAGCCCCCCCAACACACAACAGGGGCAGACAGCACACGCCCACGCGCGCACGCACTGCACTTCCAAACTCGGTTCGCGTCCGAAATCCAATCGAGCCGGCGTAATCCACTAGGGCTCCGGAGGACCGACGAGACTTCGCGGTCGGCGGCCGGCAAAGCGACGCATGCTTGGAGCGAGGACGACTGCCGTCCCAGCCCAGGGCAATAGCCCGGGCAACACAGACATCGGCGGGGTTGTTTTGAAAGCGAGCATCTGGAAGCACAATGGCGAGGCGGTCGGAGGGCTCGCCGAGATTGCCTCCGATGGCGGAGCAGGCAAGGAGGGCCCGCTGGGGGGGACACTAATTACAGGGGGCCACTGGAACCGAGGGGAAACCTGCTCGCACACCTGTCAAACGCCGGGCGAGCTGAGAGAGGGGGCGAGATCCCCGCCCTACCGGTGTCCTTCGGCATGATGGACTCGCATTATTACCCGCAGCGCTACCAGCGGCGCGTCTGCTTCGTCCCGCCGTCGCTCAAAGAAGGGCCGAGGTCCGGATGACTGCCAACTGGAGTGATGCGACCTCTCTCCCCATCCCTCAGAGCGGTGACAGGAGCCACATCACTCGATGTCCCGTCGGGAGCTTTTTCGGACCGTCCCCTTTTAGAAGATGCAAAAAAAAATATATATATATATATTCCAGCCTCGTCGAACTTCAAGCCGCTGCGGTCTGAAAGTGGTGGTTGGACAGGAGCTGAGATGATCGGGTATCCTCGGGTTCGATGAAGATGGACCTGAAGGGTGTTGCCTCAACCAGGGGAGGCTGATGTGCTGCAGTTATCCTCTGTGCGACGAAGTCATGCAAACGGGTTTTTGGAAGATGTCACGTGCGATACTTGGACGCAAAAAAGCCAGCAGAGTAGAACCAGGCGTCGGCCACCGCGCGAAGATCGAAGTGCGGCGGCGCACGCGAGAGCGCGCGCGCTGAAATGAGGGCCACTCGTTGGCGCACTTTGGAGGAGAACGCTCGTTTCTCAGAGCGGTCTGAACTGCCATTCAGAGTAAACTTGCCCAGCGCGCCGCCGCTGTAACCGGACGGACAGGTAGAAAGGGGGGTTCGTCGCTTTCTCCCTAGATGCCCCTCTCGGATTTCCCCGTTTGTCCCTAGCCTTATACTCCGTCGCGCGTGTTACTTTTCATTTCCTTCGAACAAAAACTGAATGCGTAAAATGAAAACGAGATTATAAGGATTGTTGTCTCGAGTCTACGATCTTTAGACTATAATGACACGAGGCACGCGAGCAACTATGTCCAAAACCTAACTACTCGTACGAGGACGAACAAGTTATCTAAAAATCGTCGGTTTCTCCTCGTCAATAACACAAAGCAAAAGCCTAGATGTGCATCAGAAGGAAGCTTTCCTTTGCATTGTGGGGAACAAAGGATGCTTAAACACAAGCACGAACCCAAGATGGCTTATGCTTTCTAATGTAAACCATAAGAAAAAATGTGCCAAGATGTACACCGTCGCAGCTTGTCTGCACAACCTTCAATTCAGTTGTACAAAGTATATCGATTAAATTTACTCTAACCAAAAACTAATTATAACAACGTGTGACCTTAGGTATTTAACACAGTTTTTTATATTTTTTTTAAATATGTATCTGTTACTTTGGGCACGTGAAAGGTTGGTATCCTTTAAGTATGCATAGCACTGATTATTGCAACGCTCGTTGCCGCTACAATAATCCGGACACTGACTGGTTAGAAGCAAGTGCCTGTTTTGTCGACTACTGCACCCAAGATATCCTATTTCTTTTTGTCATAAAACAAAATTGTTTGGAAGTCTAATATCTCAAGACAGCAAAAACTACGAGCTTTAAGGGTTAATAAATTTCCACCCGACATATGGGTACGCATTCAATATCGAAATATCCTTGATACACTTTTAAGATTGGAGCCACCACAGGCAAGATCACCCCACTTGGATCTGTAGCTGCAAGTCACAGCATGAGGAACTTGCGTGCGGTCGTAATATCATGTAAATATTAAATATATATATATATATATTGCAGGACAAAATAGAAAAAAGCAAAGGCACGGTGGCAGATGCATGTAACATGACGTCTGTACTCTCGCTGTACAATAGACCGATCTCACTAAGTGTTTTACGCATGCGTGACGCCGCCATAACTGTAGTTGACAAAGGACAGGCGCCAGTACACGAGATGGCTCGTGCCGTCTCGTGCTCGGCTCGCGCACGAGCTCAAGCGGGGTCGTTGCGCGTGCCTACAGACTACGGTTTCTATGATTCATGTTGCCAGCGGTGGCGTAATGGTCTATTTTTCGGTAAGTTCTTACGAATCTTCCGAACCGAGTCACTTTTATAATAAATGTCGAGACCCATACAGCGCCATTACGGCAGGTGCCACGCGAATCAATAACGTGTATGAAACGATATCGGCACGCAGTCAAAGAATATTTCTGCAGCTCCCTCGCCCGTATATTGGCAGTCGCCAAGGGATGCATCTCCGGGAGGATCTAGCGGAAGGTCCTCGTCCGAACGCCACTCACCGAGGGAAGATTCGCGCAAAGCCGTCACTCGGCTGCATCCGGAGCACGTTCGGAGATAAGGAGCCACTCTGCCACTTGCCTCGCTTCTTCGAGAAAACCAAGAGACGGAAGCAGGCCGCCCAAATTCAGAGGCCTCACCTTCGCGGCCTCATCCTCGCGCTTCGACTGGTACTCAAACCGGCTACTGATTCGTCAAAATTTATTTAAAAACATATATATAAAAAAATTACAAACCAGAGGGCCAGAAATTAAGGATTTTCTAACTGCAAATATTCCTTATTCCGGCCAAAAACGATCTGCTAATTTCATGTGTCACGGTGGTGACATCGGCAACCCAAATATCGCTGTAGCAAAAATAAGCAAATGGTTGAAATAAGTACACTTCTGTTAGAACGAACACGATGTCGGCGAATTTCTGCCTTCTACTAAGTGTTCCGATGGCACCGAGCTTTGTTGTTATACATTAATTTTCTGAATGATGGCTTTCCGCCATACTAGTACTTTGTATGCGGCAAAGGATGCGAACGCTTGTTCGCGTTAGCATTGTCGCGCAGTGTACAGCAAAGATGTAATTGACTAGTAAAGTTGAGCGCAATAGCCCACCAGACGAAAGTGAGCATACATTTCGCGGAATGAACTACTGTATCTTTTTGAAGAAAACTAACCACGGGAAAGAGTTGAGCACGTTGGTAACACATATTTAGGAGAAACCAGCTGAACAAACCAACCATACAAATGAGAGGAGAACGTGAGAAGGCTAAGATCGTTCAAAACGTAGCTTGCTTCACTTTTCTCTTTTTTTTCCCCATTTTAGCTGAGCCAGTCGATGAATATGAAGTATATCATTAAACGCAGTTGGTAGTCCAGCGATTGAATGCGTCTTTCATGTTCTCCTCTCATTTGTATGGTTGGTTTGTTCAGCTGGTTTCTCATAAATATTTTTGAAGAGCTACGAATTCACAATGCTATATGAAAGCAAATTAGGAAAAACTTACGGAATGAAATCCAACGATCCATTTTTTTAAAGCAATTATTAGGTTAGGCGCGACATCTTAGTAAGCTTGTTTGTAAGGGGTTCACAAACAAGTCACGATTGTGAAAGCGAGCGTTAACTGACTGAAGAAAAGGAACCCCAGGAAGCCGCGACGTTTTGCTAAGAGACTTACTTTCAGTGCTTCCAAGCGTGCCCGCGTATACATTTTAAGCCGCCTTTTCTAAAGTAGTGATACATACCTATCCCCGATTAAGCCCGGTTACTCCAGCATATTTTTCGCTTTTCTTTCTTTTTAAAATTATCTTTCCTTGTGAGCACGCATATTAGTGCGTACCAACGTTTAAGGCTGGTTCAGACACTTGCGTTTGAATGCGTTTGACAGCGTTGCGTCGAGAACCGAAAGCGACTCACCGGCACATCTGTGCTTCGTATGAAGCGTGGAATCCAAACCAAGGAATCGTCTTGGCACGCGACACTAGCAACAGGGATGTCCTGGTTTCTCGTTGCCGCAACGCAGCCAAACGCAACTGTCTGAACCAGGCTTTATAAGACGAAAAGGTTTAGGGTGATGCCACACTTTGTAGTACCCGATGCCGACAGCACGCGCTCACGGGGAAAATACAAAGAAATCGACGAAAACAAAATATCGCCATAGCACAGTCAGCGCCACAAACGCGTGCAGGGACGCGCTCTTTTACGCGCTTCTGAACAAAAAATAAAAATAAAAGTGTGGGACAAAATGGCCAGATGTCTCCACCCTAAGCAAAGTGCACATGAAGGTACGCTATCCCTAACGTTAATAGGGAGTTTTCGTAGATCGTTTCCGCTGTCCCGCAACGCCCTCCGCAACACGCTACGATACTCGCAAATCTACAGTCAAGGCCATCGCCGCGCAGGCGCAGTAGCGTCTTCGTTGCGGAGGGCTTAGCGGAGGGGGAAACGCGGTCTACGAAAACTTCCTATTAACCGAATAAACTTGCCTTAGTTCTTCTTTCTATGCAATGCCAATCGCCAAAGAAATTCGAGAACTATGAGGATCGTTCATCACCTCAACTCGGAGTCAGAACAAACGGCCACGTGACCTGGTGCCTATCCTATGCCGCCAACCAGACATGTGAACGTTACCCCCAAAAAGTAACTAAATACCGTCACTCGTTACTAGCTCAAAAAGTAACTAAGTACGTTGCTCGTTCCCGATTCTCCAAAGGAACGCGTGAGTTATCTCAAAAGTAACGAGTTACTTTTCACGTTACTTTGACGACCAAAATCTCAACTGTTTTTATTTCGTGGTTTATTGTTTTCTTCTTCGTAGTCGTTGCACTTCAGCAGTAGCTGCCTCACGAAGTTTTTATCAGTTATGTTTCCCCGCTTCCCTGAAAATACACCTCCGGCGACGCTGAAGAGTCGTTCTACCGACGCTTTCGAAGGAACGGCAGTGTTGTGCTCCAGCAAGGGCTGGTGGATCTGGGATTCCCCTCTTTCTTTCTTTTGCTCTCTCTGCTTCTACAGTTCGAAGTTGACAATGGATTATGGGTTTTCCCGCGTTGGCAACCTCCGGGTTTACATTTGAACCGTACTCGTTCTAGAAGGTTCAACCAACGAACCTGATTGTGCTCGTTAGGTGAAGGACATTTCCGGCTGTAGAGTTTAGTACAGCCACGTTTATCGCTGGACACGTCAGTCGAACTGTTCTACTGACGTGTTCAGCGATATATGTTGCTGTACTGTCACACTGTTTAGTTGTTTTTCGCAATGCAATAGACGCATACTCAGGTAAGAATAAAAACAAGGCCGTTTAAGCGTTGTTGTATACGCGTTACTCCTCAAAAGTAACGAGATACCGTTACTCGTTACTTGGCGTTAAAAGTAACCAAGTAGGTTAGTCGTTCCTTTTCTCAGAAAGTAACTAAATGCGTTACCCGTTACCGAAAATAGAAACTAGGTAGAAGTATAACTCGTTACTTGTAACACGTTACGTACATGCCTTGCCGCCAACGTTAATCATATATCCAGGCGCTGGGGTTCGCAAAGTAGAAAACGCGTGCTGAGCTCCAGGCGTCTTTAGTGTTCGACTATTCTAATCACCGCAGTGGTTGGGCACGAGCCACTGCCCGGGTGACCGCCGAGGCATGGAGCCGAAATCGAGTGCTCACGCGGTTCTTGTGTCCAATCCATGAGCCGCGCTAGATCCCACAATTACGTCGTCAAGTTTTGCGAAGGCAAGACTGTAGGCCCCTTTTATTCTCGCAATTTCAACGCGAAGAACAAGTTTCTGAATCAGAGGCATTCTGTGCGAGTATACTTAGGCCATACTGGACCAGAACGCCTCTGCGAACTCAAGAAACACTCCAACCCAAAATCGTTTCATGATCCTTTAACACCGCTGCTTTGAAACGTCGATGATACATTTAACCACCCATTCTCCAAGCGAACGCTAACGACCCATGAAGCGCGGGATCTGTTCAAATTTTTCGAATATTCTTTTAAGCAAACTTGTCTCCTCCGAGACGATAAATTGCACAGCCGAGAGCCCTCGCTAAATCTCCAACTTCTGTTATCCGTGTAGCATTTACGCTTTCAAGCACTGGCGACATATGCAACCTCGACAGGCTTGCGAAGACGGAGCGACCGTAAGTCGCTTGGGACGCTAGCAGCGGTTCCTGTTTGTAAAACTGCTCCGTCAAAGCAAAAAAAAAAAAAAAAAGGAAGACACAAAGACAATAAGATTGTCATATGAGGCATCTAAATAAAAATTTCATACACATAAAAAAGGCACGAATAATTACATTTCGTGTAAGGTTCGCAGGAAACAGTTATTAGGCACGTAAATACCGACATATCGTCTCTAATGGTCGTCCGATCTCATCCAGGTGCGGTTTAATCTCGAGCTTCCGTAACACCTTCGCGCGTATCATAAAGAACACCCACTTACGCACGGAACATCGAGAAACCAATCGCGGGGACACACGGTGTTGTGAAAACGGAAAAGCCCCGGACCAGACCCTCCCTATCTAATCCGTCCGGCAACGGTGAACTCATTGAGTAGCATCGCCACATGGCTCCGGTCGGCTTGCCCGGAAACGAGGCGAGAGGCGACAAGGGGGTGCCGTGGGACCACCGTGTTGGCATCGCCCCACCTAGGCGCGGAGCTAAGCCGAACCCTTCTTTCTGGCTGCGTTAACGCTGGTCCGAAACGGGGTCAGCCGACTCAAGAACCGGGAGGATTACCGGGCCAGGATTCCGGGTAACGACGCGCCAGCTGCGGGACCTCCGTGAGGGTGGGATTATGCCCGGACGCCACCTGCGGATGATCCGGCCAAGCCCTTCCCGTGCCTCAACGCCGTCTGATGGAGGGGTCAGCACTACCACGGCCAACGTCGTCACCCGGGCAAACAATGGACCCCTTGCTGTCGCCTCCTCGGCGCAGCTTTCGAGGGCAAGGGTGCCTCGGCGCCGGAGTGCAAAGTCCGGCAACAGCTGCAGTATGTGCATGTGGGTGTGTGCGTGCTCAGGGGATGAGTGGAGGCGGGGCCTGAACATGATTTGTTGGCAGCTCGGCCACCATTGGCTGCCAGCCGCGAGAGTACCGAAGAGCGACCCTATAAATGGGGCAAACAGAATGCTGCATCTGTGCTCTCGGACGTTGTAAATACTTTGTGCATATGTATTAAACAATGTTTCGTTGCGAGAGACCCTCCCGTCTCGTCATGTTCCTGGACGGGAGTCTGCCCGCTGCTCCTTTCCTGGCCTGGCCCTGCGTGACGCTACCCGGAGAACCCCCTCGGTCCCAACAACTGGATGGCAGCGGTGGGATCGACTTCGCCGGACCATGACTTCTTGTGTGGGTGAGTGCCCGGCCCTCTCTTTCTCAATCTGCCAGACCCATTAGCTCTAAGTTTTGCCTGTGGGGGTTGGAGATAGTCGTTGTTAGAAGGACTGTGTGACCGTTCTGACGCGAGAATTTTGTGAGAAAGAGAGCCAACACAAGCTAGATCATGAGTCTCGAGGCATTCCGTTGGCACGAGTTAGTGCAGGTTTGTACCGAATTGGGAATCGATTTAGGGCAGACCAAACGCAAACCGCATATTATAAAACTCCTTCAGGCCGAAGACGTCAGCATTAAAGAGTTCACGGAGGCTCTGGAGGAAGTTCGCGAAAGGGAGCGGGAGGAACGCAGAAAGCGGGCCGACGAGGAGGCTCGCGAGAGGGCTAGAAAGGAACTCGAGTGGGCTCTCGAGTGTAAGAGATGGGAACTCGAGAAACGCGAGTACAAGCGCGAAATGGAGAGGCTCGACTACGAGTTCGAGCAGCTCGAGCTCGCGAAGAAAGCGCGGGAGTTGGAGGCTCTTTCTCGGGCTGCAACAGGCGTTGAAGGGGTGACACGAGAGGCGTGTCAGGGAAAGGAGAAAGTGGGAGCTGGGGACACAGAGATGACCGAAAACCAGCGTCTTTCTCCCGACACGACCGTCACCGAGCTTCGCAAGACCGACCCATACCCCGAGCGGCGGGACGGCGGAAGTGACGTGGAGGCAGCGACAGAATTGGTGTGTCAGGAAAAGAAGAAAACTGGAGCTGGGGACACCGAGGTGACCGGAAACCAGCGGGTTTCTTCCGACGCGACCGACGCTGTTCCACGCGAGACCGACGCCGTTCCGCGCAAGACCTGCCGAACGCCCGAGCGGCAAGAAAAGGAAGAGAAGGCTCTTCGGGCGTCCAGCTGCGACTTCCCGGAGGACGAAGGCGATGCCAAGACAGAAGCGACGCCGGGGGAGTCCAGCCAGCTCATGGAGAGCGGCGCCGAGATGCAACAAACAGCGGTTCAGCAAACAAGCCAGGATCCTGACCGCTCTGATCGGCACCCGTGCGGCTTTGAGGACAAGCCCACGGCGCCGTCGCAGGAGTCCACGCGGCTGACCAGGAGGGAGGTGATTGGGATTTCCTTCGACAAGGTCAACCACACCTGCCTGGTACGGCTGCGGAGCCCGGACTCCAGACCATTCACGGAGTCGAGGTGCAAGGAGGACGTCGACGAGTACGCGTCCCGCAGCGAGTCGTCGAGGTTGGAGGACGGGAGACCCCAAACCGGCCATCCCAGGGGACCTGCAACCGGAGGCGGCTGCGCGAGCAAGGGATCCACCGGGGACACGATGGAGCCCGGGCGGGACCAAACAGACCCGACGCAGGTGCCTCTAAGGACGTCGTCGTGCTCGCGGCATGGGGGATCCGCCACCGAGAACTTGGAGGCCGTCATGATCCAGCGACCGAGACGCAAGAGGAAGAGGCGGCGCCGAATCAGCGTTGTACGCTCTAGCAGCAACGCTTCCTGCGAAGAGCGCCAAGGAAAGCGCGACGAGCGCCCCTTCAAGAACAAAAAGCGGTCCTCGAGGCTGGGAGGGGGAAGACTCCGAGACCCTCGTCCCAACGAGCCACGGACCCACAGCTCAAGTACGAGCAAGCAGCCTGGAGGAGGCAACAACGAGCCTGGAACGACTCGGCGAGGTTCCAGACGGAGTCACAGCTCATCGCCTGTGGTTCAGCCTGGCGTCACGTCGGACGCGGAGACTAAGGGAGATCTCCGAGACTGCAACTTCGGGCCTGCACGCAAGTCCAAGGAGAAGAACTTGAACAGTCCGAGTGATGCCAAGAACAAACAGGGCGTGGGTTAGATACAAAGAAGGACTTTCGAGGGAAAAGGTGGTTCTTTAAGTGCTATTGAGTCGACTAGGTTATTCGGCAAGTTTATTAGCTTTTATTTTTTTCGGGAGTCCGAGTTTTGCATTTCGTTGGGCTTTAGCTTGTTGTGTTAGCGTTGTTCCTTTAAAGCGGTCTTCTCCTCAGTAGAGATTGCATTACGGAGGACGTGATCAAATTTAATAGGGATATACCCTATGTGAGTTACGTTCCGGTTTGTAATGTGGTTTTGTTTTCACGGGAGTCCGTTTTATTTTGGGTTGAGCGTTAGAGGGCTTTTATTGGTCTACAAAAGTTTCTTTCGCTAAAGCAACCTGTCGTAGGAAATAAGTTTCTGTGTGTCTTTCGTTGATAGAATAGCACGGAACTTTCAAGTGGCATTTTTTATTGTTGTTTGAGAGTGGTCTGGCGGATTGAAGGTATGGAGGGCTGGGCGCTCGGCTGCGTGGAGTCTGGTTCGGTGTTGTGGGTTGCGTTACTGTCACTTCCCAGAGTTGACTCCAGCCTGGACCTCAGTCGCCAGCCTTGCCGTGAGACCGCGTCTTTCAAGGGACCAGTGTGGACTGCTCCCCTTCAAGACACTCTTCCCAGCGGCGGAGGAGCTGTTGTGAAAACGGAAAAGCCCCGGACCAGACCCTCCCTATCTAATCCGTCCGGCAACGGTGAACTCATTGAGTAGCATCGCCACATGGCTCCGGTCGGCTTGCCCGGAAACGAGGCGAGAGGCGACAAGGGGGTGCCGTGGGACCACCGTGTTGGCATCGCCCCACCTAGGCGCGGAGCTAAGCCGAACCCTTCTTTCTGGCTGCGTTAACGCTGGTCCGAAACGGGGTCAGCCGACTCAAGAACCGGGAGGATTACCGGGCCAGGATTCCGGGTAACGACGCGCCAGCTGCGGGACCTCCGTGAGGGTGGGATTATGCCCGGACGCCACCTGCGGATGATCCGGCCAAGCCCTTCCCGTGCCTCAACGCCGTCTGATGGAGGGGTCAGCACTACCACGGCCAACGTCGTCACCCGGGCAAACAATGGACCCCTTGCTGTCGCCTCCTCGGCGCAGCTTTCGAGGGCAAGGGTGCCTCGGCGCCGGAGTGCAAAGTCCGGCAACAGCTGCAGTATGTGCATGTGGGTGTGTGCGTGCTCAGGGGATGAGTGGAGGCGGGGCCTGAACATGATTTGTTGGCAGCTCGGCCACCATTGGCTGCCAGCCGCGAGAGTACCGAAGAGCGACCCTATAAATGGGGCAAACAGAATGCTGCATCTGTGCTCTCGGACGTTGTAAATACTTTGTGCATATGTATTAAACAATGTTTCGTTGCGAGAGACCCTCCCGTCTCGTCATGTTCCTGGACGGGAGTCTGCCCGCTGCTCCTTTCCTGGCCTGGCCCTGCGTGACGCTACCCGGAGAACCCCCTCGGTCCCAACAACGGAGCCCCGTCGCTCGTATATATAACACACACGCGGCGTCACGCATCTAGACAAGGGAGGGCGGGGGGCATACGGCCATACCACCTTAAAGACAAGGCCCCAGCGTGACGTCATTGCTAGAGGGTCCTCGACCCGTCCCAAGCGGCAAACACGCTCAAGCTCGACGAGAACAACGACGCAAAGCGGCAGGCGCGTCCGTCTCGCCGTCGTCGCGTGCTCGTTGTGAGACGATGCGAGTCGCGCTGGCGGCGACGCGGACGCAAGCTGGGCGACGCTGCGTGGGTCCACTAGTGACGACGTAGGAGGGGGGGGGGGGGGGGGGGCGAGTGGCGTAGGCCTTGTCTTCTAGGTGGTATGGCATACGGGCGTTTGTGCGTCCGTAACGCGGGGGCCGCTCCACGCGGCAAGGCGTATACGCGCCGGATAGATAGGTATTTATAAGCGTACAGAAAAGAAGCCGCGTAGACGTCGTGGGACGTCGAAATTACTTTCTCGCGGATCGGAGCCTCCCCGTGGCGTATGTCAGCGTCCGGCCTCACTCAAAAGAGAAAAAAACAAAAAACAACAAGAAGAAACTCTATTTTATGAATTGGTGGGCGCGAAGGAGCACGACTACTGGACTTCGTATAGGCGTTAGAAGAAACACGCGTGGGACGTCAACGCTCTCCTCCCAGCTCTTTCCACTGCTGCTAGAAATCTGGAGCGGCTGCTCTCCTGATACGCATTTTGGAGAACCAGGAAAATGACGGAACTAATTATATGTTTAAACCCCCCACCAAAAAAAAAAAAAAAAAAAGAAGCAGTTTGCGTTGTGGCACTGGGGTCGTGCTCGGTGCCAAAACGCGAGCAGTTTATTAGGTCTGAACGTGTGATCAGCCCCGCCATTCGTCGAGCTCGCTCCGTAGATTGGAGGGATTGGCTCTCTCTCTCTCTCTTTCTCAAGTGCATTGCGGCAGTGGCAGACGCTCGGAATTCCTTGTCCCCCAAGGGTTCGTGACTGTTCGCCAAGGCGAAGTTTACCATGTTGGACAGTGGGTTGGCTCGTTACTCAAAACGGATTTTGGTGCCGTACGAAGATGAATGTTAAACTAAAGTAGGGCATAACCCCTGTTAAAAGGACACGGCAACCCCCCCCCCCCCCCCCCCCCGGCCATGAGCACACACACATTTTTTTATTGTTTGTTAGGCGATTTATAATGGCGTCAGAAGACCAGCCGGTCAATATTTTGTTACAGCGTCGCGTAATATTTTTAATGAATTAAAAAAGCGCTACCGCTCGCAACCGAAACCGGAACTGGACTGGGGAGGAAGAAGACGAAGTTTGGAGCAATGCCTGGTCCCGTGCCGCTTATATAAGAACGACGGACATTGGTGAAAACGTATACGACACAAAGTACCCGTAATAAAGTGTCTGTTATCACTATCTTATAGCGCGACCAGAAAAATTCGCCAAATATAACCTGTGACACGCCAGACGGCCAACACTAAAGTTGAGGACACACTGCTATAATACGTCACGCAGGAAACAATTTGCAAAACATGTTCGAAGCACACATATGTATGAAGCAAACGTGCTTATGCTTGAGATGCGTCCACAAGTAATTCTTTCGTAATTTCTGCGTGCTGCGAACACCGGGTCTTGGATTTTATATTGTTAGTTCTCCCTCGATTCTCATGTGTATATATTGACCTATTTCGGGAAATATGTGGGTGGTACACGCCCATTCCCTAATGAGTGCTCTTGTCAGTTAATAAGTAGAAGATTCGTACTGTCGGAGTTACTAAGTCGAAGTATATTACGACGTTTCGAGCGGGGACCGCTCTTCATCAGGTAACGAGTGTACAGCCCGTGAACGTTTATATATCACTAAGTAGAAATGCAGAAGTTTTACAGACTTGGTGAAATTGTAAACGGCGTTGCTGTTCTTTGGCGGGTTACACAACATACCCCACTTTCTAGAAGAAAAAAATATGCGTATCGATTTATAGGTTTTTAATATCTGTTTAAAAAAAAAAAGTGCGAAGGTGGCATCTTGATGAACGAAGGGTTGTGTTTAGCCTCGAGGTCAGCTTCGAAACGCATCTACGAAGTTGTCGTGCTGCTGTTTCGCAAAAACCGCGCGTTGGCAGCCGCAGTCCTCGCTTCTTCCCCCAGCGGGAGAGAGCAAAGGGCTTACAACGGTCCACACGTACCCGAGTCGAACCGCAGCGCAGATACTTGACAAGACGAAGGCGGTCATCACACCGGCAGAAAATGACACCCTCCACTCAGCGCGCCCGTGTCCACAAAAGACGCGGGACGACGCACATGGCTGCGTCGTGGCCTCCCGCGGGACGACCGACGATGACCGTGAAGACAAACATAACAGCCGGTTTCTCCCCTCCGAGCACGGTCGCCCAACCCCACAGCAGAGCGCCCACGCCTGTCCACGGGAGAAGCTCTTTCGCTTCCTCGGCAAACTCGCGGCCGGCCGTGGGAGAAAGAACCGTAAAACGTCGCACGCACGAGGAGCGGTTTATACGAATCTCTTCTATGCGCGGAAACCACCAGCGCGTATATCTCGGAGCGGACTCGGAGGGCTACCGCATCGCTTCCTGGTAACACAGCAGTGCATCACGTTTGGACTCCGCCCACCCAACGGTCTGCCGAGGGGTGGTGCTGAGAAACCGTTTTCCGAAAACAAGATTTTGTTGGCTTGTTTTGTTGTTATGTCCTCTGTTTGTTCTCACTATACCAGTGTGCATAGGAGACGGGGTGTCAGTGCTGATTCGTGTTGCCAGTTCAAAATTAACCAGAAAAACGCTAAAGGCATTAGGGAAGACCGCTAAAAACCGCCAGATTTAAGGCGCATGCCAAGAATAACCGTTTTAACAATACAGGTTTCGATATTTGCCCCAGCGAGTTGGTTTGCCCCCCATAATGCCTCAACGAGTTCGCGACACTTCACTGACAACAACTCTGTTGAGAGAGTAAGCAAAAATAACGACCCCATGGCCCTAAGTCACCGCAAAAATTAAGCTCTTTACGATTGATTTCCGCCAACCGCAAAAGGGAAATTTTTAACGCTAGACAACCGCTAATCTAGCAACACATATACTAATAGTGGCCGTGGTGGTGATTGAGACTTGCAGTGTAGGTGTTCGTCTGTGAAATCGTGGCCACAGAAAAACACTTCAACATAAATCTTCCAGAAAAAAGAAAGACGTTTTCCTCTTGAATGTTACCGTTGTTTAGGCAACGACACAATGGTTCGTTTTTCAAGGGTCGAGCGCCGCTCGCGATGACGCCGTAAAAAGAAAACAGAAAAGAAAGAAAATACTTGGGACGTGCTCACCCCAGGAGCTTCCATTAAATTTGTCCTCTCGGATGGCTCTTTTTGCACCAAGATAACGACAACTTGCGAGGTATTTTTGTATGTGGGGTCAAGTCGTAGCACGTGCTTCCTGGACCCTAAAAAAAAAAAAAAAGTTTAATGGCGTTACCCAACCAGTCAAGCTAGGACAAACAGGAGACGCCTGAAGCTCGTTAAAAATGACCGCTTTCGTCGTTCTCAGGTCCGAGCGCAATGAAAATGGGTGGGACTCGAATTAAGCAGAGCTTGAAAAATTGCAAACTTTGAACACAACCATTTCGTCGTTTACCCTGAGACTGGGGGGTTTTTCGAAGAGCAGAAGTAGCAGAAAAAACAGACAGGTCTCAAACTCAGCTATACGTTTATTTCAACAACTTCCTCTTATATAGTTCGTTTTCGTCGTCAACAACCAATCACATACTACTTGTCCTTTGCACCGTGACTTTTCAGGTTCCACTCTATCACAAAAGAAGCGGACACTCCCAACGTTTCCAAGTGAAAAGGTTCTAGCAGAAGATATGCCTCACAAAGCCCCAAGCACTCTTTTGTGTCCTCACAATGTATAAAAAGGTCACACATGTATAAAAAGGTCACACACAATGTATAAAAAGGTCACACATGTATATACAACACACATGTATAAAAAAAAAACAATCGCGGAAAAGCTAAAATAAAAAGCAAGTGGTCGTGTACACCGCTTGTAGGGTGTTTAGTACGTGGTTGTCACAAAAATAGACCGTACTTCGTTATCAGGTTTTTAGATTGGTAGACTAGCATCTTCTTTTCATCGCTGCCGCATAGACCTTTTCCTCCGCTTATAGAAAAGTTACAGCCTAGCGTGCAAAGGAAAACGCCCAGCGGAGCGAGAGAGCCAGTTTCGTTAGAGATCGAAAGGAGTTGGCGCGATACGCAGCAACATAATGGTGGTTGCCAGAAGCCCCTTTGTTGAACAATGTGTAGCAGACCCATCTCAAGAAAGACTCTTGGGAAACTTGCTAAGAACGAAACAAGAAACAAAAAATTACCCGAAACGGCTCCGAAAAGAAGCACTGCCTGCCTTCGCTGGCTATTTTGCTTTTGCGCTGCCATTTCCCGTTATCTCGGTGGTGGTGGTGGGCGGGGTTGCCTCTGGAGCGGGATTTTTGTTTCGTGGCTTTTTAAAGACACCCCCTCGCACTTTGCCGCGTTGCGATTTTGTCCAGGCAGAGCATACTGCGTACCCATCGAAATCTTCCATACGCTGCTCGAACCAGTTCCTTTACATCCAATTGTTTCGTTATGTTCATATTATGTTTTAATGTTCCACCACGAAGACAACCGGCAACAGTATTAGGAGATACCAGTGAGTGTATCGTGTGGTGTACCGCAAAGCCGTGGTCAGACTTGTAACACGTCATACAAGCAACAGTTTGCAGACAGTTTTAGGGAACCGTTTTTGCAGATCCGATACGGTATGATGGGCCCTCCGGTACGAACTGCGCTCATGCAGGTGCAATTGAAACGGTGCAACTGTTAGTCTCAAAGGTGCTAGTGTGAGAGACTAATTGAGGGGTGCAACTGTTACTCCCCTCCCCGTTTGTCCCCGAGGGTACTAATGGGAGTGGCAACGCACTTGCTCCCCTCGGGGACTAAGTCGCGCTCCCCTTTTTCTTAGAGTGTACCGCAGAAGACTCGCACATGGGCAGTTTGTACCGGAGGGCCCATCGGACCGTATCGGATGAGCAAAAATGCTTTCCTAAAACTCCCTCCTGTCTAAGCCGAGTTTCTTTCTTGTATGAAGGACCCGTCCTACTGTTTATACAAAAACAGCCGGGGGACAAGAGGGAACATTGTTCGAAGAGGCTCGAACATCTTCGAACCTCTTCAAAACTTTTCGGACATTTATACGAACATGTCTCGATACATCTTCGAAGCATACACACGTATGAAGCAAACATATGCTTGGAACATTCTCGATGGCTGTCCGCAGACACTTCTGTCAGCGTGTCTGCAGCAAGCACCATGTCCTTTGCGTGATGTATAAGCAGCCTGACAACAGCTCAAAAAAAAAAAAAGTAAAGAGGGCTGTTTCAGAAGTGAGTAAGGAAATAAGGTCGCCCCCGGTCCTTCACGCGGAGCAGCCTATTTGGAGAAAACACGGAGTTCCCTATCTGCAGTGGACACATTAGCCCAGAAAGACGGACTTCCCACTTCCAGCAAGTGTGTGTTTGTGTGTGTGTCTGTGTGTGTGTTTTGTTAACGTTCTTAGTTGTTTGCTGCGAAAAGCAGCGCATGCAAACCACCGTCGAAACGCGACCGCCCAACACGGACCGTTTCACACGTCGGCCTTGGATGGTTGCCATTCTATATTTATGTCCTTGGTGGCTAGAGACCCTAAACGAGCTACGCTCAGAGTACCGGCACTTTCTTGCGGGCGCTGCCATTTTAGTGCTGAAGGCAAAGCGGGCGCAATATTCGCGACTCCAGCAAAACGGACGCCACCAAGCGGGAAAACCGGGAACCAGCCGGACCAGGTCGCTCCGCGCCCCTCCGCGTCTCTGGCGGCTTTCGCGGTTACGTGTTGTCGGCGCGGTGGCGAACAACGTGATTTGACGAACGTGCGAATATTTCTTAACTTTGCCTGAGTGGTCATTAGTGTCGTGAAGCCTCTGTAGATTGTTTCCATCCATCACGTGTTTGAAAGCCCGTTTACTCCACAACACACGGTCGCGTGCTTTCGATTTCTTGGATGGGGAGGAATCACGGAAAAACGTTTTGATTTCTTGTCTGTCTCGAATCACATTCAAAGTGACGACGAATTGGTAACTGATAACTGGTTTCTTTATACGGATCTGGAACAGTGGACCGAGGACGACAGACGAGGCATTTCACTGGAGGGAACACCAACGTTGCAGTCAAGTGAATGGGAAGGTTCGATAGCTACTTTTCTCGAGTTTGGTTGTGTTCGGTTAGCTTCAAGTTTGAGCCACCCGGGTCCATATCACATGAGCGAATGACGTTTTAGCGAACAGCGACATTTGAGCGAATCGACATTTTAGCGAATAACGGGGGCGCGCGTTAACCCATCCGCCGCGCTGCGCTTTCGCCGCTTCGCGGCGACAGTCTGCGGCGGCTCATTACGAAAATGTGAACCCATTTGGCCCACTCGAAAACGCCGCTTCGCGGCGTCCGACTATTCGCTAAAGTGTCATTCGGTGAAACGAGGGCGTTCGCTAAAACGTCATTCGATCAAGTGAGTGCCTCCCGCTTTCAAAAGGTGGGGGACGAGTCTCGGAACGTTAGAAGCTGTCACGGCATTTTGATCTATCGCGCCTCCAATATTTATATTATACCCCCGTCGAAGACAGCAGCAATATACGTCTGCATTGCTCAGGTTGACCGGCCACAAGAAACACAAATTTTCTCCGTTCAGGATTCGAAGCAAAGTTCAATGCAGAGAGGTTCTGAGTGAATCTCCGATGACGACTCTCTTCAGTTTGTCTCTGTGCTGCCGGCTAGAACCATTTGGCCAAGTTTAAGTAGTATCTCTCTGTCTGTCGAATATACTTTTATTCAGCAGTTCATCTAACAGCTAGTCAACTAAGCTCATATTTCAACCCGAAGAATATACTAATATCGCTTTAGTGGGACATAGTACGCGATTTAATAGATAACCCGCTCGTCAAAATGACTCCTCGATTGCTACTAAAACCTCCATTGAAATAAGAGTATCAGCTGCTGCTTAGTGGGGCGCCGGCGGGTTAACATGGTCCTTGGCTCAAGGAGCGCTTGCTTAATTTCTGTAATTTTTCTGTAGCCAGTGCTGTTGACCGAACAGACGACTGGAGCTGTTTCTTAAACGCGGATACGCACAAAAGCTCGATTTCGCGGACAGATAAGTCGCATGCTCGAGGCATGCGAGTTAGCTGAAAATTACTCTTGGTGGAAGAATTCTGTAAGCATCGCCACTTTCCTTAGATGATCAAAACTGATTAGAGTCTATTACCGTCTCTCCGGAGCCCATAGTTTCGCTTTTGAACGAAATCTCCGAAACGAAAGATTGATATGAAAAGAACAAAAAACACTGGGAAAACAAAACTATGCCTTGCAAGTTTATGTGCACCGGCTACACTTAACCGTCTGAGTTCAAATACCTATAAAAGTGGGCATTAAACTAAAGAAAATCTGTTAAATTGAACGCGCCACCTGTTCAGGCGGCCCAGCCGAGCCGACGCGACCTGGACTCAGCCGCCATGTTTGTTTGGTGGTGGCGCCCCCTATAGGTCGCTGGAGTCGCGAATAGACGTTATGTCGAAATCCCAGCCCAGCAACATCGGCGATCGATATTTCTTGGACGAGAAGCGGGTGATTGGATTCCGACTCCTTGCAGAACGCGGACGCATGCACAATTGCTTTCGATGCGAGCTGAGCCGAGTTCACGCCCAACGCTAACGTATAGCTCTCGTGTCCAATACCTACTCGGAGTATACGTCCTCAAAACAATGCCGGACTCGGATAATTTGCGTTGTATGATACTAGATAGCGCGCGCTTTCAAAAAAAGAAAAGAAAAAAGAAAAAGGTTTATTGGCTATTGTCCCGATTCGAAAACGCGACTTGTTGAGATTTAGATGCGACCTTTGCAAGCTCAAGCGATATCGTTTTGCTTTGTCGAGGAAAGGTTGGACGGTCCTGGAGAAAACCGTTAATATGCCATGGCCCATTTCAGACAAGGCTTCAGGTAACTGACAACGATTCGATGCACCGCGGCCAAGATGGCCGAGGTGCAATTTCTCTGAAGCGTATATACTATATAGCGTATTTTCTGTAGCTGGCGAGTTTGGAGCGTGCTTCTTTCGATGCCCGAAAAAGTAATCCCGAGCAAAGTGGATTTCGTTTGCGACAAGATGTTTCGGTGGCGCCCTCTTCTGGTTCCTATCCCCGACGTCACGATGGTGATGGTGCGATGGTGCGTAAAAGGCGTGGTAGAAGCCTATAGTCGTCAAAGTTGAAAGTCTGGCTTTGCTCTTATTTGCGTCGATGAGAGCAGAAAATAGTCCCACTAAAGACGTCATAGTCAGCGCTTGGTCAATCCTGGAAGGCCGATCAGAGCGACGCGTTAGGTCGCGCACGTCGCCAATAGAGAGTGTTCACTGGCGGCCATAGCTGTATGCTCTGTGGTAAAGCACGTGCTGGCAGTGAACGTTCACCAGGTCTCTTTCGCACCGTCAAAACTATTGTCCATGAAAGACGGTGTTGCTTTACCCACATCTCGTGCTGATGACGATTCTTGAATACTTCCTATGCACCGTTCCTCCAAGAAAGGGCTGTGCGCTCCGTTCACCCTTCAGCTGAGATTGCAGCCAAAGCTAAGCGCGAATTAGCCCGTGCTTCTAGCTTTCTAGCGCGAGTGTTCGCTCTGTGGAAGTACTTCTAAAAGCTCTGTGCTCGCTCGCTCTGTGCTCGCGCGAGCACGTGCCGTACCCGCGATATATAGCGGGTACGGCACGTGCTTTGCTCGCGTTCTAAAGCAAAGGATACGCACGTGCCAGGCTTTGAAGATGGTGCAAGGTGCTGACGGTCTGCAAACATTTAAATCGCATTTTTTTTTTAACTTTCACCAATGGCGGTACCGCAGTGTGTCAGCTTCATTTCCTACTTCACGGATGACAGATTTCACACTCAAGATTTTGCTTACGCTTCCTCGCCCATATGGTTAAGCTTTAATGTCTCTTAAATCTAACTGAAGTTAGATCACTCGAATAACCCGAAGGAACTGATGATTTCACGCCGAATCGTCCGGACGCCTACCATATTAGAGTTGCAGCAAATGACGAGTGTGAGTGCACGCACAACACATAGCAGTTGTCCGATTCGCAGTGGTCGTCACGGACGCAGTGGCAGAGACAGACGACGAAGTCACCGTGAATGTAGCCGACTTTACTCGTCTGATACCCCCGATAGAAATACACCTTCCACAATTCTGGTAAACACGTCCTTCAAATGTTTATATCGTGAGACAAGAAAGAAAGAGACAGAGCAAATGTGGTACACGATCACATAGACCGTTGCTTCTTTTCTTTACAATATGTCCCTTTTTTATGTTGATTCTGCTTTATTCGTGCCGAGAAGGTAAACGGGTCAGCTTCCGAATTAGGGCGAGTTAGTTCTTAGCATACCGGCACGGACATGACAGGTGAAAGAAGGAAATTCTGCTGCAGGTTATAACCCACCACCGTATAATGAAGACCAGCCCGCAAATACGATTTGCCAGCCGTCTGTGCGCCAAAGGCAGGCGCAATTAACACATCGAGGAAGTGTGTTGGGCCGACTGTCAGTTCTCGCCGTTTTTATCGACGCTACCAAATCCGCCGCGCTGCGATTGCGCGCGAACCCGCAGATCGTCGGTAGGATGCCCTCGGCCAGAAATAGAAAGCGGAAAACAGTTCCTTAGCGTATTCAAAAAAAAAAAAAAAAATCTATCGTGGTCCGGATCTACACACTGCTTAGTTAAATTGATTCCGGAACAAACCGGGTTGCCTTCACATGGATACAAACTGATTGCCGAACATAAATAATCGGGCGTGCAACGGACTTAACCTCCAAAGAAGGTAATAAAAAAAAAAAGGGCAGCAACGTCCCACGTGGACGACCTACCCTATTCTGGTAGCACACGGAAGAAGACCGTTTGCCCGTGCACTCAGAAACCGTTTACACGAAGCAGGTTTTCATTTCCTTCTATTTTTTCTACGTTGTTCATTCGCTGGCTAGCCCACCGACTTAGCTTTTTTTACGATGTCGTGCGCAGTGGCAGTTGATTTTTTTCTCCAAAACAACCGAGCGTGCGCACATTGGACATGTTCGACGCAAGTTCGGAGTGTCCACTTTCTGCTGCATAACTCCCAGTCGCCGACGCCGCTGGCCGAGCAACGAAACCATTTCAGCCAAAGGAAGCGAGCTCAAGGAGGAGGGCCCCTTCATCGTCATGAGCACGTACGCAGGTCGGTATGCCGACCACGCTGCGCGATGCCAGACCATCAGCCGCCCGGAGAACACGCTCTTATTTTCTCGGCAGCCCACCGTTGTCGACGACGAGCCACCCGAGAACGAAGGAGGAGGGGGACTCCGGCGCAACGAGCTTGCAAGGGCGTGGACACAACAAGCAAGCACGCGAGAGCCCACCGGCTCGGTAGCCGAATGCCTCTCCCTTCCACCTCGGTCGGCGACAAGAACCAAGAGCAGGGGCAGGGAGCGCCGGGTAGACGCCAGCGGCACCAACCACCACGCCTCGGCTCATCTCGAGAAAGGGGCTTCCACGTAGAGCCGCATCAAGGGCTGCTTTTCGCGGTGGGCTCGGCCCTGCTCTGGCTGGCAGATGTGGACTGGAGGTAGACGACGCCTCGGATACCTACCTGCGTGCCCGCCCGCTCAGGACCGCGTTTTAGTCGGTAGAGGCGTCCGAGTATTATGCCGCGGCCGCGGCATAATACTCGGACCAGACTTGGACGTAGTTCAACTACTCTACTCAAACTACTGTAGTTTAACTACTTTTTCGAGTAACTTGGTAACTTTCAATTACAACTTGATTTTGGTAATTAGTAGTTTAATTTAACTACTTTTTTCAGGTAACTTCTACTCAAATTACTAAGTACTTTAGAAATTATATAGTGCTAACTTTACCCATCACGAAAGTTTGAGCGCAGAAATGAATAAGACACCGGCAGATGAAGTGGCATTCCCTAACAAGGGGCCCCCTTGTTCGGGAAGGCGTCCTTCGGTCAAGGTGGCGACGAGCAGCCAAAACATAATACCGGCACGCACGAACGCAGGAAGAGATGCTTAACATGCCTTGGTCGGGTATTGACCTAATCCGGTAATGCACGCAGGCGCCGCGTTTCCAGCTGCAACCGTGAAAGACGGGGACACTCCGAGAGTTGCTGTCTGTCTTTAGTGAGTTCTGACTCAAGCGGTAGGTTCCACGGGAGGCGCCACTGGAATGACCTCGCAGCTGGGCGCCTGTTCCCATGGTCGCCTTGTCGTCAGCGCATACGCCTTTGCAAAGCCGGACTCCCCCGCGCACAAACCCTGGCACGGATAATCCGTTCATGGGAGCACGTTCCCGCTTCCAGCTGCAACTGTATACGAGCGACGATGCTTGTTCACGTAATCCTTCGCGTCCTTCCGACCATCCATGCCTGGGAGACCTCCTCTTTTGTTAAAAACGATTTACTTGTCAGGCGTGTCAGGCGCGTCAGAATATTGTATGTCGCCGGCGAGGATTGCGAGTTACCCTTGGGAGATCCTTTTGTTAAACCAAAACATTTTTTTTTTCAGTAGCGTAGCACTACAACGGAACGCGCAGTCGTCCGGATGATCTCATCGTCGTGGCGCGAGACTTGAACCGTTGACGGTCTGGTGCACTCTCTCAGCGTATACTCTCAGAACGACATCGGAATAAAGAGGAGCCAGTCATAACAATCTCAACTTGACGAAGAAAAAAGTAGGAGATTTTCTTATAAAAGACCCTCTACCCGAGGCAAACCTCACATGTTTAGTCATGGACACCTAAGATGCCGACACTCGCTTAACCGACCCTGCACAGCCTGTTTCTCAAATTCAACACTGCCGTTCCATTCAGTGCCACGGTGGAACGTCTATTTAGCTTGGCTGGGGACGTCTTTAGAAGGAAAAGGGGAAAATTCTCCTATCAAGAACTTTGAAAGTCAATTGCTTCTGCGAGCGAATAAACTATTTTGGCGAAAACGCAAGCTATAAATAGACTAAATTTATTTTAGGCTCGCAGGGTTTTTCATTGATCAAAACTGCTGTTCATTTTGCTTCCACAAAAATATAAAAAGGTAACTTCGAAGTAACTTCAAAGTAACTCGCTACTTTTTAGAGTAGTTAGTAGTTTACTCAATTACTATTACAAATGCGTAATTTCTACTCTACTCCAATTACTTTTGGCGTCGATACTCAGTAACTTAACTTAACTACCTTTTTTGAGTAATTTGTACATGTCTGACTCGGACGTCCTTTTCTGGGGAGACGACCACGGACTCGGGCGCACCTTGTCTTTGAGGTTGTCATGAACATGAGTGGTTTTGCGTGGAACGCTGGGGTGACAACGAATTGTGTGCATGTTTTTACACCTGTGTGTTATACAACCTGTGATAGGCACTGCCGTTCTGGTCCCCTGCAGTTTCCTAATAGCTCGGCCAATGAGACAAACAACCAACCAAAACTTGATGGCGGCCCCAATAGTTTAATTATTTATTTATTTACTGTACCCTCAGGGCCCGAAGGCATTACAGAGGGGGAAAGCGGATAAAATAAAAGAAAAATGTAACAAAACAACAATACAGAAAACACTTCATAATAAGTGAAACAAACAGGTCAAAAGTCAGCGCAAAAATGGTTAGTAATGTCAGTTCGAAAAAG
Organism: Ixodes scapularis; assembly: GCF_016920785.2. Lineage (NCBI taxonomy): Eukaryota > Metazoa > Arthropoda > Arachnida > Ixodida > Ixodidae > Ixodes > Ixodes scapularis. The sequence goes on along the minus strand of NW_024609857.1, from coordinate 14,424,924 downwards.
TTTAGAGTCAATTATGGCAACAATCAAACCGGGAAGGTGCACTCTCAGAAAAAAGGGTGTATTATTACACCCTTTGTCCCATATAATACACCCCCAAACTTCAATTCGACGTACAGCGCCCTATAATCGAACAGGCGGCCCCAAATTTTACGAAGGGCTTGATAGCCGTGTGGTACAACTTATTAAGATGGCTAATGTACGTATTATTGACTACAAAAAAGATTATTGTAGTTTTTTTGGCCCTTCTGCAAAAACTCCGTGTTTTCTTCCTTTGGTTTTCAATACGTACTTTAGCAATTCAATAAGTTATATCGCAGCGTTATCTAGTCCCTCGTAAAATTCAGGGCCGTCTGTTCGACTATAGGGCGCTGTACGTCGAAATGAAGTTTTGGGGTGTATTATATGGGACAAAAGGGTGTAAGGTGATACCCTTTTTTTTTAGAGTGTGGTTCCATTCTGCAGCTGTGCGTGGTAGAAAGGATGAATGAAGCAAGTGAATAAGGGAGTTCCTCTTGTTCACATGCTTGTTCTTTTGGCTAAAACGTACTTGCCGCGTCTGCGGGCTTGTGTTCCTGTATTCCTGTGTGCAAGGTGGATTTCATGATGGTTAAAGAACTTCCGAGTACACTACTGAATGTCCCATCGGGTTAGAGCACGTCTCCGGGCATACTGACTGTCTGGTGTCTCGTCACCCTTGATGTTAATTAAGGACCAACCACAGTTCTGCAGTGGAGGTGGAATATTCGCAATGTAAATGACACCTGCTGTTCCGATGATCCCAAAGGCAAAACAAAAATAGTCACATATATCATGAGGCTCTGAAGAACACCCGAAAAGCCCAAGACGACAGCTTGATCACCATAAGCATCAAACGCCACAAGAAACAGCACAACGTTTTTCTCAACAATTTAAAATATTATTAAGTCACTCGTTCAGTTCACAAGCATGTTTAAACCCACAGACCCCCCTCTCCTCCCCTCCCCTCCCCTCCCCCCTCCCCTCCCGCGCCCCCGGCTATCTCTCTCGGGTGGGCAAGTACACTCCTACGCAAGCAAAATACCCGGATGCACCATCGACAGGACCTGGTTATTATTACAATATCTACCTCGTCGTGCTGCGCATAACAACTCCAGCATCTCAACTTTACCGGGTTGCTTATCCCTGATAAACAAAAAGAAAGCAGAAAGAAACACGGCAAATAACGAGCGTTTACAACCGCCCCATGAAACCACCGACGCTCCAGAAGGAGCTCGTTAATAAAGTCACTCGAGTTATGGACCAGTGCGTGCCGCCGTCCGCCACAGAGAGACGCCATAAACAATCCCCACTGCCGAGCTATAGGCTTAGCCCATGCAGGGAGCGCCCCCTCCTTTAATTTCCGGCAGGATTTGAAAGGGTACCCGGCACGCGATCCCAATTAGAGAGAGGTCTGAGACTCGGCGAGACGCCCCGAGGCAGGACCAACTAGGAGAGAAGGCCTACTACTTTCCACCCCTTAACGTCATCACTAGAAGATCCACGCAGAAACGCTTAAATCGCGTCAGCATCGCAGCCACCGCGTTTTGCAGCGTCTCACAGCGAGCAGGGATTTACCAACGATGACGTCATGCTCGGGCCTTGTTTTTTTGGCGGTATTGTTCGAGGACGCGCTGCATGCAGTGGACGGACGACGTCTTACCAGAACCTCAAGCACGCCACCGTGACCACAGCATGAAAAGAGAGCGGCCCACGTGGACAAAGACCTCTTGTATGCAGACGTAATACGCTAGTCGCACGCAAGAAAAAAAAACAAAAAAAACACGACAGTCGTCCACGAGGGAGGAAGTGGATGGTGATGATGGCAGACTGCGGAGCAGCTTATCAAGGCGCTTCGGTCACGCTGACAGCGCCCGTGACAACAGCGCTAGAGGGGCTTCGAGGACCGGCTCGCCGACGTGTCCACCGCTGGCCGGGCGGCAAGCGGAAGATGTGCCACAAATAGGAACCTTCATCGCCGGTGCGCCTTTGACGACCACGCGATTGCATTCCTTGAGAGACAGTATTTTATTTCTAGTTGCTTCGCTTTCGGGGCATCTTGTCTGTTTTCGCGTATGCGCATCTGGTTGGCGTCAGTGTATTTGCCCGGTGGTAGTAGTCTCTGACCAATGGCTGATAAGGGAGGCCGCTGAGACATCCCAAGAGAAAGGACTAATTTGGGAAGTTATATGAGCTTATATTTGATTTCTACTGGACATACCATTTGATTATACATTCCTGTCGAATTTAAATCTAGACCATTTCATTTTTAATGCCTTGACAGTTCCCATCTGTCATCAATGCAGGCACGTGGCCAGGATTATGATTCGGGGGCGTGGGGGGGAGGGCGCCATGACAAAGTGCTATATGAGGGGGAGGGGGAAGAGGAGGCCCCAGCAAATCGGAAGATTTCGAAGGGGGGGGGGGGGGGGGGAAGGGCCGGGCACCATGCTCCCCCCCCCCCCTTTTTTTTTGGGGGGGGGGGGGGGGGGGGGGGGCTACGTGCCTGCATGAATGTTTAACTGGCCAACTGGAGAAACGAGCTCAGATAAAGCCCGGAAGTGGCAGCCGGTGTTTGGCCTGGACGGTCGAAGATAACAGAAGGAAACCCAGATAAAAATAAATACCTACAAGCGGTATAGAAAGATGACCCAGAAATATTTCAGAGGACAGGAGATGTTCGTCTTGTGCTTCCATATTTGGTTTCTTAATTACAGAGGGCAGGAGAAGAGCCATCTATGCAAATGCAACTTTATTAAAAGACAAAAACGGTTGTATGACCCTGCATCGCTACGATAAAAAAAAGCACGTTTACATTAGCTACGCAAGAGAATTCTATATAATTTGTGGGGCTCATTATCACTTGCATAATATATGTTTTGTTTCAAGACAGTGGTGCCAACCGCGATATAAATGCAGTGTGTGAACAATTCCCTGAGAAGAACCTTAGTTGGGTTCTTATGAACGCATCAACACGATGAGCAATGGCTTGCGTATACGTGGACATAACCAGGCTCTCGACATAACTGTACCGGTCTACCCTTTACTTTCCGTAAAGTTTTTTTTTTTTTTTTGTTCAGAATTTACAAACAAAGATAGAGTTTGCGCGAGGAACCGCAATCTTCGAGGGTACCATGTTGTCGTCAGAAGTATATCTCCGTTTAGAAACGAAACCTGCACAAATGAAATATGGAGCTCACAGTACAGGTCTGGCATCAGACCTTAGGCACTGAAATTTATTTAAGCCTTCTCATTACTCTCACACCAAATATAAGACTTGTTTTTTTTTTCTTAACCTTTGTTATTGTAACACGGTCCTGATGAGTCAAATTATATCGCAGCACTATACTGGATTTCTCGCGGAGTAATTGTTATAATAAAAAGATTCGCCACTTTTCTGCGCGAAACTGACCTGTTAAGAAATAATTTTATTTCCACTAACTGTTCACCACTGGAACACGCACCCCAATTTATTAATTGAGCTACACTTTGTTTACCCGCTTTTCAAATAAATATTATTGTCGCGAAATTGCCGTTTATCCTTTTTTTGGTTCTGTATACATATTTTCTATGATTCATGTGCTGTCTTTGCTGTATTCTGTAGTCTCTTCTGGCTCTATTGTAACGCCGACTGGACGACGCTGTAGACCTGCGTGGAATAAATAATAAGTGATATTCCACTTATTTGGAAGCGGAGTACGCGCTCGGACATTAATGTGTCTGTACATGACCTAAACGACACACAAAGTGTAAGAAAGTTTCGCGAACCCTTATGGACTCGGTGTAAATATGTCGCAAGCGCTTGTGCAAATAATGTAATCTTTTCCTTGGCGTACACGGTGCACCGTTTCCTTTTCGTCTTTTCTTTTGACAGCTCTTCCTCCTCTCTGGGAGAGAGAAAAAAGGTCCAAATTACTTTCGGTTCACCTCGGAATCCAACGTTACGCAATCATTTCGTAGTAGCCGGGAAGTCGTCAAGTTTTATGTCCAAAGCAGCGCGGCGTTTAAATGTGCACAGGCCAAGGTATACCGCCAAAAGCAGACACACACTTCCTGTTACGTGTCCACGCAGAGGCGCCAAGACGACCCGGGCGGAAATATTAAAGTTAGACAAGCGAGCGATAAACCATAGCTTTGACATCTTAATATACAGTATACGTATATTAAATAGGTACGCCGTTGGAAGTTGGGGGTACATCGAAATGTATACTTACTTCAAAGAAAAATATAAAAACTCGAGAAAATACTACCAAATTTTTGAGTAACCACGAGAAAAAAAAAAAAAACTTTTCATGTTCTTCTCGCGCAAGAAAGCTGAAAAAAAAAAAACAGCTTTGTAGACGCTTTAAAATCTTTGTGGCATGTTGAGAACGACCTTGCATTCCTGTGAGGATGACTACCAAGCCAACGTCGAGACGGTTGGCGTGCGATCCGGACCCTTTGCACACGCTATTAGCGGAGAGATGTTTCGGTGGCGCCCTCGTTTGGTTACCTTTCGTGACGTCATTACCTTGTGAACAGCAAACTCGATGGTGTTCGTAATGGGCATGCTGGAAGCCTGAAATCACAGCGCTCGCAAAGCAACACAGCCAACACCGTCAAAATTGAAGTTCTTACATTCCTCTTATTTCCGTCGATGAGACATCCTTTGCTGACGTCATAGTCAGCATTCGGCCAATTGTGGTGGGCCGACCACAGCGACGCTTTCGATCGCTCACGTCGCCAATAGAACATTTGCTATATTACCCAAGCATCAAGGAGAATGCAGAGATTGGTGTTCCAGGCGCCGCACGCGCACGCCTTCCCCGTGTAAAAGATTCGAAGTAAATAACCAAAATAAAGCGTTGACGAACAAGCGTGGAAGATGCCATTTGTTTTAGGCATTTGCTTTGGAAAAGTCACTACTGCCGAGGCCAGCACGTGCGGCGCGTGGAACACCAATCCCTGCATTCCCCTTGGTGCTTGGGTAATATAGCAATAGGTCTATAGATCTGACCGAAGAAGCGTTTCTCTCCGAATTCGGTTCAAGTGCATGGGCACAGACGGTGAACCGTCGGGGTGGTATACCTACGACTTCTACGACGTCTGCATTTCACGAGAACGACAGACAATATCCGATCCTGCACGCAGTCTGTCACCGCAATATCCGTGGAGCGGACGCCGCGTGCCCAAATTTCTCATAGAACTCATTGCAATGAGGCATTCGACGCACAGATATCGTGGTGACTCGCGTTCGAATCTGTATGCACACTGTCTCTTGCACGATGTATGAACAGTGTGACCCCTATTTTACGCTACGTTACCCATGTAAATAAACTAGTTTTTTTTTTCGTTTTGTTAGTTCGTCTTTTGCCTCCACTTCGGACAATGATACTTACCCGATGGGAGAATGGACGTCAGCCCGAGCCTTGGGGCCTTAGGACGAATGACACCAAACCCCACATTCAACAAACGGTACGGTGAATTCTAGGCGAAAACAGAAAACCCGGAGTTTAATTTGATAAAACTTGCAAACACCAAGGATGTTAAAATTGATTAAAAATTAGCAGAAATGTGTTTACGTCTCTTCTTGTCCTTGTGTTTTTTTTGTTTTTTTTTTTGGCGCCTGTCTTCGATGCTACGTTATCCCCAAAACGCCGATCTCGTAAAGAAAAACAAGGAAAGAAAAAAAAAAGAAGTAGCAGTGTTAATTATTTGAACTCCTAACGAGACGAAGCCAACAAGAAAGACTCTATTAAAGAGATAATCACCGTAATAAACATATTATTACAGAAAATGTATATCGATAAGGTGAAATAACCACAAGGCGAAGTATTTCGACAAAATCTCGCGTAAGCCACAAAACAACATTCGTCGTTTCATGATTTTTACACCGTAGTGTCTTCAATTAAAATAATAATGTTGCCTTAAGCCGCAGTCAGACTAATCATATACATGCAGACATGATGACCTAATTATCCGCGGACACGCCTCAATCATGTTTCAATCATGTTTGCTTGTTTGGTATGATGTATTTGCAGTGGGACCACGGCTTCACAGCCAATAACAAAAACACGCGCCAATGAAAAGAGAAACTGTGAAGACTGAGTAGTATTTTAAGAAAGTCAATAAAGAAGTGTTCAGGCGTTCCGAGCACCAAACTTTAGGACGTTTAGGCCTCGGCGATACCACCAGAGCGGAAAGACAATTAAATTACAAATAGCGCTAGGACGAGGACAGACGAAGAAGTGGACAGGACAGGCGCTAACTCACAACTGACGGTTTTATATACAACGTTAAAGAAGAAGGTGAAGGAAGTGTCTGGAGTTGAAAAAAGAAGAAAAAAATTTGTCTTTTTCTAACCGGGCGCTCTAAGAAGATTGTTAGACTAGGAAGATTAAAACACAGCAGACCAAAACGAAATTAATAAAAATTAAACAAAGGTAATGATTTTGAACTCTATACGATACTATTCTGAAGGCCCTTAGAAAATAACCCCGGACCGTGGGAGACAAATCGAGAATAAAAATATTGGATAAAAATTAATAGAAAAAAGGTGATCGTCCAAAGGCCGCCGATCGGTGCCTCGTACAGCTTATTTACCTTTTTACATCCAACAGGCACCACAGCCAAAGCTATAACGGCGCGAGCGCATAGCCCACCCGGTGCACCACCTCACGCGCTCACGTGCAAGCGTGATTATGTATAGTGGTTCAAGTACTGAACCTCTTTGTCCGTCAACGCCAAAGATGGTGCAGAGACGCATTTTTCTCCATTGGCTTGTATGGTCTGTGCTTCATAGATTTCCCTGTTCCTCTTTTCTTTAAAACGTCCGATCACTTTTGTGTTTGAAAGCAAAGGTGTGCAGGAGCAATCTCGCACATGCATGGCTAAATGTCCAGAAGGTGTTGACTGCAGGGTCAGGGCATGTTCTCTCAGTCGTGTGTTTATGCAACGTCCAGTCTGTCCTATATACACTTTCCCACATGTGAAAGGGATTTCATACACCACTCCGCTGTTGCAGTCGACATACTGGTGCTTGTGGTTTATGTTGCATTCATGATGTTGTTGCTTGACATTGTTGATTTTTGGGCACATTCGTTTTAATTTATCCGGTGCCGATAGGACCACTTGGACTTCAAACGTGGAGGCTATCTTCTTCATGTTGTGCGAAATCTTGTGGATGTAAGGCACCACAGCCGGACGGCGTCTCTTCTCTTTTATTTTTTCTCTTCTTTTGTTCGTTGTCAATAACTTGTTTGTTTTATTCTATTCCCCATGATAAACTGTATGCAGCAGTAAGCGATTGCATTGATGCCAACGGAAGGGTTAATTTTCAAAACAACTGCGGAATATCGGTAGAGGCATTCTTAGAACTCCTGAAATTCTACCTCTGTTCCACTGCAGTCTCCTTCGATGGAAATTCCTACGTACAGAAGAGAGGAATCTGCATAGGTTCCTGCGTTGCACCTGTTTTATGCGACGTTTATCTGTCACATTGTGATCGGGCTATTGCTAAGAATATATCAACCAACCAAGTCTCGCGTAACTTTCGATATGTCGACGATTACCTGGTCCTCCTCCCTTTTCGTCCCGATGAATGTGACAGTCAGCCTATCGACAGTGTGCGTGCCACATTTCTGGAACAAGCTGAACAGCTCAACTTTACCATTGAGGTGCCAACGGACGGCATCCTACAGTTTTTAGAACTGCAGATTACTTTTAACAAGAACCAGACCTGCTGGATGTACCACCCACGCTCTAAAAAACGGCTATTGCGCTATGACTCATCCCATTCCAAACTTGTAAAGCGAGGCATAGTGTCTAATTGCTTAAGCATGGCGCTAAACAAGTCATGTGAGCACAGAGCAAAATCAAGCTTCGAATTACAAGTGACTCGTTTGAAAGCTTCGGGGTACCCCTTTCCGGTACTGACTGACATCGCTGAGAAGTTATTGACAACGAACAAAAGAAGAGAAAAAATAAAAGAGAAGAGACGCCGTCCGGCTGTGGTGCCTTACATCCACAAGATTTCGCACAACATGAAGAAGATAGCCTCCACGTTTGAAGTCCAAGTGGTCCTATCGGCACCGGATAAATTAAAACGAATGTGCCCAAAAATCAACAATGTCAAGCAACAACATCATGAATGCAACATAAACCACAAGCACCAGTATGTCGACTGCAACAGCGGAGTGGTGTATGAAATCCCTTTCACATGTGGGAAAGTGTATATAGGACAGACTGGACGTTGCATAAACACACGACTGAGAGAACATGCCCTGACCCTGCAGTCAACACCTTCTGGACATTTAGCCATGCATGTGCGAGATTGCTCCTGCACACCTTTGCTTTCAAACACAAAAGTGATCGGACGTTTTAAAGAAAAGAGGAACAGGGAAATCTATGAAGCACAGACCATACAAGCCAATGGAGAAAAATGCGTCTCTGCACCATCTTTGGCGTTGACGGACAAAGAGGTTCAGTACTTGAACCACTATACATAATCACGCTTGCACGTGAGCGCGTGAGGTGGTGCACCGGGTGGGCTATGCGCTCGCGCCGTTATAGCTTTGGCTGTGGTGCCTGTTGAATGTAAAAAGGTAAATAAGCTGTACGAGGCACCGATCGGCGGCCTTTGGACGATCACCTTTTTTCTATTAATTTTTATCCAATATTTTTATTCTCGATTTGTCTCCCACGGTCCGGGGTTATTTTCTAAGGGCCTTCAGAATAGTATCGTATAGAGTTCAAAATCATTACCTTTGTTTAATTTTTATTAATTTCGTTTTGGTCTGCTGTGTTTTAATCTTCCTAGTCTAACAATCTTCTTAGAGCGCCCGGTTAGAAAAAGACAAATTTTTTTCTTCTTTTTTCAACTCCAGACACTTCCTTCACCTTCTTCTTTAACGTTGTATATAAAACCGTCAGTTGTGAGTTAGCGCCTGTCCTGTCCACTTCTTCGTCTGTCCTCGTCCTAGCGCTATTTGTAATTTAATTATGTGTAACCAACTAGCCCGCCAGAATGTTTTAATTCGGAAAGACAACCTCGAAAACCTCCAGCATCCAAACCTTCGGTATTTCGTCAAGGGGCGTGCAAGAGTCCGAAGAAGAGAAGACGTCTTCCTTCGAAGAGCGCGGTAAACAAAGCGCCTCCGCCGCGACGAAGAAAGAAGCAAACAGCCAGACAGAAGACCAACCACTGACGTGGTCGTCTTGGGAACTCGTCTAAAGAACACCCTCGCTGGAGTTCCGTGAACCGAGAATGGGAGGAAGACCTCCCCTTCGTCCTTCTTCCAATGATACCTTCCACAGTTCACTTGCGCTCCGCGGCATCGGGAGGACGCACAGAAAAGAACGGAGGACTCTCAGCTCTGCGCCAGCTTGGATGGTCCGTCCAGCCAGGGGAGCACGAACCTGGCACTTATGCAGCAAGCTGATTCGCTGTTGCTGCTGCTGCGACGGCTATCTCGGCGTCTCCTTCAAAGAGACGCTGCTCGGGCAATAGCCTCGGGCAAAGCGGGAGGAGGAGGCCATTCCTCCGGAAAATTGCTTTTCGCCTTCGTTAGCGCCCCACCCCGTAACTTGGAAATACAAAAGAAAAAAAGTAAGCAAGCGCCAATGTCGCCGTTATAGCTGCACCAGAATCGCAACACACAAACGCATAAAAAAAAAAAGATGTGAGAAGAATAACGAAACAAAATGTTAGAACGAAGAACGCTCATACGTATCTCTGATAATTTCGTCCAAGCCACATGCGTGGCCTTCCAGAGCCCCGTTGGTGTCGTGTGCTCCATGTAACAAGAAAACGCAGAGAAGCTGGCCGCGAGGAATACCAAGCGATCTGTCTTGCGTGAACGTCGTCTTGGATTTCTCTGTAACGATTTTAGTTTCGCCGGATATAGAATGCATGCATTTCAGTGTCTGTGGGTCGCGAAAAAACTGGTTTGCGCTTGACGGCATTAATTAGCAGTTTGTTACGGGAATGGCCCAAAGCCTCACTGACCACCGAATTCCGAGAGGAAGTCTAAGAAGTGCAGCCGAGGCTGTAGTAAAGTCATCTTTAGATGCTCTACGTCTTCATTAGATGCTCGACCGATCGTGGGTTGCCAGCTTATCAAGCAACTCTAAGCTCGTGAGCAGGACTTTGTAAACAGTGAGGGCATCATCTGTATTCGCGAACGGGTCAGCAGCGATAGGACTTTTAGTTCGGTCGACTTGTCAATGCATAAAGATGGCTACCTTCGATTTTTGCTTTACTTGGAGTATCGGAGTTCCCAGACAACCTAAGCGTCAACACGCAACTTTCCGCACGACTGAACGAGACGGCTGGTTAAGAATCCCGCAGAGACGTAACTCTTCAAGATATTTTTTTTTAAACGTTAAGTAACACTTTTTTTTAAATAATATTTTAGTTTTACTTTTTTTACATATGTGTATGAATAGTGTGGACTGAAACTGTCATCGTTGGGTCACATGTTACGAGCACGAATAGGAATGGCGAGATGACGGCTGGGACAATTGACATAGACCGACTAGCACTAGATTGTAAGTGGTGATTACTCTGGTAGGCAGCTAAAACACTGGAAGCACACAGCGGTTTTCTTCTCTGACGTGCCTTAATTTTCGCGATATAATCTAAGCGATACATGACAGATGCCAAAGTATAGTTTCCATCGGAACACTAAAGGGAGACCAAACCTTAAAAATGGTTCGAAAAACATAGCAAGACATTAAGCAAGGGCTTTACACTCTCCCAGCGACAGGCTAAAACTAGCGAAATTCCATTCTACCTCTCAACGCAGGAACCGAACAGAACGAAATAGCAGGAAAACACACACAAAAATACATTTTTTGTTGAGACTGACTATCATGGTCGTACCAACCGGGGGGGCAACACTTGCCCCCCCAGTTCTCAGAGTGTGTGTGTGTGGGGGGGGGGGGGGGCAAGGAGTGTGTCTTGCTCCCCCCCCCCCCCCCCCCCCCGGAAACAGCCGCCACTGGGCAGGACAAACACTGGCCGGCGGCGCCCAAGAGATACCAAGGGTAGCGCCTCCCGGTCCTGGTGGGGGGGGGGGGGGGGGGGGAAGGGGGGGGGGGGCTGGTTTGCCCTCCTACTTAAAAAGAAGTTGGTTCGCCACTGCTGAGTATACAGAAAAACTTCACTTTACAAGAGAAGTTTTCACGCCATTACGGACGACACTGGTCGAAGTCCCCCGGGTAACCCCGGAAGCCGATTGCGGAGGCGTCATTCCCCAACGAACCACGGCTACGGTTCAACGAACACAGGAAGAAAGACGAGGCGGCCAAACAAACGCACCGCCGCGAGAGACTGTACAACAACCTTCCGCGCTGCCAATCCTCCGTGAGACTGGCGGGCGCGTTCGTCGATTCGGCGGCTGCGTCGCTCTAGCCCCGGCACGAGCTAATTGAAAGCTAATGAGCTCGCCTTTCAGGGACCGAGTACTATTTCGCTTCGCTCTAAGCACCCCCGGAGAAGAAACGAACCGGCTCATTTGCCCGCCGCGTCGTTCGCTTCCGCGGCCGGAGCAATACCACCTGGGAGACTCGAGGCCTACCGCATTTCCCCCCCAACGTCATCACTAGAGGATCCACTTAAAGTCGCCTAACTTGCGTCAGCATCGCGGCGGACGCGTCCCGTAGTGCCACAACAACTTGTGACACTACGGGATTCGTGGATTGCCGCGCTAGCACGCGGCAATCCACGAACGATGACGTCACGCGGGGGCCTTGTCTGGTGTCGGGCGGAGAATATTCCGAGTCTTCACCGAAGCTAGGTGGTTCATTAGGCGAGACAAAGAGGGCTTGCGCACCGGAACGATTTGTCTCGCGTCACCTGCGAGGTAAGGAAACACACCCGGCTCAGAAATTCAGCTAGGACGTAGGGAAGACGCCGCCGTCTTCGTTCCACCGATTACCGTGTCGTCTGTGTGTGTTTACACCGAAGCGTCGAGGGAGTTGAGTGCCGAACGGACACTGTGCTTACGATGACTTTGGGAAAAGGAGAGCCTTCGAGAGAAAGATGTGACCCCGAGACATGTTTCGACTCTGATGCTTCTCTTTTTTTGAAGCGAATGGAAAATAGGGGGGGCTTTTCCATTTGCGAGATAGACGTCAATGTCAAACTTTTTCTCGGAAGTGACACCTCGGCAGGGCCAAATTATTGGCTGTCTCCCTGCAAACATCCCAGAGTTATCTTCTTTGCTCCACGAACAGCATGACACCGCAAGCCAATACGCGAGAGACTATACTTTGTGGATCGAGGTGATCGTTAAAACATCAATAAGAAAGAAGAGAAAAAGAAAGAGCGGTCACCAACTAGCAGAGATGGCTGTGCGATTCACGGGACATGTTTCAGTGGCACCCTCTTCGTGTTTTGTAGCTGTGACGTCAAGATTAGGGCGTGTCTGTCTCTCCACATATCGATGTCCTTGATGGCGACAACTTAGCCCCAGTTGAGAATGACAAAATGATGTGTGTATGTATAAACAGCGCGGTGGAAGCTTTAGCAAACACAACGCGTTAAATTTGAAGAGCCAAACTGGAAGCAGACAAACTCGAGGGATGTCGTCCTGAACCTTGGGCCAATCCTGAAAGACCACCCACGGCAACACGGTTCAGTGGCGCAGGCCATAGGATCATTGATAACTGACCTTCACATTTGGTTTGTTCAATTATTTTTGTCGTTTTACTTTGCTAGAATAGTCACTTTACTTCGGCGAGAGCTCAAAGCATCAACGAGCGAGCGCCACGCCCTGATTGAGCTTTCCCGCCACACACCCGTCTGGTGCAGAGAAAGACCCGTTCAAGGCAACATGCTCGAGCTTGTAGTGTATCTGACGCCTTCGCTCGCACTTATCCTGAAACGTCGTAGTGGACTGAAGCAGGGAAGCTAATCGTGTGCAGCTGCACTTTTGTCTATATATTGGTTCTTACGGGTGGTGTGGCTCTAAAGTGCATTCACAGCACTGAAGTAGAATAGAAGAAGGCCAAGAGCGACAACCTCTACCATAGCCTCCTCTATACCCACAAAGCCTGGCAGTTCGATGACGGAGCCATAAAGTGCCCGATCGCATATCTGGAGCGCGAGAGGATCTGGTTACTAGTAGCACAGAGCATTTCTCCGGAAGTCCGGTATTCAGCGCACAGCTTTTGCAGTGGCGAGGGCCCGAAACATGGTTTTTGAACCCGACGAGAAAAGAAGCGGTAGCCCGAGGAACGCGAAAAGCACGAGCGGACATTCCATCGGTCGGGACAAGTGTGTTTCGGCGTCTCGCCGCAGCGGGGCGCCCGTTACATGACTCTTGTCTGCCGCTCTACCTTTTCACTTTCGGTGGCCGCATCACGTGACGATCTGCCGGGCCTTGTCAGTATAGAGGAGGATATATGCCTCTCCCCTTGTAAGCCGCTTCCACTGCACAAGCTCGGAAGCAGGACCGGAACCTTGCAAGGCTTTGTCCCCGCTCCAGGTAACCCCGGTCAAATCTCGAGGCTAACAGAAGATCCGATCTGATTGACTGATCTGAACCGCCGACCCGGGGGAACTGGATATTCGCGCAGTTGACAAAGTTGGATAAGGCGCGTGTGTTTGTCCCTTTCTTGTCGTCCGTTCGTTTCCATTTTGAATTATGCGTAAATATTATATCTTGAGAGAGGGCCTCTTTGATGACACTGAACAAGAGAGAGACCCTATTTAAAAACGGGGAAAGCTCTAAAGAAATCCTGCACAACGGCAGGCACAAACGGTCTTTCAAGGTAACGACCAGCTAGAGGTGTTATGATTTTTGCTTTGTTGCTTTGGCAACTTCAGCGACTGGCATCGCTGAAGTTGCCGTGCGTTCACGTCTAACTCTAGATCAACAAAGCAGAAATCGTAACACCTCTAGGCGATGGCGGCAAAAAGAAAAAAAGCAGTTGAGGTCTATATTTTCCGGAAATTAATCACGTAGACAAGAAACACCCCTTAGTGAGATGAACCTGCAGGCATCTGAGCGTTCCGCGAAGTCCCTTTGAGGATCCCCATGCTCACAAATGCAAAACATGAGCTTCACGCCCCGTGGCAAAAGTCGACTCGTTTATCATAGGCAAGGCCCTGTTGTGCGAGCTCTATACTTGCGTACCGTGCATTGAACACCAAGTCGCTAAGTATACACCATCCGAGATGCAAAAAGGCTCTTTTACAAGTCGGATCGTCCGGGTCAGACTATCATCCTCCTCAATCCCACTGGGAGTAAGAGAATCACCATGCAGGAGCTATTATCTCGGTCTATGTCCGGTCGAAATATACGGCCAGTCTTCTAGTACGAACATATACCAATGGCATATGCTAGCATAAAGTATTAGGTTCAAACTTCCTTCTGCTTGAGAGGGACTGGTGGCCGAGTGGTTAACGCACTCAGAGCACGTGGAGCAAAAGCTCGCTTTACAGATACCAGAGGATCTGTGGATTCAATCCTGCCCGTTTTGACCTGCACGGGCATCGCATCGGCGTGCGTTAGTGTATCACTGCAGAGTGGTGCGCATTAAAGACCTCGTACTCTAGTCACTGACAGAGTTAGAACGGCAGGGTGTCTCCCAAACGCCAGGCCTCCAGCACGCAATCCGTGTCTTCGACTGTGCTTTGGGTGCGCGCGCGCGCTTCAGGAGTACGAGACGTCGACGCGCTGTCAGAGGAAGGATCTAACCTGGCGCAGGAGGCGGGATAACTCAAGCTCCTCCCTGCCGTTCTCATCCTGCCAGTGACTACTAGCGACGTGCGCGACCAAAAAGTGTCGCTGTGGTCGCAATTCGCTATAGACCACCTATAGACATATTGCTATATTATCCAAGCATCAAGGAGAATGCAGGGATTGGTGTTCCACGCGCCGCACGTGCTGGCCTCGGGAAAAGTAACTCTTCTAAAGCAAATACCAAAAACAAATGGCATCTTGCACGCGCGTTCGTCAACGCTTTATTTTAATTATTTGCTTCGAATCTTTTATACGGGGAAGGCGTGCGCGTGTGGCGCGTGGAACACCAATCTTTGCATTCTCCTTGATGCTTGGGCAATTTAGCAATAGGTCTATTGGCCAAACGCTCACTGTGACGCCATTATCTGGATTTATTATTTTTTTCATCGACGGAATTCACCGCAATGTCAGAGTGTCAACTGTGACGATGTCGGTTTAAGAATGCGATGGCTCCAAGCTTCCATTGTTATTTTTACAGATACAATCGAACTTGTAATCGCCACTGACGAGGAGTAGTTAAAGATTACAACACATGACGTCACGGCGAAAAAAAATCAACAGCCCTTAGATAAGAATGTCTAACGTTATTACATTAGCTCGGTTAAGCCGGGGTCACACTGCTTATACATCGTATAGAAGACAGTCTGCATACAGATTCGAACGCGGGTCACCGCGAGATCCTTGCTTCGAATGCCGCGTGGCAATGAGTTCAACGGGAAAACCTCGGCACGCGGCATTCGAACCACGGTGGCGTTGACTCGTGTTTGCAACCTGTCTTTTGTACGATTTACCAGTAGTGTGACCCCGCTTTACGGAAGTGCTCATAGACGCTGCTTGCACGAGCGGTAACCCCCCCCCCCCCCCCCCCCCCTCCCATGTGCCCCCACGGCTCACCTCCCGTCGGTCGACGCGCCGGACAACGGCTATGGTAATTGCAGTGTATTCTATGGTAACGTACGTTTCGAAACACAGCGTCTAGATGGCGTTCCAGCTGTGCTCTATAGAACACACATAATTATGAAACGAAAACCTAGATCGCGCTTCAAACGACTGGAGGCGGACTGAACTTTGAAGTGACTGAGGGGAGGGGAGGGGGGGGGGGGGGCCTCCCTAGCTAAAGTAATCTCGTCACGTTGCTAAGTGCTGCATTTGCCCGCGTCACTCAAAGAGGCGACCGTAGGACGCAAATTGGGCACGACTGTGACGTCTGCGGTCGGCTGGAACTCGCGTCCAATCAGTGAGAAACCGAGTCCCGGCCGAACGCCGACGCCGCAGTCGTGCCTAATCGGCGTCCTACGGTCGCCTCTTTGAGTGGCGCAGGAAACTTCAGCACCTAAGCTTTCTTTTCCGTCCAGACGCAGCCGACGCTACGAGCTCATGGGACCAATCAGAGAGTTTTCAAGACCGCACAATCGTGGTGCTCGTCGTGTTTCCGTACGTGTTCTATCATCGCTGAACCAACCATAAACAGAAAAGGCCTAGTGACTCGCGCTCTTGACGCTGCCTGATTGGTCCTATTATCTCGTACCATCGACTCCGTCTGGATTCAAGCTGAAGCGAAGTATGGACGGCGTTGGAAAAATTATGGTCGTGACGTCACGAACGGAAACCGTACGAGGGCACCACCGAAGCATCTATAGGCGCTAATACCAGCAGTACTGCATCAGCTAAATTTGTCATCGATAGCGGAGACACCAGATATCCACTGGAGCTGACTAATTTCCTGTTGTTTAGACAGACACACAACCACACTGAGTTCCTCTATCCGAAACAAGCGCCTCTGATGTATGTAAAAGCTCGCACTCGCGCTTTTTGACTTTATCGAGTGGAAATGAATGCACGAAATCTTTATTGAATTTTTTACAAAACTTGCGAAAAATCCGATCTTTTCCGGCTTATTCACTCGTTCTTTTTTCTTTTCTTTTTTGTTGTTGTGGTAAATACTGGACGGTATTGATAATTTTTTGAATAATGGGCGGCTTCGGCACAAAGCTCGCCTTGCATGCACCCCACCATGGAGCTGCGAACTTTGGCGCAACGCCTAACCCACACCGAAAGGAGGCGTGGTCCGTTTGGAGTGTATTCCCGAGAAACTGCTTTTATACACGTGACTGGTCGAATTCGCGAGTGACGCGGCCGTCTCAGTAATTCCTCGCGTTGATCACAACGCGTTCAGTGAAGGGCACGGCTACCAAGGGCGTTGAAGCCACGGGCACTTTTCAGCGAACGCAGCCGAGGCTTTTATACTGCGATAGGGCGTCCGAGTTTCATGAACCCGCGTGTGTGTGTGTGTTTAGTAAACAGGTGTCGTAAGGCGCCATCAGTCTTTTTTTATCTCCGCCCACTTCTTTCGGGCCAGCCGGGTGTGTCTTGGCTCCTTGATTACATGCTAAACATCGGGACGATCCATCATCCAAAGCAACCCACGGCTCCTTCGCAGGCGTTGCGTAACAGCGCGCCGGCCCTCCTTTCACTTGTCGAGCCGAAACAATCGAGCGCATGTCATATACGCGTTTCTGGTGTTGGCCCGACAGAAAGTAATCATCAGTGTGCATGTAGAGCGAGTGCGTGATCTGTATGACCGTCTTTGGCCCCGGAAAAGCGGGAAAAAAAATGAATCGTTTCTTCGCCGTATTAGCTTCGCAAAGGAAGTGGTAACACAGAGTGTGATGTGTGAAGGGTGTGAAGGGCCGGCCGAGGATTAGCGTGTGCACCGCCGCACGCGGCACTTGAAGAGGAATCTGATGCTGCTACGAGACTCTTCTTGTAGAGTGTCATCCGTTGAGCACCCGTCGACGGCACCGTGCGCACGGCTGACCTCGCAGCCCTGTGTCGCTCCGTTGCTGTTTTACTTGTGGATGCCATCTTCTGCGGTGGCAACGCGAAGGCGATCTTCTCAGGGCCTGCTGCAGTGTGAGACGCAGTAGAGAGATCGTGCGGGAAACAGGAAAATTGAAATCCGGCAGCGAGGTCAAGAATCTCGATTACAGAGAGTTTCCAACTACTCCATCGGCGCCGCGTGATTTATGGGCCGCGTTTGCAATACGAGCTGCCAGGAGACGACCAAGGCGTTGATCGTGTGCAAGCGCGTCCCCCTTTCCGCCTGCTTTCTTACTAGTCGCGCTGCGTAAATAAATTACGCAGCGCATGCGCAATTGTGACCGATCTCCGCAGGATGCGTCCGCCATTAAATTGCAAACGCTTCCCATCGGTCTGAGATGGACCCTCTGTTCAAACTAGACTCTCTACAGCACCGAGCAGACCCTTGGCGTCAGCTCGCGTCAAAGGAAAACCAAAACACTCGTACTATCTGAACCCGTTATTTCAAAGAGAGCCCGTCTAATGTTAGCGTAGGCTTTTCTTTCTCTGCTTTTTTGTCTCTTAAGTTGCGCTCTTCCCCTGGGCGGCCTGAAGTGCGCTCGTTTCACAGAGCAGAGCGGCGCTGTATGTCTGAACACTTGATGGTTTACTCCTGCCGGGAGTAAACCATCACGTGTCGACACTTCTGTATTGGCATAGCTAACATGTGAAACAAAAATAAGGAACAGAAGGTAAGCCACGAATAATTCTAACTCAAGAGCGAGCGAGAGTGAGAGAGAGAGTTTTGTCATGTAGTCGTGAACGCGAGTCGCTGAACTTTTTCTCATTGAAAAGATTAAAGTAAAACAAGAGGAAATGAATTTTAAAAAAAAAGTAGCAGATAAATGAAATATTCACCGCCTTCTCCTTTTTCCAAACATTCTCAATTAAGGCCCCTTAAAATGATTGAACATGTCACGGGAACTGCTTGAAGGAGCCTAGATTCAATTAATTAGATTCACGTACCCTTCCATGTCTCCATGGTTCTTTAGCTGCCGATTTGACTGTGCTAGACTATTTCAGAAAAAAAGGGGGGGGGGGGTAGGGGGCGGGGACGTCAGCGCATAATATATTTGAACCCCCCCCCCCCCTCCCTCCTCCTTTTTTCTTATTTTTCCGCCCTAAATATTTTTTACACATGCGGTATTCAAGGGGAGGGGGGGGGGGGGTGCGGGGAGGGGAGGGGGGCAGCACAAGCTAGACAGCAAAGCCTGCGCGTAACGCCACATGAGGTCACGTCCGGGAGGCCGGCATTCACATCCAATCAGCGCCCGTGCCGGCCTCCCAGACGTGACGTCATGCGATGTAACGGAGGGGGGGGGGGGGGGGGGGGGAGGACATGCGGGCTTCTTTTTGAATCCAATATGTTTACACAGACTCAAGTCGCTGGCATCAAGTCACAACCCCACTAGGCGAGCAAAAACACTAACATGAATAGAAGCCGACTTTTGGCGATTAGCGCTATATATAGCACCGCTTGCACGAACGCATGCTCCTTTGAGGTTCAAGTTTAGGAAATATTGCTAACAAGGCACGTTCGCCATGTTCGCCCACTGAGACGAAGCCAAGAGGCAACCTAAACTACACACAAAGCTGCAGTCCGAAATTCGCCAATTTTCACGTGTTTTGGTTTGTCGCCCAATGTCAATGTTTTTTTTTGTTTTTTTGTTTTTTTGCGTTTGCGTTTTTGGGATAACACTCGCGCGGCTCGGTGTTCGTCGGCGACGTCTACCGTTCTTACAGCAAACAAACCGGGGGCCCCAGGGAGCTCCATTAGAACAAAAGGGCCCGCGGGGCTGAGCCCGAAACGCGGGTCGGCCAGAGGGCAGGAGGCGGCTCTCGTTCGCGCCAACCGGTTTCCTGGCATGTGGGCACCTCCGCGCCCATAGATCGCCGAGCCAAATTACACGCTGTGCTCGGACAGAAGCCCTCGCGCGGCCAGGTGACGCCGCCGGAGCCCAGGCGTCTGGGGAACGCAGACCGAAACCAGCGGCAGCGGCGAGAGTCCTGGCCAGGCAGCTTCAAAAATCTAACCCGGTTCGCCGGTCAAACTGCGTGCAACGCACTGCTGAAAACAGTCACAACTGCCGTGGTAAAATGTAGCGGACGGCGTTCGTGTGACACTGTGGCGCTACGTGACGCCATGACGCAATGTGACTCTGAATTCTCGCTAAAGTCAACGAATCGATTCTTTCGCTATATTTAGCGAGGGAGGTTTCCAGCTGAATTCAACGGCGAAATTTCTCCATTAAATTAAACGGAAAAGGTGTAACGTCATGCGACATGACGTCAAAATGCAGTGATTTCCCGCTGAATGGAACGGATAAAATTTTTTCCGCTAAGTTTAGAGGGGCCGCGACGTACACTAAACACATTCGGGATCGGCTGTCAAACCCCGCCAATGACGGCGCATAACTTCGGGAGAATGTTATTGTCTGCCAACGAAGACTAGCGACGTCCCACTACTAGAGGATACTTCAATGCTTGTCCGTCTAGGAGTCATTGTACTCAGGGTGGAGACATCTCAAGTTCACCGAAGAAAGCAGGCCGCCGAGCTTCAGGGCGTAAACGCGCACTGCAGAAAGCATTCGAGTAAATTTTGAGCGCGGTGAAACATCAGCAAACCACTAGCTACAACTAAAATGGCTTTACACAACGCTATAAACGTACTCTATATAAAAAAAGAGGGAAGGGGGGGCGGCGGGGGGGGGGGGGGGGGGGGGGGGGAGTAGTCAGGCGTCTCTTGCGTCGAAATCATGATCTCGCCCCATATCCCCCTGTTCCGGATATACTACATTTTGGGAAGACTAGATTACGTCCTGATAATGAGTGTGCATTAATGTTTCGTGGGAGTTTGTGGCGCATAGTTGAGAGGCAGGTACTTTGCGCGTCGACTCAAGAGCCCAATATTGCGAGGTCAAATATATGGTCTTCGCGATCCTACAAACTGCGGAAGAAACAGGCATAGACTTCCTTCCTTGTTCCCTCGACCTTCCGAATGTCTTCATATCTAACTCCTTATCTTCATACCGGTGCTGACACAATTGATCAGTGGCTATTTGAGTCCTTTCGACCCTTCTTTTTTTCAGAGTGTAGGTATGATGGATGTCTTGAGTGCACCAGGCTTTGTCCTACAAAATGTGCGTGCTTCCTCCATCAACTGTGATTTCTATTCCCAAAAGGAAAAAAAAAATAATTGCGGTGTTTACAGGATTAAAGATTGGGGTCACTGCAATCCCTTTCTTTCAACCATCCCCTTAGCCCTGAAAGCGACCCAAATCATCGCTACGGTTGAACACAGGCAGTGGTGAGTTGCTCTTTATTTAGAATGCTGAGTTCGATGTGCCTGCTACTCAGCGAGTCAAACTCGGCTTCCTCCGTGTGCTTCTCTCAACTAAATAACCCTACTGCAACTTAAATAGGGCTATTTTGTGCCCTGACGTCACACAGAGCTCGTATTCAAGAAAGAAGGGCAGATGACGTTTTTGACGTTACTAGTAACATAAAATAAAACGGAGGAAGTGGGTGTCTAAGGTCGCTGGTAAAACCACCAAGACAAGCATTGTTACGCGATTTCAGAAACCTTCCCCCTTTGCTTGACTGTCGTGTGATGTAACTGAGGTTATCATTTAGTATGCTGACAAATATCTGCGCTGCTCTGAATGCAAGGTCTGCAACCGTGTTTCAATACGATTTTGTTTCATTTTTGTGTGTGTGTGTTTCCTTTCCCCAGTCGATGGTGCTCAAACAATTTAGAAATCGTTTGAAACCTATGAAGGCAGAACTGTGTTGTGTATGATCTGTAATTCATTATATTTATTGCTCAATTTATTATAACTTGCCAAAGATGTGACAAACTATTACTTGCTATACTCGAATGAATAAAAAAAAAATACTTTTCTCTCAAAGTAAGAAGTCGCAATAACTGCGTCGCACCACAGGGGTACACCGTGCCGAGCTTCCCGGAAGGGGCTCGGTAGAAGTGCTGTATCTATTACACCATCAATATAATGCAACATGTCTTTAATTGATATTACCCCCAAATAGAGTAGAATGACTGGTCAGAATTTAAAAAAAAAATCAAGAACGGTATTTTTTTTTTTTTTTAATCGCCCTTAAAATATTTTTATTTTGGTGCTTGTCTCGTGTTTGCTTGCCAAATTCTCCCCAACCCGCGCTTAAATAAATTTGAATTTTAGTGAATGTACTTACATTTATAAGTAGTGTATTTACTTAAAATATGACGTTTCTGACTAAATTATTTTCTAAGATACAGGCCTGCAAATTTGGGGAAAAACGGTCAAGAAGCCAAAATTGATGTTTTTTATTTATTTTTTAAAACAAACTAAACAATAAAAATTTTTTTTTTTTCGTATTGCTAAGTACATATAGATTGTGCTAAAATATTATGACACTCACCTAAAAAGTATAACTTTAGTTATTAATCACCAAATTTGCCCCCTCCAGCTATGCAAGCAAATGCGACATTCCACCTCTACGTGATTACGATTTTTTGCGTCCGACAATTTTTTTTTTTGGTGAAAATAATTATGATTTTGTTTATTTTGGACATCAGGAAATAACATATAAAATTATGAAGCAAATTAAAAAGGTCGACCAGCCACCTCCTGTTCGATCTTATCTGAAATCACCCTTCTGCATTAATTGTACAGAGCTGAAATCCTGAAACACATTTACTTGATCGATATTTTTTTTTTTGCAAACGTAGTGTTAACTTGAACGCCCGAAAGCGCGGAGATTGAAAACGTGACAAAGAGTAAAAGAGACAAAGTGACATTACCGTCATTATCAGAACAGTGACAAAAAGTGGCAGTGGACAGACCAGTCACTTGTCTGCCCACCTGAACTGTGCATCCGAATAAAGGCCGCGCGAAGAAACGCGAAACAAACTTACGATGCCTTTCGCCATCTATTGAAAGCGCCAGGAAGCGTCAAAGACATTCTCAGTGGCGAAGCAAGAGGGAGCCAGCGGAGCCAGTGTGAGATTACGTAAGATGACAGGCGAGAGATGGCAGCGGCCGCAGCGGCGAATAAGTACCTCCTCTCCAACGAGCCAACGAGGTACTCCTCTCTCCGACTGGAAAGGTCCCGGCTCCTTTTGCCATCTCTCGGCAAGAGAATCCACTACAAGGAGGCTCGTAAAACCGGTTCGTCTGACTGCGAAGTGCACTAAGAGATGGCGCTGCGCAAATCGGTCTTCACTATTCTTCACTGTCTACAGCTATTTACATTTTCGATTTTTTTTTCTTTTTTGCAAAGTGCACGTGTTAAAACTTTTTTTTCAGCGCGAGGGAGGAGGTAGGCTAATTATTCCATATAATTTTACCGCTTACAGTACATATAAAGTAGTATACTGTATTCTATAAACCTGCATGTCTTGCACCAGAATTCGTCAAAATTATGATACATGGTCGAGACATCAGAGTTTATTAAACGTGGCATAAAATGTCAGCGAAATAGTGCCCGGCAAATTCGGAGAATAGGTACTTTAAGAACACAAGGACCAAACTAGTTCAACATTGTCCTCCAATAATGGACACCCATTTTGGTAAGGACATTGAAGAGCGGTTCCATTTGATTTATTCAGTTTTCCATGTTTCCACGTGACCTCTTTTTTTTTCTCTCGCGTTTTTCATATTGAAGTTTGATTTAATGAGTTCAGCGCTATTGGGATAAATTTATTATATATATTCAGGGCATCAAATTGAAAAGTAAGTCTAATATCCCGCTAAACAAAACAAGAAAACAAATTTTCTTTCTCAAATGTTAAACTTATGCGAAAACGACGGAAGCAAAGAACACAAAGACCAAAATACAGCAGAGAGTCTCGTCCGTTTCGTCGTTTTTGGGACTAAAGGCTAGTTCGCAGATTTACGTCTGTAGTGTTCGTAGCAACAGAAATGACGGCAGTAACAGAAACGACAGCAGTGATAAGCTCAGAAAAAGACAACCATCGTACGCCGAATGGCAACGAACATGAGGTGAAGAGAGGATATGAGTTATGTCACTTGCGATTTGCGAACGACCAGTCCTAACCAATCCCTAGATATTGTAAAAAAAAATACGGGTGTGTGTCTTCGCAACTCGTGAATAATCTCACGGCAATTCTTTGATTCGTTTCCGCGAGGCTTTCGAAATTCGACGCACTGTTGTCCCGGTAACTTTATCGTTTCTGTCGTTCAACGCAAACGTCCAAGGTAGCCGTAAGCTGTTATGCACTGATCACACAAAAGGACACCAGCGTTCGAGAAGCAAGCTTGGCTGGGAAACAGAAAATCGTTAAAGTAAGTTTGTAAAAAAAAAAAAAGTGTGTTGCCTATATGGTAGTGTAATAATTCGTTCTCGTGTATGAACAGGGCGGTGTCGAATATTTATGCGGTCAAACTCGCCAAACTTTAACGAGGGAAACCCCCATCAACCACAGATGTTCTGCTATAGTTTTGCCCGCCTATCTGAAGGGCGCAGCGAGACCAACACACACAAAATATTTTGCTCGTCCCAGATTCACGAGATTGGAGACAGGCGGCTCCGCTTGCGGGTAATGCGGAAGATATTAAAACGGAGGACGTCGTTTATAATCGTGGCGATTAATTTCGATTAGCGATTCGCGTGGCTGCACCGCAAGCTAATTAGTCGGGGTCCGGGATTAATGGGAATTTTTACGGACGGACACCAGCGCAGATATTGGCGCTCCACATGCCTGAGAAAAATATCCCCGTCAACGAAACAAAAACACACACACGCACATACATAAAAGAAAACACGAAAAGACATTGGGACCAATTAAGCGAATCTCCGCTTCCTCGTATTGCACGCACAGGCACAATTATCTTTGTAAGTTCAACTTGTAGTTCAAAAAGTAAAAAAAAAAAAAATACATTAAAAAATTTTACAATAGATTTACAGTTCAGCCTTCAAAAACGTACTAAATAAACTGTTTCAGGATAATTAAAAAAAAAAAAGAATTCTTTGGGTCGAGCACTTTTTTGAGGTTTTTAATGTTCACAGCAGACCGCTTTGAGAGGAAAACGCAAGTTGACTAAGGGTAAAGTGTCTATTGTCGATGACAGGCTAAAAGTGCCGCGAAGCCCTGCACCCTTCCCACTTTAGCAGAGAGAACGCAGGAAGAGGAGACCAGTCCCTCCTCGCGTCCTCTTTAGCGTCCACTCTGCAAAAGTGAAAGGAGTGAAGGGCTTTGTGGAAACGACTGCGTTTGACAACAGACCAACACAGTTAGTTTGGCGTTGTCCAGGCACAGTAGCAAAATGCCTTTAAGTAAGGGACATCGCATCAACATCTTCGCATGGACAGTTTGTGTATGGAATCGAAGATGAATCGAACAGTGCTGCACAAGAATAACTCCTTTTCGATCGCATAATAATTGCTTCAAGTACTCTTTTTCCGCGAACGTTGACTGATTGGAATAACCTTTCTGAAAGTGTTGTTATGCAGCCATCATGTCTTGATTTGAATCCCTTCTAAATTATTTTTGTTCCTCTGTAAAATATTAGTTCTTTTGTTTTTCCGACTTCTTTGCTATTTTGTATGCCTGCGTTTCTTATTCACGAAACGTACCCACCTGCAAAAATCCCTTTCAGGGATTGCAGTATCAATAAATAAATAAAAAAATAAATAATAATATATGAGCACCAAAACAGACACTTTACTAAAGTTTTTACTTTAGTTTTCTCCATTGATTGCGTCCTTAAACAGTTGGAGACCTTTACCGGCTTCTGCAAAATCGGCGGCACCTAGCGGCTAGAGCAGAAAGCTCTGGCGCTGGGATCCCTCGCCAGCCTTCTCGAGCGAATTAGACATTCACACCGCCTGGCGGTCTATAGACGAAGCCGTGAATGTGGGTTCAAAAAACACGCGATGAAAATCGTCTATATATAGAGCTAATTGCTAAACAAGAGAACAAACAGCGTAGGCCATATAAATCATCTCGCTATACCCAAGTATATAGTTCCTAAAATCGCAAATTGTTAAATGCAAAATCATGACTGATTATGCACCCAACTCGTCGTGATATTAATCTATCATAGATGACAGTCGTGGCTTCATTTTGATAATTTTAGCGCAAGGTGGAGTTGGCGCATCAGCATTCACAAATTTTCATTTTTATTTCTCCAATACTTCTCGCGCGCATGCTCTTCCCCTCAGCGCACGGGTGCACCGGGTTGAAGCGACTCTAGCAAAATCGCGATGTCCACTTTTAGGGTATCGCATCACTGCGGTGCACCAGTCCGTGGTGAGAAGCGCACTCAACGGGGCTTAGAAATCCGCCCAAAAAGGCAACGAACAACGAGAAATAGTGTTAAACTTCAGAGTACAGTCAGTATTTATACATTGTTCGACTCAAATAGTACGCTATTCGAAGGGACAATCGAAAGTTGCGTGAATCTGCGCAAGCCTACTTACTGTAAAGACTCGGCAGTATAACCGGGCCTGAGCTATTAGTTTCGGTATCGATAGAGTGAAGAACGTTCCGTGCAATGTTGACGCACATTCATAACATTTTTGCGATATGTAGCTCAGTTTTCTCAGTTTGGCGAAAATGGTGAAGAAATAACAATATTGAAGATTATATTACTATTACTGGGCAATTTCTATACTGCCACTAATACATGTAATTCTTCTACTAATCTACGTACTTACGGTTTACGTGACTTCAGACACTAACTGTATGCTACAGGTCGTTGGGCGAGTTTAGAAATGTGGTCAGAATGTTCTCATACCCATCATATATCTTCTCAATATCAAGTCGATTCTCGGTAACCCAGTCATGGCAGTGTACAACTTCCAAACACCATCGTCCCTGGAAGGGATAATTGTTCTTATTTTTCGTTGAACAACGGCGAGTTCTGCACGATCCTTCTGTGGCACAAAATTATTAGAGTGAAAAGGCCATACCGTGGCGCTCTTTCTCCGAGATTAGAGACGTAAACGGACGTCTTACATTTGAAGTACACAGAGGGAAACTAATGCGGAGCGCAAGTTTGTCTGCTTCTTTTGCAGCAGTAGCGGTGACGTCAGAACGCCAAGCTCTGATTGGCTCTGATTGAAGGACAGGGGGTAGAACTCAAGGCAGCTTGCTTTGGGGTCAACCAACTATCCTACAATCACAGCCAATCAGAACTCCCCGTCGTTCTGACGTCACCGCAACCCCTGCGCAGGAAGCAGACGACTTGCACCTCGCATTAATTCAGCTCCGTGGGACGTGGATGTTTGCGCTAACCGGAAATGCCCGCGATATTAGGGAGTTTTAGTAGATCGTTCCTTTAACTCCACTAGCGATACCAGGTAACGATACACTGCCTGAGAAATAGCGTCGGCGGAGTATGGGTTATCGTTATTAAAGTTTCTTGAAACGATCTACTAACACTCTCCATTCACTCGGCGTCGAAAGGAGAAACGTATACATTACGTGTGGGGAGACAGCACTATTTTATGCATAGTTTGTGCTTTAGTCTTTTTCAGAAAGATTGCTTTTCTTTGCATCTCCTGACACTGGGCTGCTGCATGCATTCCCTACTAAGCCAGAGTGCGCGAGATTCACGCTTTATTCACACGTTGGCAAGGCGCAGAGACGGATAAGGCCACGAGCGTCGCCTCGGCAGAGGTTCAGATCCACCGGAATATTTCATCCGTGAAAGTAGTGAAGATGAAAGGGGCTACGGCATGGAGATTCTATATCACACGCTTCTTTTTGCTCTTGCAGATTCAAACCGCTTTTGGGGCTGCTTCAGAAGTTTTTCATGCGGAACAGAATAGAGATTAAGAAAATAAGCAAATAAAGGACAGACAGAGAAAGAGAGAGAGAGAGATAAAAAGAGGTAGAAACAAAAGAAAGAAAGAAAGAAAGAAAGCATGATGGAAAGGTAAAAGGGTAGCAAATGCTTGAAGTAGCTGACGAAAGCACACTTGTCGTCTTTTTTTTTTTCACGGGGATCTCATCGAAGCGTTACTCTTTCAACGAAGGATTGAGGATTTTTTAAAGAGGGCTTTCAATTCGAAAGTCAATCTTCGGCTGAATGCTGGGACGCACTTGCCGTTTTCTCAAGACCGAAAAGGCAGAAATAAAGACAGATAAAGGGGAAAATGCTTAGGCTCTCGCTCAACTCCTCCGAACGGAGAACCCGTCAAGCAGACAAATAAACACTCGTCTCGAGAGTTCTCACTAAAGACAAGTGACTTGACGTCACGTGACCTGAGATCAAGTCACGTGGTCCCATGACGTCAGGTCAGATGACGATGTAACGTGACCACGCGACGTCAGTCACGTCACACCTTGAAGTCGCTATGCCGCGTGACATTACAGTGTCATATGACGTCACGTTGCCTCGGATGTACTGCCACGGACAATATGAGCTGAAACCGCGCTCTATGCATCTTTGAATTACCTGTCAGCAGACACGTAGCGAGGGTATATTATTTTTCTCTTGGGCACTAAAAACTCGTTTGCGCCAAAGAGACGACCGATGTCGAGTCCCCAGGTACCGGTGGCAGATTGTCGACCCGACAGTGGCTATATGAGTGACTTAAAGGCCTAGCCAGTGTAAATTCGCAATGAATACTGCGGTATTCCTATGGGGCAGCTTTCTTCGAGCGGTAGATGTTTTGTAGACAGAGAGGGGGGAGGGGGAGCACCCCCCCCCCCAACCTTTCCCTCTCCCTTGGTTACGTGCCTGCCTATCAGTTTTTAAAGATGCTTCGGTTCAAACACGGAATAGAACGCAAAGCTTAGTTTAAGTCTTTGAACTTTCTATGTAGCAATAGTTCCATTCAGATGTTTCAGCTCATAAAGTTCATGAAGTAACATCTCTTTCCAAAATCGCCTTCCGAGCGAAGAATATGTCTTCTCCTTTGAGCGAAGGAAATAAGGCCCGATGCTAGTTCGGCATATCCAAATAAATATCCAACCAGCGCTGTTCTTTTTTTTTTTTTTTCACGCGCGTTTGGTTAAAAGATTGTGAGAGAGAAATTACATTACCTAGCATACGTTATCCGTTTTCTGGGTGTAAACCAAATCTAGAAAAATCAATCACCCAACAATGTTTTCTTCTTTAGACAGTTCACAAACCCGCGTCGCTAAACGCCACCTAGAAATAGCCCTGAATGGCTCATTAAACTATAACAGGGCCAAAAACTGGTTACACTGACCCGTCAACGGCGTGAATAATTATTGCGCCACTAATAATGCGCACACATAGTTTTCTTACAGCTTAGAACGCGGTGCGACAGGCTCGACCGCTCCTAATCAGTAAAACTGCCGAGTAGTCGTTGAGATTAATGACGGTACGGGCGCAATGAACTAGTTCCACATACCTCGTTAAGAAATTCCACACACAAAAAAAATAAAAACTAATTTAACCTAAGCGCTTCATTAGCAAACGCCGGGTTATCGACGCCCCAGGGTACGTCTGAGCACCAGATTTGAGAGCAGAGTTAAAAGGACAGCCTGATGGGACCGCATTGTAATCTCCCAGTGAAAGCGTTCAAGCGCTCCGTGGCAGAGACCAGAATAACTACATTCGATGCGCGAAAAGAGAAATAAATACTCTTTGATTGCCTAGCGCAAAGAGACGCACAGGCAGTGTGCGTTCGACGTGAACTGACGGCCATTTTTCGTTTCGTTCGCCGTCGATAGGCCGAATATGCGCAGCGTTAGCCTCAGTGATTTCCTTACCGGCGCCTAGGGAGAGGTAAAAATCCCCCCCCCCCCCCTCTTCAAGAAAAAAAAAAAAAAGAAATCGTCACAAACATAAACAGATTTGAAGGTTTGTGAAAAAAAAGAAAACTTTGCGGAATTCTTTTGGTTCCTGCCCCCATTATGTCATAACACGAAGAATCTTTGTGTTTGGCGATTTTAGTGACTCTGTGCAACAAGCCCAGTACAGCTGACGCTGTAAAATGTCTCCTACGCACTTGTGCTGTGGTGTACTTGTACACATGGTAGAAACTTACTTGAAAAATTCGCCATTACTGCAAAATGTAACCAAGCCTTTACCTATATACCGCAGTATACCGTAAGACAAACCACGCCGAACCCCAAATGATCGTAATTTTCCCTCGCATTTGAGCAGATAACCTATAACTTGTATACCGTACAGCCTGAGGTAGTTCTGGTCGTTTCAATCGTACTTTTAAAAGCACGATGCCCCTTTAAATGACAAATACCAAAACTACTAAGAGCAAGGACGACAAAAATAGAATATTGGCTGACACAATCTCCTCTTTAATGAAGTGCAGTAAGTTCCCGGAAACAATTCCTGGTGGGCTTTACACTGAAGCGGTGTTCTAAAACACATCAATCCACTCGGGCCAATACCCGAGAAGACCCCCAACGTCCGTTGCGAAAAGAGATATATCAACGTCGGCGGGGCCTTCGCAGCGTCACGCGACCCATCCAGCCACACGCGAATCTCTCAATGTAATCCTTTTCTAAATCCTTTTTTCTCCGATATCTCGAAGCCGTCACTCGTTTCTGAGCACCCACGAGAACGATACTGAACAAACAAAACAACTCGGACATGAGCTGCAACTACAACTACAACAGCCGCAAATGAAATGAAAGAAAAAGAAACGAAAATCGAATGCGCACCATCCCTAGTCGAGATTGCCACTCTCAATGTCGACCAAAACAAACCTAAAAAAATATCGAATACACTAAAACTAAAAAGAGAGAGAGAGAGAGAGAGAGACAAAGGCATAAACAAAATGAGGAGCACGGGTAAGCCGTGGTCTCAACAAATAGCGAGCCGCGCGAAAGGCCAGCGAGAAAAGGTTTACCCGGAAAGATAGCGGACAAAGGAAAGGACCAAAGGGTCCGGGACAAGAGCAAGAGCAGACAGTCCTGTTTCGAGGTAAACTGGGAGGGTCGGGCCCTTCCTGGGAGCTCCTCGAGTAATCGAATCAATGCGAGGAGACCACGTCAGGCCGTGGCAGAGTCTGTCCAGGGTTTCGACCTCTCCCGTAAGCCCTGGACCAGGCTTCAATTGTTTTCTAGGGCAGATACAAATATAGTAAGAGCTATACAAAAGGTGGCCCATTCTGAAATGAAAGTCTGGTTCTTCCAAGATGAGCTTTTATTTGCTCAGGGGAAGGAAGTTTCGCTGAGCGGTCCCAGACAAGCTGGGTCTTGAAGAGCAATCCCGTGCTTCATTACGCAAGGATCGCCGGGGCCACTGAAGGGGAAGAGAGAAATACTTTTACCTCACGGAGAGGACTATAGCCTGGGTGTCTTCGCCGGGCGTTGCTTCGAGCTACGCTTGCTTTCTACTGGTGGTAGTCACATATAGCCGGCTTAGAGTTACTGTAACGGGCCCACGGTGTTTGAGGAGGTCCTGGGATAAGAGCCAGAACGTACGAACACTGTCCTGCTATCTCCTATTCCTTCGACGACTATTACGGGGAAACAAATGTCCAATATGTGTTTTCGCATTATGCGTGCTCTCGACGTGTGTCTCCTAATCGAGGCGGACACAGATATTTTGTATTGGCTTTCACTCGCAAGCTGTTCAAAGTATATTCCTTTTTACAGTCGCCGAGTTCATCTGGTGCTTCCAATTCACTTCGTTGAATGACGGCGGGTTTCATATGCTTCATTCTTTCGTTACGAACACACGTTTTATAAAAGTACGTTTAGCTCTATATCAGCGCTCTCTGATGAAGGGTGATGTCTCAGTAACAATCACGTACGTGCCAATGTACTTGCGAAGAATAAATTTCTTAACGTTCAGGCCAGGACCCAAAATAAGGCCTCGGGTTCGGGTGTGTTTTCCCATCTCCTTCCTTTCTTCCTGTGTTCAGCTGGTTCCACGTGAAGTTTAGGGGTCTGTGTAAGAAGTTGTACCTACGTTTACGGCTCTGTTGCTTTTCGGCCGTCCATGCTTGAACCAAACATCGCCAAGCATCCGTGCGGGACACGTAAGGGTCGAGGGAAGCGCCTTGACGCCCCGAGGGAGTTTGAAGAAATATTGTGTCGAGTGAAGATGCAGGTTCGCGTCTATAGACGACGTGGAGAGGACACTCGCCGGTCGTGGTTTAGACTGAGTGATACCGTGGTAATACCCTACTTGCATGTGCAATTACATTTAACCACCACAGTTATCACACCATCCTCTCAAACAGCTATCAAAAAAGAAAGTGAAGAGTGCGCGTGCACAGATTATTAGATGGGCGCTCAAGATGCGCTAAAGTACGTGCGTCCATGGCCTTTACAGCATAGTCACAAAACGGATGTTAAAGAATATATTGTGGCCACTGTAGTAAAGCGTAAGCTGCGTAACCGCAGTTAAGTGTGTCCGTGTAACCAGGGTATTATACCCGTAAGTAATAAGTAATGCACTGAGTACGCTTTTTCTTGCAGTCATTAGAAATGTACATTGATACTATTTTAGTATGAAAGTACTGAAAGTATGAAACTATACGCACCAATTTGTCTAAAACTTTGTGTATCAATTTCAAGAACTAATAACACCACCAAGTGAGTACTATGATTCTGATGGTTCTTCGGGGTCCGTTTATAGACATAGCAACACAGGTCCATGCAACTTACCACGGCGCGTTCACGGCAAACCACGTAAAATGACAGCAAGGAGAGGACAGGCCTTACCTGAAATAGAACAGAAATAGAAACAAACAATTTAAGTTAACGCTTCAAATAGAAAACTTTGACACATTGAAGAGAACGTTTTCAAACACATTGATAAAAACAAGTATCGAGATGGTAAAAAAGAAAGTACCTGATACGGCGTTTCATGTATTTCTTATTAAAGCCCCGGACCAAAAACGCAAACTTAAATCCAGCGCTCCAACCGATCACTAGCAAAAACGGATAATGGTCCGTTCACACCCTTGCAACCGAGTACGACCGAGAGAGACCAGAGCGGTTTTTAGGCCTTTTGCGACTTCTTAGGACCGGGTGCGCTGCAGCGGAGGTGGTCCTAAGAGATCGCAAGAGGATTAAGAACCGGTCTGGTCTCTCTCAGTCTTACTCGGTCGCAAGAGTGTGAACGGGTTTTAACGTGATTTAGCCAAAACGCTTTAAATAAAAAGAAAGAATAACTTTGAAACCAAATTTTGCCTAAACATTCTCAAAGACGCGCCCACCCTCATACTCATAGTACGTACAATGTGTACTCGTTTTTTTTTTTTTTTGCTAGTTTTTGAAGGAAAAACTAACGAAAAAAAAAGTTAAACGTAGAAGCATTCCTTGCCCGTGGCTAAAGTAAGGAATAAGATGTTATGGTGCCCCTTTCTGTCTGCAACGATTCATCAAAGCCGATGCGCCTGGGTGCGCAAGCCTTAAGCAAGGGTCCCATTGCTCACACTCATACATCATACAAAATACCGTCTGCAATATCCGTGGTTCGAATGCCGCGTGTCAAGATTCTTATTGAACTCATTGCCATGCGGCATTCGAAGCACGGATCTCGCTGTGACTCGCATTCGAATCTGTATGCAGACTGTCTTTTGTATGCTGTATAAGCTGTGTGACCCCGGTTTTAAGGCGCGTGCTGTGTGTAGTGCCTCGGACATTGAGTCTTGCGATTTATGCCACCGAACTGGTTGGTCACAAACCAGCCCCGAAGATGCATCGACGCAATGACAGCACCAGAGCGCAGACGGAGCGATTCAGCAGTGTTATCCTTATGCTGCTGTTAAATCTGCGTTTAGTTGCATAACGTTGCATGCGTAACAATCAAGTCTGCATGCAAGGTTCTCGAAGAAGAGAATAAAAAAAATTCCGCCCTTTCTTTTCAACTTGCACATTAAAAAAAAAAAAAGAAAATCTATACACGGGTTGCAGTTGAAATATAGTTATTGGAAAGAGCTTATGCAAACGCGTTGTTATTTTTGTATTCACCTGTATCCTGACAGGACTCGACAACCGTAGCTCGAGGGCTTCACCGAATATGTTACTCGAAAGATATACAATAGAGTTCTCTTCAGTGGAGAAAAGTACAAGAAAACTCTCCCCTTCTTTCTGGCGGCTTGAATTGAACGATATTTACACGGTTATAAGCTCCCACAGTTCTCACTTCGCAGCAGAAAGAAGGAAAAATAAATGCCTACGCCGCGCACAGCTTCGAAAGCTCCCGCGAGACGCCAGATAGCAGGGAGCTCACGCGCATTTTAACGAAGTTTTGGCAACTTTCGGATGCAAGCAGACTCGGCGGGGAGCCGCGCGCCTTGCGCTTTACGCCTTCCTAACAAAAGGCAGGCCCGAGAAAGAAAACAAAGAACACCCCAAAAGTCAGTTAAAAATAATATAATAAATACGACGAAAACGGAGAGCGGAATTTCGGTAAATTCTAAGGCGCCGAAGGGGTTTCAAACAGAGAGAGTCAACACAGCGAGCGCTTTCTTGATTTTCTTGATTGGGTGCCGCGCTGGCCGTTTATGCTACAAAAGCTCGCGACGTCGGTTAAACCCGTACCTTTGCAATTTTTTAGGCTCCTGTTCCAAATGACGGGCTAAACTAGACTTCTTCCAGGAAACATTGGAGCGAACTGACACGATTCTCACTGACGCATATCTCGCGGGGCTTAGATATTTAAGTCCAAAAAGAACCAGAGAGAAGATTTCGACGAGCCTGGTGACATGATTACTAAACATAAAAAAAAGCTAAACAGAAAAAAAAAATCTTTCAGCCTTTTTACTCTGGTGAAGAAGGAAGACCAGCGAAGCTGTACTTTGGCGGGAATGAAGTAATGGCGTGCCCCGAGTCGGCAAGCCAGAGTGGAAAGGCTGCAAGGGTTGTCGCCATCTATGAGCGACGGCGGTAACTAGACAACCGGCAAGTCGGTTGTATGGTTGCCGCCGCCGCTCATAGATGGCGGTAGTTGTCCAGAGTTAAATGTCATCATTTGCTTGCTGACGGACACGATACTGGGGAAACTAGCCCTTAACAGCTCCGCTGTAAAACGAAAGTTAACACATGTCCGTGCTGGTCCCTTCTTCGTGTTTAGCTTTCATATTCTCAAGACGCTGTCACACATCATAAAAAAAAAAAAAACAGCCTACAGACGCTGTCTCAGGCGTGGTTATTCCTGGTATGACGTCCCCGTAACATTAGTCATATACAAACTGTGTGCAGACATGTTCGAAGCATATTATACCACCTATGAAGTAAACATGCTTATACCTATGGGCACATTTAAGGAGGCGGGGGGGGGGGACGACCGCTTCCCTAAGCTTTCCCCAAGGTCAACTTTTTGTTATGGGAGAAACGACATGGCACCAGCTTTTCTTAGGAAGCAATATTTAGTGTTTGGTGACATGGCAATTATTAGATCAACAAAACAGATCCGGGCCACTCTTCGCCCGTGACGTCATCTGTCAGCAGTATACGAGCAGTCTGAGTGCGGCTATAGAACCAGAGAGACGCGCCGTACCTTTCGATATACGAGGGAAGACATTCTCAAGTTCTATTGGTCGGGAACGATCGTGCATCTATAGCAATATAAACTAAAGACATCTTCAGTTAATGAGGAAATAACTATCGTGCCGCTGTGGCCTTAATTTGACGGCCAACCCTCCGCCTTCCCCTCCCGACAGAGCCGACACGATCCAGGTGGAGCCGGAGAAACCGTCGGGAACCAGTGCGGTCGGCTTTAAGAGACAGAACGAGCGAGAAGGCGGAGGAACACTATCTTATTACGGCCTAATTAATGATTCCCGATTCACGTCTTGCCCTCACTTCCTTCGGGACGAACCATTCGGAGAGAAGTCACGTCACAAACCGATTACCGAGCGGGTTGGAGGAGGATCGAATTAAAGCATACCGAGGTCGTCGTCGTCGTCGTCGTCTGCGCTCCCAATTGATGCAATTACTATCTCGACCCGACCGCCTTATCGGGTTCCCAATCAGCGCATCGTCGTCGTCGCTGCAACGTCAGGCGGAAACGCGATGAGCCGTGCCGGCATGGAATGCCGTGCTCGTCGTGTGGGCCCACGACGGACGTTACTGGCCGCGATGAACCGAGCTGCAGCCGTTCGGGATACGCGAAGGACGACCCGGAAACGAAAATTGCTCGTTAACGACGTCAAGTGCGTTATATGTACTGCCTCGAAATCGATATGCTCCTCCGTGTTCCTATATCCGCTCGTAGTATCTTTGTGCACGATAGGGGGTGGCACATAATGGTCACCTCCGGCTCGTGAGAGCGTGCACAGGTGTATTACTCCGTAATGATACACGGAGAGGATTAATGTTACTTAAGTGAAGCTGGGGACGATGCAAGCTGCATAATCAGGAAGACAAAGTAATCATCCCGGTGGTGGAAGTGACTTAACTTGGCGGGCTTACCAATGTAATGCACCTTGACTCCACTGTGACGCATCTCTAGCTTCAAGCAATGGGATATTCTGCAGCTCGACTCAACTCAACAACTCAACTCGCCACATTACTACGGATAGTCTGTTGTTGTAACATTGTGATGCACCATTTATTTGCCAAGAGCCAAGTGAAATCTCGCAGGGGATATCATGCCTCTAGGTGAGTCATCCTGGGTTATCTAGCAAGAGGTATAAACTCTTCCAGTGTCCACGATGAGAAAGCGTAGATCGATAGCATGAAGGTAATATATTCCATCTGGAGAGGCGACCGCAGCGTACATTCTATTCGGCTTTCAGAATTCTTGCGTAAGCACAACCATTTTAGCACTTTTCTTCCAAGATCGACTCTATATATTATTTCAGTTTTTTATAACCCTGTCGTATTAAACTCGTGTTCATAAATATGCACATTATATGCATATATGTGCACATTTAATCAATCTTCGTGATTTTTGTTTAGGACTTTTAGAGCAGCTAGATGATGTAAGAGCTAGCTAGAGGACGAACTTATTTATCACCCACTGCAGTCACCTGGAAGGTCATGATGACATCATTCTTATAGGTATATCTTTATATAGTAATCGCAAACATCCATCCCGTCGTAGTTATAGGGTGTGGGGTGTTGGAAATGCGTATAGACAGCGCGAAAGTAGTCGGCCTCCGAAGTCAGACCTACCTCAACGTCAACCTTCTCGGCACAAATGTTTTGGAAGGCAAAGATGGAACGTAAACATATCTGCCCCGAAAATGAGGGAACACACAGCTCAAGACCGTGGGAACCAACGGCATCAAAACAAAGAGTGCTTATCCACTACGTTTTTTCCCACGCAAAACTTAAATACAAAAAAAAAAGAAAACGCACTCGCAGCATTTTGACCCGCCTGCCTCAAGTAAACATCTTAATAAAAAAAAAATAAATAAATAAATAACGCGACAGTGAACTTGGGTTTAAAAATGTATTGCTTATTTTGTAATTACGTATGATCTAGAAGAAAAGAAAAAACGCCAAGAACACTCAGTGACGGTTAGGAGATGGGGAATTGTCCGGAGCCTCTGCCTTAATTGAGGATTCTAGACAGGTTTCGAGCGAGGCTCTCCTGCTCACGCGATGCTGTTGCGTGGCGGCGGCGGCGGGCGCGCACCTGTCAGTTCGCGTGAGGGCTTTGAGTTCTTGCCGCCACAGTCTGCAAGAAGACCTCACCGCGAAGACTGCTCGGCGCCGGAAAGAAGTTGTGTGTCTACGCACGACGAGTTTATTCAGGTTCCCGGATCAGTCTTCTTCGCCTCAGCTAATAGCGGGAACATCGTTCGTCTGGTGCTGCGTTTGCCGACAACTTTAGTGGGCACGTCGGATGTTAAGTTAATTTTAATTATTTTTATTTTTTTCGAGACGCAGACTTAAGGTCTTCTGACAGTAGTTTTTTGGAGTCTGTGTGTCGAGATAAGGACAGACCTTGACACAGTTAACCTAGACAAAAAATAAACTATATTTTCATCTTCCTTCTATTTTTTTTTTTTTTCTTTCACGTGGCCACGGGTGCTCACATACGAGGAGCAAACGGTGCAGCTGCTGCGTTCGGGTTGTGTCATACAGTATATATATAAAAAAAGTAAAGGATAAATATTACAGTGAAGCTCAAGTACAACCCAGAATGTGAAGCTCAAGTACAATCCATAATAATGCGTAACTACAGGAGCGACACCAAGATAAGCCAACTCACTGCCAAACAGCTGAGGACATGCGACGACAAATGAACGTGAGTTTACGCTACTGTAGGTACTCAAACAAATCACTTGCTCTTTCTCGGGTTCACGAGGCACCAAAATTAATTATAGACATATTAATTAAATTTTGTTTTCCAGTGGGTAATACACTGGGACTTAGTTTGCCCTCTCTCTCCTTGCCAAAAACTAGTTAAAACAAAAAGCTCGTGCTTTTTCTTTATTGTCACATAGTGTTTTTTGGGCACCATGACAGAACAGCACACGACATAACAGCACGCGACAAAACAGCACGGTCAAAACAGCACGCGTCAAAACAGCACAGCGTCAAAACAGCACGGCGACAAAACAGCACGCGTCAAAATAGCACGCGACAAAACAGCACAGCGTCAAAACGGCACAGCGACAGAAGAGCACGTGCCAAAATAGCACGGCGTCAAAACAGCACGACGTCAAAACAGCACAGCGACAAAATAGCACAGCGTCCAAACATGACATTGTCAATATAGCTAGAGTTCGGCGTTTTCGGTTTGTATTATTTGAAATTCCGCGCACTTTTTTCGGTTCTTATTTCAAACAAAATGTTTAGGTTAATTGCAGTAAATATTTGTAGACTCGTAAGCTTCTCAGTTATATAAGGTTTATTAACGAAAACCAGTATACTAATGAAAATGCAATAATTAAAGGCGTTTGTGTAAAATGTATATTGAGCACCAGGTACTGGTCTTCTTATTTGTTGGCGTCTTTGGCAGCCGACGTGACCTCTTCTGTAAGACGCATTAGGGCCTTATCATGATCTGACATTATCGTCGTGTGCTCGTATTTGTACACAGGACGAGCATGAGCTTCAGTACCACTTCGGTCGGAAAGCGGTCGGAGAGGCAAATATCAGAATGGA
Organism: Ixodes scapularis; assembly: GCF_016920785.2. Taxonomy (NCBI): domain Eukaryota; kingdom Metazoa; phylum Arthropoda; class Arachnida; order Ixodida; family Ixodidae; genus Ixodes; species Ixodes scapularis. Next base: position 14,386,335 of record NW_024609857.1, on the reverse strand, counting down.
GTAATTAGCAAGCATTGTACTCCGTGCGCTTCCCCCCATTTTCACGACTGCGAGAGGTGATAAATTCGTGCCGACGGCAGAAATGACAATAAAATACTCGTATTTATGCCCTCCTCTAGTAGACGGAAGCTAGGGGTGTTAAAGAATGCGCGGCATTCACGGACGCTCTTGATTTACGTTGTTTGATTTCACGATTAAACTCTCTTCTTTTAAAAAAGAATTCGGCACAGATCCCTATCAGGTGAAAAACCCAAATTTCGTCCTGAAAACCCCCGCGCCCCCGGAGCTTTTGTTGAAAGTTGAACCGATCTCGCAGACAAGCTGAAAACTTCGAAAGAAAGTGGTCATAAGGTCAGTAATGTGTAGGGTTCCGTGTTTTCGGAGTTTAGTTTTCGTCAAGTTCGGAGAGTGTTTTTCTGAGTTTCTTTTTTGCTGAAAATTCGGAGTTTATCGGAGTTTATTTTTGTTTGATTTCGAATTCTCCGAAATTCGGAGCTCAATTTCGCAGTGTTTCTTATTAAAAATAGCAAATGATATCCAAATTTAAACGTATGCTGGACAAAAAAGAAAAAAAAAAGGCGACTGTATCAATTAATATTTTCTTCAGTTGGATTTGGCGTTTGTGCTATTACTACTGGCAATACTAATTTGTCCTAGAACAAAAGTGGCACACAAGTGTTATTTTGATAAATGTCGATACCTTAAAATCGATACCCTACTGGAGGTAGTCGCTGGGAAGCCTGTATTCATTCCATGCTATTCCATCAACCTACCGCGCGGCCGCAAGAGGCAGAGTGGAAAAGAATGAAATAGAGACGTTTAACTGTCCTCTTCCCCACTTTATATAATTTATATGGTCCATAGCTTTCACAGTTACAAAAACACGACCTCTCTTACCTATCAGGCACAAATAGTATGACCCGAACCGGAAACATAAACAGTGACTTTTGTCATGACCCGATAGTACAATGACCTGTTGTCCTGACCGGAATTTGAAAGATACGTGTGGTGGCATTTTCTCAGGACCATTTACTCTACGCGCTGATTAAACCATTAATTGTAAAATATACGTGTGTGTGTGTGTGTGTGTGGGGGGGGGGGGGGGGGGGGAGGGGATTGGCACGTCGAAGATCAGAGTTTATCAAATAAATCCGAATAGACGAAACTTTTACCGGCGGGTAACACGAAACCCTAGTTATGAGTCACATTCTCTCCCCCCCCCCCCCCCCCACACACACACACACACCACTCCAAACGCTCTCTAAAATACTGAACTTTTTCAGTTAAGACCGAATGGGCACCGCAGAATCGGTGCCCATGGTACACCTTGAATACACTCCACATTAAAGTCACCTTATCTTACCGTTTCTATCAGTGCATCTGTAATCAGCGCATCTCCCGCTTTCTTCTTTTTTTTGGGGGGGGGGGGCGGGGGGGGGGGGGACGTTCTACGCTTAGGTGGTATTTACGAAACGAAGAGTACTGCGGAACCTCACCGGACCGCCACAAACCAGGCAGTTCATCACTTGAACTTATGGATATCCTTTTCCCAATGACTTTTCCTCTTTCCTTGATACTTCAAAAAAGACCAGACAACTCAGCCAGCATCGACGCGAAGGTATCCCTTCTAACTATACCAATCTCTTCAGAAATTAGCGTCGTTAAGTAGTAGCAACTATCGCTAACTTTATTTGTTTTTAGCAATCACACAGCAGCAGCACTCGGGACACTGACTTAAGTGCGATCCCGTCGCCGCCAGCGTACTTTTTTTTATTGTTTCTCCACTATCCGTTAAATAATGCCATGCAATGTCCAACCCCTTTTCTTTACCTTCTGTTTGTTTTCATAAAACGCTACCTATTACAGCCTTTTTACATGCGTGCAGTTTTGTCGTTGTGCTGTTTTGACGCCGTGCTGTTTTGGCACGTGCTCTTCTGTCGCTGTGCCGTTTTGACGCTGTGCTGTTTTGTCGCGTGCTATTTTGGCGCGTGCTGTTTTGTCGCCGTGCTGTTTTGACGCCGTGCTGTTTTGACGCGTGCTGTTTTGACCGTGCTGTTTTGTCGCGTGCTATTTTGTCGTGTGCTGTTCTGTCGCGTTCCCGTTTTTTGCTGTTGTTTCTCTGGCATGATAAGACAGTATTTAAGAAATTAAAGGAAGGCAATTAAGTGACCGCAGACGAAGCGCCCGAATATATTATCGCAGACGTTACAGGTAAGCTGCCCAACCATCACACACGTACATTTGAAGCCTAAAGCCGGGGGGTCGCACTGCTCATGCATCACACAAAAAGACAGTCTGCAGACAGGAGTCATCGCAATATCGGGGGTTCGAATGCCGCGTATATTCGAACCCCGGATGTTCGATTCAAACGTATACATGCTCCCAGCATGTCTGCAGACAGTGTTTGTATGATTTAACTCCGCGGTCATACCGCTAATATACAAAAGGACAGTCTGCAATCTGAGGCGTGTGCCTTCATTGTTTTCTGCGGGATGTTTTCGTTTTATTAAGAAGTCCCTGCCCCTGTCAGAGTTAAACGTTACCACCGGCACGGAAAGGCGCATCATTATATGTGACTTTTTGCTTTCGTTTATTAAGTGGCGCCTCATTTGCGTTTCTGCGCCTACGAAAACTGTCTGCTGACTTTCTCGAAGCACACAAATGTACGAAGCAGAAATTCTTCGAACATGATCGAGTCGTGTAGGCAGATATTTCCGTCTTAGCGTATGCAGTCGGTCAGAGTATTCAAAAGAAGGGAAAGAAGAGGTGTGCTTCAGAGCCGTGGCTTAGGACACCTTTTAGCGAACGTCGTGTTTTTGCGTATGACGTACGATCACCGTGACCCAGGCTTAATGCGCCACGTTCGACTTCACAACTACGAACTGAAGACGGTGTATCCACATATATAAGAAGGAGACTTTTCAATGGCGAAGCCATAGTGAAACCAGAACCTCGAAAAGCAACCTCGGTTTCTCCCAAAGGTCAACACGCCCAAATTAGTCTCTGCCCCAGCAGCAGAATCGGCCAGTTCGCAATCAGCGCGCGCAGTCCCCGGCATTGCTCGATCGAGACGACAGAAATCCCCGGAGCGAGCTCTCTGGAGGAGCCAGACCGCCGCATTCCAACAGGCGCCGAGTCACGATATCGAGATATCGAACACACGCGGACTCGGTTCGTTAGTCGGCGCCTAAATCTCTCCAAAGGACTGGCCGCGCTCTCCTCTATCGCCGCGCCATCTCCCTTCCTTCGTGCCCATTTAACGCCGCCGGTCGTTAAAAATAAATTGAATTTGAGGCACGCCCGAGACCCCAAACTTTTAAGAACACACACCGAGCCGCGTTCCTAAAAAAGTGCCCCGCAGCAACCGGCTGTTCTTTCTTCTTTCTCCACTTTCTCGGGGAAATAAAGAGTGCAATCCGAAATAGATGGGCTCGGCTCTCCGTGCAGTGTCTGGGAGACACTGAACCGGTTCGGCGCCCCATACATTATCCACCTGCTCTAGGTCGGGACCCCGTGGAGGGAGAGAGTCGCTCCGCCGTAACGCGGATGCTCTCCGAGGTTCCGCTGGGGGTGTTCGTCTTCTGTTGGACGAAATCGAGCGAGCGCGCCCTCTAAAGAGCGTACATCAGACTGCCCGCTGTTCCCGTTTGGCCCCATGCATGATCGTGCATCCCCGCGTAGCGTGCTATGTGTAAGCCACGCGGTCGGCAGCAGCAGTCCTTTCATTCGATTTCAAGGGAGGTCGGAAGGGCATGACTTGGATTCGCGGTCAACACTGCCTGATTCATCATGCATAAGACAGACTGCAGGCACTGCCTGAGACGTATCTCTTTCCTTCTACGATGATCCTGTGATTCCTGTCACACCGGTGGCACAAAAACTGGCTTTGGACGTGTTCGAGGCATGTACATACAGTATGAAGTAAACATGCTTACATATGCTTGACGCGTGTGCCAAGATAATTGTGTCATAGTGTCTGTGGCGAACGCCGCGTCTTTTGCATGGTTTATGAGCAGTGGGACTCCGACCTTAGTGGGGATAATAAGTTGCCTATGTGTGCTCTACTGTCCGAGTGATACCACTATAATTAATGCACGGTATACAGACGTCATCGTTCAGGCCCGGAGAGGAAATGCGCTGGCCGCTGTCTGAAATGTTGTGCGCGTTGGCAAATGTAGTGTATTACCCTGAAACCATACTTCAAAAGGCACTAAGAACGTACTGATAGAAAGGCATATAAGTGCGAGTGACGAACAGCATTCAAATTTTGAACGTTCTTCGCTGCCACCGCGTGAAGAGACACTACCGGTGCGACCGCGTAGCTTTGGAATGGTTTCTTGAGCAACATGAAGCTTCAAGTCACAGTGATCACTATCGCGGTTCTCTACACTAGTTTTAAAACGAAACGATAAATGCATTCGCATATAATTTACACGGTTCTCTTTCGATACTGACGGGTATATCGTACAACGGAACTATATGTCCTTGATAGCCCAATTCCTTTTCCTCCGAATGAAGTACATCTCCTTTTATCGCCAATTTCTGTCTGCAGTGTTGGACGTTGAATTATATGCTCATAAATATAACTATTCAAATACTCCAGACCTAATACAGGGGGTGGCGCGGTTACTTTTGCGGAGGTAACTGTTGTGTCGGTTATGACGATGGTGCTGGTCCTCCGCTATAGAAGCAGAGACAAAAATAGCCCATGAATGCATGACCACTGCATGTCGCATACCAAGAATCAGCAGACATTTCCGGAATTATGTGGTGCACCCGGCGCCTGTTTTACGCATTGTGACGTTAAGATGTACGGCATGTAAAAAGTATCCAAGGAGCGAGGACGAAGTTGAGGTTGGTTTAACAGTTCGTGATTTCAGAACGCAGGGAAGGCGGAAGGAAAGCAAAGTATTTGATGACCTTCTTTTCCGCTCGCTTAATTGTTGCGTGTCTTAACGATAATAAAGAATGAATCGTGCCGCTACCAGGATATACGAAGCGTTTGAGCCGGCACTCTAAAAAAAAGCCCGCGCGTCTACTTTCCCGCACAACACTTGGAGAGCCAATCATCGCAACTTACGGAGGCAGCTCAGCGAATGACGATGCCGAAACATATGTTTAGACAAAAAAAAAAAAAAACGCAGTCTGTGTTGTGACATTAAGCAATGCAAAACGTTACGCTTGCATTGCTTAATGTCACAACTCAGTCTGCGTTTTTTGGTCCAAACAGATGTTTCGGCATCGTCATTCGCTGAGCTGCCTCCGTAAGTTGCGCCGATTGGTTTTCCGAGTGTTGTGCGTGAAAGTAGACGTACAGAACTTTTTAAAGTGCACAAACGCACATCCGAACAGCCCCAAACTGCCTATCGTTGCAAGGTCTCCTGGGATTTTCCGGAAAAGGTCTATTAACTTCCACCAATAACCCCCGCAAAAAAAAAAAAAAAAAAAAAAAAGTTTGCTTGGTCTAGGAATTGGTCCCGTAATCTCTCCGCAGCTGTTAATATCCGTTTGTGGTTAGCTCAGTTATAAAGCACTCCGCTTGTCTTAAAAAGGTCACGCTACCGATTCACGAACCAGGCGGATGTATTCAAGGGCCACCAGTCGCCTAGAGGGCGTGAGCTGCGTTTCATTTTAGATAGAATTGGCAATTGGTTCTGAAGTAAATATTCTTCACCTTCGGGACTTGCCCAAAATAATTATACTTAAAATAAAGATTATTATTATTTTTATATTATAATTAACTTGTACCAAGCGTAAAGTTACTAACCGCAAATGGCGCACGCACACACACAGCCAACACAGCCGACCAGAAAAACCCTGAATAATTTTGATGGAACCATAAATGACAGTTGGGCTCGCAAACTAAAAGGCAGATACAAGAGAGCTTACAGACAACGCACGGATATTTAAACCAAAGATACAACGAGCATCTGACACGAGCATCCGCAAAGTCAAACTTTCCCCGGGAAAGTACTAGTCGCCCCCGCTGTTTGTTGCGCTCTTAAATGTCGCTCTATTTGAGACGTCCGGCGGTAATGAGTACACGCTGCTTCTTTCCGCGGGCTTCTACTTTATGCTTTAGCGAAAGGCTCACCTCTGTTTGTTCTTTCATCCGCAGACGTGGGAACGCTAATAGCGCCCGCGCGGGAAGCGCCAGCCCCTGCCAGAGCTAACGCCCACGCCTCCCGGGTATAAACGAGGCCTCGGCCTTTGAAAACAGCGTCAGACCGTGGAACGCAAATTGCAATTACGTAAATGAGAGAGTGCACAGCCGGAAAATAAAAACAGCGTGCCTATGGCGCGAAAAAAAAAAAAGAACAATTTACGAAAGAATAATCCTTTGCGAAACGTGAATAGCCTTAGGTGACGCCTGTTTTAGCGAGAAACGTGCTCACAATTGGATGATTAGGGACTTTTATGTTTGCTATAGTTTGCCCTGACTATGTACTTAAGACACGACGGTAAAGAGTGAGCTTAACGAAAACGGAAATGGCGCTCGTGATAATGCGCACACGGTTTGCTCAGGGAAGCTGCAGGTACGCTGCGAATGAAGCAAATTACAGTTTATGTAAGGACGGGTTCTTCGTTCCCAAGTTTACATAGATATATATATTTTTTACATTTTTTTCGCTTTTTTTTTTTTGTTTCTGGTGACGTTTAGTGCGCTTCCCCTTTTCAGGCTTAAATTGCTACATTTATTTTACCCCTTTCCCTTCCTTATTTTTTTCCTTCTAGTTGTCACGTTATCATGCTCTTTTTTGGTGTCCCTGGTAATTCGCGGAAGATACAAATATGAAAGTGACCGCCGCTATAATTATATATGAGCAAAGACTAGAACCCGCTTATCTTTTTTCGCGCTCTTTGGAATCCAAACCAGAACCTAGCGGTCGTTTCGCCGACTTCCTGGAGATCTAAACGCGGCTAAATTAGGAGCGTTCAACTGTCCGTGCGAAAATCGCGACGGCATCGCGATTTTAGAGTAACGATGTGACATTAAACACCTTGAACGCAGCCTCAAGTTCCGTGACGCGGTTCTATTTTACGGGTGGTGTCTTAAAGACAAAACCGAATCTTTTCCGAATTGGCGGCCGGAAGAGGCGCAGGTTTCCGACGAAAATCCCCGATTTTATCGCCGGCACACTATAGCGACGCCGATGAGTGCTTCCCTCTGCAGGAAAGAACGTAAAAGCTAAGCCCGTTTCTTCTACTTTAGAGCTGCGTTTTCTCCCCTGACACTATAGCACTCCTTGGAAATGAAATAAAATAGGTCCGTGTTCGTTCTTTTATTATTATTATTATTTAGCTTCTATATTTTAGGGTGTTACGCAGCCACCGGCGAAGGTGTGGAGGCGAAACCAGTTTCTTCCATTTGAGGTTGTTTCCTCCGCCGTCGCCAGGTTTACGGCCGCGTCGATAGAGGGGTGTCAAAATGGCCCTCGAATTGCTCCGTTTAGGAGAGAGTTCCCGGCCCGGCTTACTTTTGCTAAGGTGTAAAGGTCCATCACCGCCGCCGACGAAGAAGGTGCCCTAATGAACGGCGGCGCCTCTTCGGTAATTTTGTTCGGGAGTGAAAGGAACTCGGCGGCTTTTCCCGCGCTCCTAATTAACAAGGAGGCGGTTCCTGGAACTGCTCGGCTGCTTTTGTTCTTTCCGCTGTCAAACCGAGTGCCTCATTCACGACGGCGGCGCCGCGCGCTGGTGGTCTGGTATCTCCCGCGTCAAAACGTGTAAAAAAAAAAAAGTAATTTTGGTTGTTAATTTTTTTAAGATATTTTTTTATCAAGAAATTTGCATGAAAAATTAAAAAAAAAGACAGTGCAAGTTTAGAAAAAATAAGGCGTGTGTTTCGGTCGCACGGTGGTACTACTTTCAAAACGGGTTGCCGTTCTAAGTTTAGAAGTAATACATAATATTAGGAAAAACAATCACGTGCCAGTGGGAAAACCATTCAGAAGACGTGCATTTAGTGACTCGCTCTTTATCTGCGTAGGTTGAATAAAAGGGTTCCCTTGTATTGCCAAACAATTAGAACGAAGATCGGTACCTGATAAGTGGCTTCAAGTATAGTTTTTGTTTGTTTTAAAATGAGTTGAGCTCTAACCCCTTTCTTGGAGCTACGAATAACTTTCACGCTATAACGGTGTGAAACCTTTTGTTTGTTCAGGTCTCCAAGCGAATGTCTTGCAATTCCTGAAGCCAAAGAAATGACGCACGGTTCAAAATACTTAATTCAAATATGAAAGGGGACGCCAACGACGTTTGCAAACACGAATCACGAGACTTAACGTAAACACAATTAACAGCCGTCCTAATAAAACTATTTTTAAAAATACCCAAAGATCGATTCCTCATTCTCATTTCATTTCATTTTATTCACCTCGAGGGCGTCCGATGGACGCATTACATGAGGGGAGATTCAAAAGGTTTAAAAAAAAAAAAAAGAAGAAAAGGTGTCGATCATTCAAACACCTTTCATTAGCCTCACAAACGCTACTTCTGATGACGAACATGGAGGTACGTACCGCAGTGTCATGTTGCAGTTTTGATCACTAACTTCTAGTAAACTCACTGCAAGTGTTATGAGATGAAATGTGTCGTATAATTGGTTTTGAACCCGTCTGCCTTTTGTGAACCGTGCAAACATCAGTAGCGCTATAGTGAAGGCGTCTCTATAAACGAGCGCACCGTTAATATACTTCTTTGTGGTTCTCAGCCAATGGCACCCGCTCCCGCGTCTTCTCCGGCCCCGCAGGTCGCATTACATTAGGTATATACGGGGTGTTTCATTTTAATTTGAACGGAATCATTACAAAACATTCGTAAAAGATGCACCAATACGGTTTGTGCAGGTGAGTTGTATACGGCCAGCTGGACATCATGTGGGTGGCTAATCATTGCGATAAGTCGGATGATTTACTAAACTTCCTTAATTTACTTTTTGATTAGTAAAAATAATCATATGGTTTCAATTAGAAACACGCTGAGCATAATCGAAAACCACTATATCAGTCAATTATAGAACGACTTCGAGCTCGTGGGAAACTCGGGGGCGCACCAAAGTTACCACTCGTCTGTAGCGGGCCCAAAGCTAGCAGTGGCAAAGCGCGGAAGATTAGATTATCATCCGGGGTATAACTCACCTGCACAAACCGTATTAGCGCAACTTTTCAAGAATGTATTGTAATAAATTTGTTCGAATTAAAATGAAACACCCGGTTTGTATATATGAAATACACTAAGTTATCTTTTATAGCTCTAAGCATAGTAAATCAGACCAAGATAATGTCAGAATACTCGCGATAAATATGAATTGGATTGAAAACTAAAGGTGAAGAAGTCCAGTTCCTTATCAACAATTGCACTTGCAAACGATGTTTTGAGCAGAGAGCACCTGTACTACGTGATATATGATGTTTCAACACCGAGTTATCTTGAACGCTCAGTAAGACTTTATCAACGTCTGGTATGCATTCTTGTACCTGCCGGTTGATTTCACTTTTTCAAAATCAGCTCGCAGACTTGAGGAACTTGTCCAGCTCATGTTAATGCCTTCTCGACATTTGTTAGGCCACTTCGGTGTTCATGAGCATGCTGAGGTATCGACTCCACGTTTTATCAGTTCTAATTTCTAAAGGTGTTTCTATATCAAAAGTTAGCCGAGCAGTGACGCCTGTACATGTTCTGTAATTTCGTATTAGTTATAATATTAGACACATTGCTCGAATGCATAGGTCGAGGGGCAATTTCAAAGCACCAGCAGATAATTACAAAAACAAAAACAAACTGTGTTGTTAAAAGAAAAAGAAGGAAAAAAAAAGATCGTGGTTTGTATTATTAGTTGAGTGTTAAGCTACCGATTGGCACGTGTGCTCCGGCCATATTGTACGTAATCAAATAGATGGACAACATCCTCATCTACTAAAGCAGTCTGCCTCTATCCAAAAAAAAAAAAATTTTTTTACCTGAAGTTACTGGTGCGAGTGTTAAAGTGGACGCGGGAATGCTTCGAAGTCATGACTCGCTGAACCATTATTTGTGTTTGACCTTCTTCTTTGCCTCCGTCTCGGGTTTTAGTGAGTCGAACAACAACGAGCTCGCCTGTATACTAACGTCATCTCCAATTACGACTAATACGCCTAAATAACATAGAGCTCTGAAGCAAATCCACTGACAATGGTCGATAGCATAATCCCGTTGTTCTTCCAGACAACGTCGAAAAGAACACCGCGGTGCGTTCTAGCGGCACTGGAACTACAACAGAGCAAACATTGACAACTCAAGACAAACGAATCTCTCTTGGACGAAACAATGGCGGCAGCGCAATGTGCTCCTCCCGCGTGCTTAGATCATCAGGCAAAACGCAGAGAAGAATGGTGATTCCAGTCTATCAGCACTTTCTCCCCACAGGAGCGGCGGAGAAGAGGCGTGAGAATTTCTTAAGGTTTCGTCGCCTACGACGTGCATTGGTCGTCGAAAAAGGCGTATGCGGCAGAGGGGAGGCGCTTAAGAACGGCGCAGCGACGGCATGCCTTCTCCTGGCCGCACACACGCCGCGCTAATGACAAGGCAAGAACTCCTCGGGCCAAAGACAATGGAAGAAAGAGCGCGTCCGACAAGCTCGCACGGGTGACTATATTTAGACACGAGGTGACAAGCTTTGCATTGTCATGCAACCTTACTATGATGCTAGAAGCGGGCCGGAGAGGTGGTGAGATGTTCGCTGGAAAACAATGTTTACACAGATTTTCTGCCATTGTCTCGGGATACGTACGTTACGCAGCTCTTGATAGCATATTTTTAGCTTCTTGACGTCTCATTTTGTACTGTATGAACCACTACTCTTGCTACACTACCACAGCCAATGAATTGTATTTGTTTATGTGTAAACTATATATTAAAAAAGGTATACTTCGCTGGGCTAAATCTCTTACATAGACAGCACAATGAAATCGGCCTCGGGATAAGAAGCTTTAAAGCAACACGACAGGGACTTGAAAACACCGTGTACCATGCGTGGATATGGCGATATACACACGGCATATAGTCGTTTCCGAAAGCGAAGTCAAGCGTACTTAACAACATCAAAGTACTTTAATGAATATTCACTGCACTTTACGTGTCGACCAGTGCGTTGAAACTTTTAGCCAAAGAAAGACTGAAATAATGAATAATACTAATTCGACGAGAAGCCTCTTTTTCCGCTTTTAACTGCAAGCAATGAAAACCGCATTTATAGCATTCTGACAGCTAAGTTTATGCGTCATGGTTTACTTTTGTTTAAATTTTGAAAATTTGAACCAATCTATGTTCCCGTGTGATGTTCTGTTTTGCCCAGCAAAAATGGTTGAAATTTCGGACTTTCTCTTTCCCCTTTTTTTTTCCTGACACTAGTTATCAGACTAGTTATATAAAGAAGATTACCAGATGTAAAAGATGGGCACACTACACATTTCGGACGCGTGTAAGCCTTTTTTTTTAAATATTGGTTTACTCAGAACACGCTACACACAGCATGGCTACCTTTCATGTCCCACGACAACAAAAAATCGTTTCACTGAAAAAAGAAAAAAAAAACAACAAAAACAATTGATATCATTAGACATTTCTTAAGGTCTTAACAACACCCTTTTTTTTCAACGTGTGCCTTTTTGCATTACGTTTTTTTATCACGTGTACATGTTCTGTGCTGCCCTTCTTGCTTCATTACGTTACTAAATACGGAAGCGTCTTTGTCACATTTTAGAGTTTAATATTCTAATATTTGTTTATGTACCTGTATACAGTGGTTACTTGAATGTGTTCTTTTCTCTTGCACTACCCACTCCTGTAATAACCCCAATGGAGCTGACAATACTAATAAATGAATAAATGAAAAAAAAAAGATGATTCAAACAGAGGAAGCCGTTCTTTTTAGCTCCCCAGTCCAATAAATCAGAACCAGTACTGAGCAGACACTCGCACGTGACCTCATCGTCAGGGAGGAACACAACTCATATAGATAACAAAACACGGAGGAGCAACAGAAGTTGGTGACACCTTCCCTTCTCGCTGCCAGGCCCAGGCTCTCCCACAAAGTCATCTTCCGCATCGCGGAGCACAACATATTATTCGATGTCAGCGCCTCCTGACGGAGAAACCACCGAAGCTCGGCCGGAGAAGCACAGCCATGCAGAGCAAGCAGACCCATGCCACGAAGGCAACATAATCGGCAAACCGAGGGAACAAAAACAAAAAAAAGAAGAAAAAAAAGCAGGACATCCAGCAGGCACCAGCGATCGCGACGTCTGAAGAGATGTGTTTGTTTTTCCTAGGGTCCTTTTCTGCTCGATTGTAGACTCGCTTCGTTCATCGAATGGGAAGCATCACCGCCTGTGTCTTAGCCCGGAGAAGCGAAAATGGAAACACGCACGAAGGCACACCCACACCAACAGAAAAGAACGTGTAGACGGCGTAAGAAAATAACGAAAGCATGGACGAAGGCGCCGCGCAGTCATCCGGCCGTCCCTTCTGTAAATCAAGCTGGGGCATGGACTCGGGGCCGCGCGCCCCGTGGCCGGGGAAGTTCATAAGTCGCTTCTAAATATAGAGGGGGTCTGCCGACCATGTGCCCGGAGGCTTCGGTTCATCGTCCAGGGATTGCTTTAGCGACAGGCACCGGAGACAGCGGTGGAGGCCCGGTTATTGGGTTGGCTAACATGAAAAGACGGACGTCTGGAACGGCTTGAATTGCAGTTTGAAGTCTTCTTAAACTGGCATCGTAATGTTCGTGACAAGTGTGTGTGGCGGGCAATTCTTGTCAGCCACTCTTCGTGCATTTGGACAATGAACGACTGTCTCACATAGTATATTCGTACCTGTACAAAATATGGGCTTTATAAACTGATAATATATGTTTCCTGAATACAAGGGGCTTTATTGTGTGTGTTTGCTGTGCACATTATTCGCCGAGTTTCGCGCTTGTTCCAACAGAGTGATGAACCTACAAAATTTTGAGCGTTTCTGTTTATGGCTTGCTGTCATGTTTCAACAACTTCAAAATAAAAAGGGCCTAAAAGAAAGCACGAGTTTATAGTAGTTACGTAGTATACGTTCGTGGCATTATCACTGCACTAGAAAAGAACAAAAAGGTGCTGATTGTGAATACTAAAAGCCTGATCTTTCCGGTACAGTGACGCTGAAATTATATCTGACAGTATACAGAGGCCCAAGTTCGACATCTCCGAAACATCTCGGTAAACACTGCTAACATGTATACCAAAATGCGCACCAATTTTGTCCAGAAAAACACACACACACACGCACCAAAAAAAAAAAAAAAGGTATTCCTGCCAGTGCCTAACATCTAGCCGCGGCTACCTAGAGAAATTACGTTAATCTCGTTCCGCTTTTCTTTATTATGTTTCTTTCTCTAATTATCATGAACAGTGTCGAAATAAGGTATCTCTATATTCGACATAAGCACACTAAACCCGGTCGTTAAAAGAAGTACAGCTTATCCCGTGCGATCATTAGTTTATAGCACGAAATTTAGAATCGAGTACAAAAACCACACCAGAATACATATGGCTTACCTACTCTAGTGCAAACCGAAACTAATACTCAAAGAAGGCCAACAGCTTTTATCGCTGATATTTGTGCTCTAATTTTTCATTTTTTGTTTTTATTTTTTCATGGTCGCTCTTTTTTGTTAGTGCAGCCGTTGTAACGACATGTGGCGAACAAAAAGAGCTCTTTGAGGGAGTGACCCGACCTCGTAGGGTCAGGACTAACGGAGTTCGCGAGACAAAAGTAGGCTTGTCGCCGCTGCCGTTAACAGGTGGGTCGTTCCCTGCCGCAGTAATTATCGTGTATGTGACCAGCCCCGGTCCTCAACGACCGCATTGTTCGGGAAGCCCCAATTGTCTCAAGCAGCGATACTCTACCATCCGAGCAACAGCGGGGGTCTTGGATAGAGGACCTCGCACGTCGGTGTACTGAGAACGTCGTCCCGGTTTTATTATGTTATAACCGAAACAAAAGCAAGCTGCTGAAATGAGAGGAACGTGATCCTTCGGAAGCCCAAAATACACCTTGGAGCGCCGGGGTCAGGGGCACACGTCTTTGGCATCCAGCACAAAGCTGTCACGCAACTTGGAGCCTCGTGGATCGTTGGAAACAAATAATTCGGCGACGAGCTGAATGCGGTTTCTTCTTGTTGTTGTTAAAACTAAATGTAAACCATGAGACACGTTATATAAGTATCTAAAACAAATGGTATTGGTATTCTTGTACACTTTATGACACACACAAAAAAGAAAAAAAAAACGCACCGCTAGCTAAAACAGTTTTCTTCTAGTGTGAATAAGGAACTGCACCACGCCACAATCGCGTGACCTATATGGGTACCCAATAGAAATCCATACAGATATAACTTCTCTAATTTGAATTTTAAATTAAACAAGAATTGAACTGCCGGTGAGTAAAACACGGAAGTCGAAAACCTGCCGTTTAAGACATCAGGAGATATTCGAGAATAGGGGCGTCGAATCTGAAGTAGCTGGCACTTCATCAAATACAAGTTCATCGTGCAAAAATATAAGAAAAATAACACGACGTCTACATTGTATATGAAGTAAAAACGCGCCAGGCACTCTCGCTCACCCGACATAAAAGACAATAACAATTGGGTAAAACAGAAACTTCGAGATACTGCAACGAGTCTGGCGAACTGTGGAGGCTAGGAACCCGTGACCCAATAAGAGCGTCGGAGCGAGACACGTGACCTGACGTCACGGGAGCGCTTGTGTCACTGCGCCAACAAATGCGAGGCGCGGGGCCCGGAGGAACCGACTGTCGTCTGCCAGCCAAGAGTCGTCTGCTCCGAAACCAAAAAACTTCGGATGAATGTCCACCGCAGCAACATCGGGAACCGTTCATAAAACAACCATATGCTCAATTTACCCGCAAACCTGTGGCGGGGGCTAATGCTGGGACGATGTTTTGAGCTGAAGCGGTTAATTACACTGTTGCGATCGTTAAGCCCTCGTTGGAAAGCCACGTTGTTCTCGGAAAAGGGTTAATACAAACTAATAATCGTTGAAAAGTAACATGTCTGTCTCGCTTCCGTGCCGTGTAGAGTTGCTGTCAGAAGAGTCTGCGCTAAACGCGACCTAAGTAGAAAAAATTTGATCGTGATACTTATGCGTCACGTATACGACCCTTAGCCTGCGGATCAGACGTCAGTTGTGTTCGTTCTCTTTACGTTCTTGTCCCTTGTTTTTTTCGCGCTGTTTCCAACTTTGCAAGCGCAGGTCGACCTGAAGAAACTACTTTTTATTCTGAGCCCCTGCTTTTACTATCATTTTGCAAAGTTACATCATAGCAATAGGGATTGCTGGAGAAGGCTGGTATATGAGGATCGATTTATATAACTAACATTTATCTTCTCACAATGCACGGATCTGGACGCAGCGAACTTTCTTCGGTCCCGAAACGCATCGCCAAGCCCTAGCTTGGTATAAACTCGGATCATAAAGCTATCTGCGACAGGAAATCTGAGAAGCCCATTCGCGGGAAAACTGGATGCAGCTATCTCTCTCTTTCTCTCTCTCTCGGAAGACCCCGGCTTCACTCCGGAAGACCCAGGGCTGACAGCCCTATCCTGAGCCGGGCGGCGGCTGAGCAAGGAGACTCCATCCATCATCGTCGGGTCGAACAGCGCGGGAAATGGGAAAACCATGGAGCCGCTATTGGCCACCTCGGTTTGGCACCAGTCTATAAAAGGGCCTGAGAGTTCCCCAAAAGAAAGAAGACGAAAAGGAGACGAGGATCGGGAACTGGGAAACCGGGAGAAGACGCGGAGGGAAGACGGGAGTCGAGAAGTAGGGAAACTGGCAGAACTGTCGTCAGAGGCACCCGCCGTCTCAGCTGGAAGGAAACAAGGATGTCTATGGAAAACAGCGACGACGGTGGGGTGAGGGGCAGTTTGCGGGGAATCGATAAGCCCGAATAACACACTGTTCTTGCCATTGTTGCCGGGAGGTAGGGGTCCAACAGTGCAACAAAGAACACTCTTCTGGGATAGCGAGGAGACCGCTGACCTGCTCTTAAAGTGGTGTCGAACACTGAGCTTAAGTTTCAGGGTGCCATTTTACAAAGTGTGCTGAGCAGGTCCAACGAAATCAGGACTGATTCATAATAAGGACTGGAAAAACCTGTCCATATTATTGTTTGTTTGTTTTTTTTCGACGAAAAAGAAGAGGGCGTGCTTTCACAAAATGAAAGTGACCGACTGAGTGGAAACGTTTCGGTTCTCTGTCAGAGGAAATTCGAAAAGCTTCAAAAGACCATAGTTATCGAGGGCAATCGTACAGAAAAAAACTCCAATTAACTCGAATTTCAGAGTGGACAAATAAAACAAACTATCATCTCGTTATAGGCACGAAGCTTTCTCGACGGTGAGACAGAACGGTCTGCGTGCATTCAGATCTGCCAAAAAAGAAGAAAGAAACAAATCATGGATGAAGAAAGAATAAAACAATTAAAACAGGGACAACACAAAAGGGTGGAAGGGTTATCTCGGATTTTAAAATCCGAGATAACCCTTCCACCCTGACTTGCACTTTGCGTTTCTTTTTTTTTCCTTCTCTCCCCTACTCCTACTGGGTATAGTCGGCTGCTCGCTGTTTGAAAGTTTACTCGTCTGTTGCTAGTTGAAAGATGTGGTTGTGTTGTCCCTGTTTTCATTGTTTTATTCTTTCTTCATCCATGACTTAAACCAACACGCTCTTCTCCCAAGCAAACAAATCATGGCTTACTTTATGAAACACAAAATTCTGATTATGAACCTAAAGAGGATTGGCTAAACAAATAAGTTTTGTTTGATGCATTATGGGAGGGAGAGAGACCGTTGAGCTCAATTGCACAAAATATATCTTACCCCCACTAAATCTTGGCGAACCCAACTAACTTTAAAAATCTGAAGGGCACATCTGAAATCTTTATTCTGATATGTTCGTCGTTCCCTACAGAAAGAAGCGATGTATAAAGCTTGAACGTCGCATGCAAGTAACGCGGTTGCTCAGGGATCGAGGGGCCGTGCAAGTATTAAAGGTACTCGAATAATGCGTGGTCCCGTTGTTGTTTTCTTATTTACAGAAAAAAAACCTGCAGCGCCGAAAATTTCGGCATTATAGCAGGTACAGCCAATGGATTAATACGCTCAATAAAATAAAAACAGAATACTTGAATATACAACTGGGCTGTCAATAAAGAAAATACATAAACATTGAACCTAAACAACATTAAAAATCAAGACCATTTCCTGAGACAAATGGTCCCACGTCGCCACGAATAAAAAACGACTCTGGTAACAGGTTCGACTGGGCGGTTGTGCGTGGAAAAAATGAAAACTTATTATAATCTGTTCTACAAGAAATTTCCCTTATTTTTCTGGTATGATCCACACGATTTGAAATGTAGTTGGGTAACTTTATGTAGTTGCTTTTATCAATACCAGTCATATCATTAAAAATTGCGAGCAAGAACCTTAATCGAAAATCTTTGCGCCTTGACAATAAAGTTTCCCAACCAAGTACATTTTTAGTCTCTGTTACGCTATTGTTCCTACTATAATCTCCTGTTACAAATCTCGCCGCACGGTTTTGAAGTTTTTCTAACTTATCTGCAAGGTAATTCTGATGCGGATCTCACAAAACACATGCGTATTCCAGTGTAGGTCTCACCAAACAGCAATAGGCAGCGTCACTACGAAGCGTCACTACGAAAAAGCTCTTCGCCCATGCTAGTTCAACTCATTTTATGCTTTCGCTCAAGCTGCAATAAGAATGAGCGAACAAAGGAACTAATTAAGCGTGGTGTTAGTCTTTTTGAGTATATTCAGCCTGTCTAAGATCCGTGCGATAGGCGCATGCATGTGCGCGTGTTCCTGCGCTGGGAGAGGCTTGGAGGCCACAGCCTTGTACCCTCCACCCTCTTTTTTTGAAACCCGTAACTTATTCAGCTGTTAGAAAAGGTTCGAGAGCTTGCTCCCTCGTTAAAACGTTACTTGACTGTAAGATCCAGAGGTCACTTCCGCTCAAGGTGACCGGCTTTGTAACGCGCGCCCATGTTGCTCACTTCGGTTTTTTCGCAGCCCTCGTCGGTTGACGCCAGCAGAACATTAATTATGCTGCACGCGTCAAAGAGAATGCTACTGAAACTTTGAACCTAATCAGAACTTCACAATCATTATCGCATTTCCGCTTTCAAGAACAATTCGTGTTTTTCGGTAAGTACTTAGAATACTTTCTATTAAATAGAAAACTTGTGTTATGTATAGCTCAATTACTTGTATTTTACTTTCAAATAAATCTGGATAAATTACTTGTATTGCACTTCAAAATAAATTCCAAGAGCACATTGTTTTATTTTAATAAAGTACCTTAACTACGTCATTTGATCTAATTGAATTTGACACTATGTGTGTTTATTTTATCTCAGATCAAACGTACCTTCGTGAGCGATATGATGGTGAACAGCCCTCTTCTTGTTTTTGACGCTCCTGCAAGTTTTGGAACAAGCTATGTTCCAGAAGAGAACTAGAATGCAAAGTTTAGACCTTTGGCCACGTACCTTTTGAGGCGTTGAGAGTTAATATAGCTTTAGGGAGCCGTAAAAAGGGCAAGAAACCAGGTAAGGTGTTTACCTTCATATTGCCGGCGGGTGTACCTCGTAGTTTACCGTACTTTTTATTTATATATGGACGTGAAGCTGCAAAAATAAATGTTGTTTCGTCGCCCTTCAAGTCCCTTCTGCGCGCACAACACTCCTTCACTCCAAGTAAGTCTTTCCCTCGAGGCTTAGCCAACCCAAGCGTTCAAGTTCCGCCGCGCTGTAAAAGCGACCTTAATAGCCCCGGAAGGGGTTTTATGGAGAGTTTTCCCGTGCACAATCCAGCAGCCACGCGGCACTCCCCACATCGGCACAAAGTGTGACGAAGCACCGCTGTCGTGCTGTATCAGCAGTCAGCTCACTCGCGACCAAGTATCACGAAAAACGGACACTTTGTCCCGTGAAATATGATCCCCTCCAGCAGACTCAGTAACAGCGGCCTTCCGGATATCAAAGCGTCAAACGTAAAAGAAAAACGAAACACCGTTGCACTTGGCATCAGTCACGGTCAGCCAACTTGTTCTCCTTCCTTCGCTTTTTTTTTTCTTTTTCTGTTCTTGCAAATGACATCTCGCTCTCTCTCTTCAGTCTGGATTGCGCACGCACAAACACACACAGACGCAGCAACTGCAACACGAAAGGCGCCTCTAACTTGCCCGGCGCGTCGACTCAGTCAGCCAAAAGACAAAAAACAACGCGAGAGTTTTCAACAAAGAGACTCCAGCTTCGGCGAAGCGATGGAGTCGGAAAGGTGGTATACAGTTGCACAAGCCAACAACGCGAACAAAGGGCAAGCAAACGCCATTGATGGATCGCGCATCAAGGATCTCGACCGTATGGGCTGGCAATCCAGCCAGTGTATAGACGAAGGCAGTCGACGCGAAAGCCTGAAAGCCAAAGAGAGCCAGTCGGCCACCGGCGGTATAGCGGAGGGCAATCGATGACCGGGCCATTTGCCGGGTCCCCCCTCCCAGCGTCCCGTCGACAGCCGCGAAAACAGGCGTGCGGGTCCCGGAGAGGAATCCTTTTAACGCATTAGGGCTCAGCGTGGCAGCCCAGGGAAGAAAGACCTCTCCTTTTCGCGGCGAGTTCGCCCTTCCACCCCCGATTCCGTTCGGCGGACCTACGCTTTCGGGAGAAGTCTCCACCGGCTGAGAACAAAGTTGACCGCACGAGATTCCAGTGTCCGATTGGGCCAGAACGGGGATGGGGCTGTCACGCCGAAGGCGATAGAAGTCGGGTCGGGATAACTTACTTGGACGCGCGCCAGGTTTAGCCGCACTCTAAAACAAGCCCGTGCGTCTACTTTCCCGCACCACACTCAGAGAGCCAATCACCGCAACTTACGGAGGCAGCTCAGCGAATGACAATGCCGAAACATATGTTTAGACCAAAAAAACGCCGTCTGCGTTGTGAAATTAAGCAGTGCGAGCGTGACGTTTTGCACTGCTTAATATCACAGCTCAGACTGCATTTTTTGGTATAAACATATGTTTCGGCATCGTCATTGGCTGAGCTGCCTCTGTGTGTTGCGGTGATTGGATTTCCGAGTGTTTTGCGGGAAAGTAGACGCACGGGCTTTTTTTAGAGTGCGGGCGAAATCACCGGTATTTACAAAGGTTTCCGACAGCTTGGAAAACGGTGGGCAAGGCAGAACTTGCGCGTCTCATTATCGCTCTGCAACCAATCAAATTGCGACAATAGCCGATAAGAGCTTCGAAGAACCAATCACGAAGCAGGAAGCGCGAAAATAAGCCACGTCCTGCTGCTTTAGCGGATGTCTTGACAACATGGAATCGCCTTCGGATGGACTTATCCTGACCCCGACTTTTTTAACCTTCTCTGTCTCAAATAGTTTGACGATGCAACTTGCTTAGTATCGAGGAAGAAAAAAAGGTTAAATGAAAACGAGGCCTGTTTTATAATCGCGTAGCCGCAGCAAATACAAAGTTGAAGAAGCGTACAATTCGAAAAGAAGCAACGCACACAGTTATAGTGCCAGTTTTTCAGAGGAGCCAGCTTCTATGGTTTCGGCAGGTTGCGTCGCAACCACGAAGTTGCGAGCAACAAGATCCACAGTGCGCGTAAAAAGTGCGTTGGAAGTTTGGAGTGATCGCGTTCTTAGACCACCCCCGCCGTAGTCGATCGACCGTGTGACATCACTCTTAATTCCGTCGGTGAAAGGAGACCAATCCAAGCAAAGTCATCAGCGTTTAGCCAATCGTCGAAGGCCGACCACAGCTACACAAGTCCTTTAATGCTGGCAAAGACACGGGCGTGAGAGGGAGATTCTGTAGAGTAGTCTATACGCGAACGATCACTTCCACATTGAAAACGCTTTTGAATTATTCTCTCGCGCCCATGCCTGTCTTGACGATGATGGGATAGAGTCTAAAAGCATATGATAATGAGTCCTTTGTGATAAACTAGTGTTCTAGAGTACGGTGTAGTGTTGGGATCGGAGCGGCTTGCGTGAGGTCCGTGGAGATCGCGACAGGTATCGACACCGGCGCATCGGGGCGTTGCGAATGGTTGCGAACGCCCGATGCAATATTTGGCCACCTTGGCGGTCACCAGGGACTTTCTACATTCGTGAGAATAAGACTCGTTTTCACCTCAAGATAAAAAAAAAAAAAGAAGCGCATTGTTCATACGCTGTGCGAAGCAATTCTTACAAGGTTTGCTTGTCGGAGGAAGGAGCGATGCTTTTGGCGTTTGAGACGTGCACGTCTTGATAAGATAGCGTAGATCTAATCTAAAATGCATCCACATATGTATCTTATTTTTCTACATAAAGGAGGAAATTAGCTTTTGTCCGCGAGGGGCCAGACATTAATCTTTTTACTACAGATTTATGTGAACTTTGCTTAGGGTCATAATATCTAAACATTTTGTTCATAACGCTTGTGTTCCTTTTTTTTTTTTTTCCGGAGCGCGTGCAATCGCGTCTTCCGGCACGAGCTTTTGGGATTGACACGGATGCATTTTGTTTTCGGATATTTCTTTGTATTTTTCTCGAGAGCGCGTGCTGTCGGCATCGGGTACTATAAGGAGTATTCACTGGGCGCCATATTTGTGGGTGCTGTTTTGAGCGCGCGAGTGAGTGAGAAAACGCATTTATTAAAGGAAAGGGATACATCACGATTTCTTGATAAAGTCATCCAATCGTGACGGGGGAAGGGGATTGTGGAAATGGTAGGGGGAGGAAGCTAAATGTAACAGGCGATCCCCGATGAGCGGACGAAACTAATCAGGGAATCAAAAATGTGTTGGCGCTCAGAACGAGCCCACATTAAGAAGCTGCTAAGACCGGCAATCTTGAGGGTGCGGAATGCACGTTACAAAAGAACTGTGGAAGCTCGCCATCAGCACGCGCTCAGCAGTCGCGCACACAGCTATGGCCGCCAGTGAATACTTCCTATACAAAGAATGGCATATCATCCTAAACGGAAGGGCACTGAGGCATCCCAGTGTAAAGCCCCTCTATCCCGGGAAAAGTGGCGTCATTCATTATTGTGGAAACGCTCGAGACACGTGCCGCGCGCCACTTTTGGAAAGAACATGACGTCTAAAATCTAGCCCAGTGCTGCGCTGTGCCGCCATGATCTTCCCAAGGGGTGCACGTTGCACGTGCCT
Source organism: Ixodes scapularis (assembly GCF_016920785.2). Taxonomy (NCBI): domain Eukaryota; kingdom Metazoa; phylum Arthropoda; class Arachnida; order Ixodida; family Ixodidae; genus Ixodes; species Ixodes scapularis. The sequence continues at coordinate 14,364,048 of NW_024609857.1, read as the reverse complement.
CGTGCATCGACGCACCTTGGGCCAACGGTGCCTTGGGCTACTTTTGAAACACGAAGGGGCTTTACCCCAGTGACGAGCACAGCGCCGCATGCAGCTTGAGAGGCATGGCGAGCGTTCCGTATAGCCAATGGGACGGCGGCATTGGCCTATAGGACAGCCGAAGAACCAATCACGAAGCAACACGCGTGAATGTATAATATGCCGCACCCTGCGTGTCTCAAGATGTCAGTAACTCAAGGGCAAGAGTGGGGGTGCTGCCTTGAAATCCCCAGCGTATATTCTGTTAAAATATAAACCGGCTGCCGAATTCACCTTTAAACGTAAAGAACAACTATACGATTGAACCTCCGCGCTGCGAGTCGTTCTGTCAGGGGCGCTGCCATGCGCGCTGCTGCGGCAACTGTCGAGGAAAAGAACTTTACGGGTCCGACGGAGTATAATGGATGGATTCGCGTCGTCTCCCAGCCGTGAACTTTCCGACGTTGCGAACCAAGGATCCGTTTCTCCTCCGTATACTGAAAGCCGATCGCTCCCCAAGGGGCCTCAATATCGGAGCCCCGCGGACCGAGTCGAAAGGCTTCTTCATAGCCCGGAACTTTTATTATCGCTTCCGTGAAAGGGCGATACGTCGCAAAAATGTCTCGCCGTCGCCGTCGACCTTTTTTTTTTTCTTCTTTTGGCGTTGAAGTTCCGTTTCGTCGGGCGGCGTTTATCTTTTTTTTTTTTTGCTTTTTTATTTTCCTCGGGTTAAGTGAGCGCACTCCGATTGCCGTTTTTATTTACCTTATTTATTTATTTATTTCGGAGCGTTTCGAAGTTTAGGAAAATGAGATTTGGAGAATACGGCGAGGTTATAAGCGCCAGCGCCGTTCGCATATTTATTTCAAAAGGTACTCTATATTTCGAAAGACTTTCAGCGCGCAATAGCTCCGAAGTTTTTTGTCTTGTTTGTGTGCGATTCTTATTGCGTGAAAGTGATACAAAATACTGCCGCTCTCTGCATTTCGGAATGTTCGGCTCTCGAGACTCGCGGCACCGAACGTAAATGCCTCAGAGTTTTTGACTTGCGCTTCCTGGTTGTTATTTTTCTTTGCAAGACGTTCTTTTGAAGAAAAAGTGCGAGGCATCAAATTATACGGCCATGCGTCAAGTACGTTATTTCGCAGCCGTGTGACGACAAGAAGCGTAAAGAAATATTGAATGCGATTTATAGGTGCTCATTCCTTTTAGTGAATGCCTCCAGCAGTATCCGGATGGCCACGCCTAGCTTAAGAGTGATGTTTCGTATTTGCTAATACAGATACCTCGAAAACTCTTAAGCGCTTACGTTATTGTGGGCGCCTGCTCGCATAGCGTGTCATTCACCATATGGGCATTCCTTTTTACTCGCTTTGTGCAAACTTATTTAAATTACTCCTCCTCAGTCACGTCTAAAAAAAACCCTTTGTATGTTTCTACAGCCTTGATGTTGGTACGCCTCAACGGGTGACCGGTCGCTTTGCAGTAGATGAGAAATTTAGCCAGTGCAGTACAACCGCTAACCTGGGGTTTTAACGTGCATCACGCAGTAGTGATCACACGAACGTGAGCTCAGACGCGTTAGCCCAGTGGGCCATTGATCCCCCTTTCATTCACGTCTTCGACACGGTGAAGATATAAGCGAACGATAAGGGCGACTTAAAGTAATACATGATATGCGGACAAAAAGGAAGTAGAAAATGTCAGACCATCACTGTCAAGGATAACATAGCCCCCATCCCCTTTCCCTCAAAAAATAACACATATAAAATACACGCTCAAACTACCTTAGCAATCCGAAAAAAAAAAAAAAAAAAAAAAGATGAGAGGCACAAGCAAATTGAGGGTGCAAACCTTTTATCCTGATTCAGTGTCTAAACATAAACTGCCTTTGAATTAAAAATCCGGATTTAGTACATCGTGTCTGCACATATAGCATGCACGCGACGTTGTTCCACAGTGTCCGTGGGCACTTTTACGTAATTGCCTCAAGTAAGTAAGTGAGAAACCCGTTTATCGATGGCCTTAAAGGGACACTACAACGAAATTTCGGCGCTTATGTTTTGGTCTATACGTGTTCAAAGGGGCAGTGTCACATCGAACATACCAATATCTTGTTAAAAAAGTCACTAAAAGGAATTTTAAAACGAATTAAACGATTAGCGAAGAGCACCTGGTGGATGTCGCTAACGCCTCGTTTGTAATGCCCGTCTGGGAACCTTGAGAGGTAGTGACGGTAACTGTCTCGCCTCCCGCCACGACGAGAGAAGAGGGGAAGGAGGAACTCCCCTCTTCTCGAGAATGCCTTTTGTGTGTCCCAGAAGTCGCTACTGTCCCCCTACAAGATTATAGAAGATTAACCCGTCCCCCGAAATTCGCACAAAAGCAGCCGCTTCGGTGACTGGAACGACTAGGCCATGCATCCTCTCAACGTCAGCCTTGCCGTAGCTTTCCTCGTCCCGAGACAAACTACGTCACGATTGCGTTAGATGTCACGTGCTCTCCGCTGGCTGTTCTCCGACCGCTTGCTAGAGTGGGCCGTTTATAACGGAAAATAGAGTCAGCAGGCTCAAAATACAAACGTGCGATTGTCGTTTACGGATATTGTGGATCATATTCAACCTATTTTTGAACACGACGGATATATTTAAAATTTCGTTGAAGTATCTTTTTAACCAAGAGTCGCTCTGCGGCGCGGCTTGCAGGTAGAACTCCGCCTAAAAGTAGAAGCCCAATCCAATCGCCCGAAGGAAGTCGAGGAATAACAGCAGCAGCCTGAAACTCTGTTCTGCCTCCCCCGTTGGCTTAGTCCATGACACGAGGTCCTGTGGTCGGTGGTCGGGGTCCCAACTATTAATAGCTTGAGGTCGGTGTGTCACCAAGGCTGTGCAGGCCCACGTGACTCAAAGCACAATGGCCATGGTGTAAAAGCAGTACGGTGCAAGTGATGCCTCTAGCATGGAGGATCAAATCACGTCAATGTAAGCTACTTTAAAGTTCCACTTTTTTTTTTGCAGCTATTGTTGTTTTAAGGTGCTTCCAAGTTTAAAACTGAAAAAAGAAAAGTTTCAATTACATTTACTAGCGTGTGCACACATTACACAGAGACAATGCCAAGCGGTATATTCAGGAAGGGGGGCTCACATTACCAACACCGCTGCAAAACAAGGAAGCTCCTCAGAGGTCGACAAAGGACAACACGCGTGCACTGCGTGAGCCTCCCCACCATTGTTGTACGGAACAGGAATTCCGACCTGCGGTGGCGGCCTAGGCATTAGAGCCAGCTTGACCGCGTCGACTGAGCAGAGAACCCCTAATTGGCACCGCAAGTCGTCGCCCCAAAGGCGGGTAAGTCACACCGGGTCTCGTCAAATAAGAAACGAACAAAACAAAAAGATCACGAACGAGAACAAAGAAGAAGAATACGCGGCTTTTGTAAAGCTTCCCCCCTCGCCCACCTCCCACGCGCACCTGAGACAATAGAGGAAGGGAGGGCAATGGCGTTTTCGCGGCGTCTTGTAGTCACGTGTCCCAGCTGGCGTCCCGAGAGACAGAGGGACACGGAGTGCCTTGACCCGCCGCAGCGGCTTCCTGGACCAGACGACGCACCACGCGGTCGCAGTGCCGTGCCCGCAACCAGTTTGGCCCGATGCGGCAAAGCAAAATAGCGTTATCTTGGAGGCTGGAAGCGCGTGCACGGAGTGGGTGCACTGCACACCACCATCAAGAAGGAAAAAAAAAACGATATTGTGATAGGCAACGTCCAACGTGTTTTGCGAGAAGGTGTTATTGTGATGGTTTTAGAAGGTACGGTACCACCCCGGGCGCTCCGTCCAAAGCATCCTGCATACTAGAGCCGACTATACAGAGAGTTTGGCCATTTATCGGGAAGTATAGGACGCAAATAAAGGAGGAGACGCCGTTGGCCGAAAACGTGCTGGGCGTGTTCCAGGGCGTCTTCACAAATTCGAATGCGGCCAACCAGAAGCCGGAAATAATACCCTGGCGGTGGTCGCAAGAACAAACTTAATAAGTTCATCGAAGTAACTCTCGGTGATTGAAAATATATGGTGCACTTACCCAGACAACACTTGGACGTCCCCAGGATGTCCTCAGGACAACCTTTTGAGGACATTATGATGTCCTGAGAATGTCCTCAAATGATCCTGGAAACATCCTAAAAACGTCCTATTGTCCGGCCTCAGGACATCCTTAGAACGTCCTCAGGAGGGCAGCCAAGGATTTTTTTAGTACATTTTTAGGACAATGCACTGCAGGTGCAGCTGCTCACTGAGCTGTTAGGATGCTTTGATTTTTATTGTTTCTAGGTTTTCTCCAACTGGATTTTGAACCTGAAGATGCCTGCAAGAGCTGCCTGCAGAAAAAAAAAATGCATTGTTTTGCACTATTTTAAAGTGAAATTCACACACTAATTCTAGATTACTAGTCAGTGAGAGGTTTTAAGAACATAGGCCAAGGGAAAAGGAGGAAGAAAACTGGCGGAATGCTGAAGAGGAGAGAAGAAAACCTCTCCCCTCCAGCATCCTGTCGGCTTTCTCCTCTGCCTATTTCCTTGCGCTATGTTCTTAGCCTGCAACTATGAGCATGATCGTGCCATTCGTTATTGCAAACAATGGTAGCTGTTCAAGAAATACTTTATTGGCGAGCAAATGTTATACATGACTTTTTTCAATGTCTGCACCAGACGTGCAATCTGGCTTCGCATCTTGGCCAGCACTAGTCCGAATAGTCAGCGGGATCTACAAAAAGAAATCAATTCCATAAGCAGTAATAATAAAAACAGGTAATGTGAGAAACTTACCATCATGTCGAACACCTCCGGCCTTTGACTGCAGCTTTTTCAGTTTCGCTCCAGCGTGGCGCAGCCATACTTTGATGATGGTCTCCACGTCAGCTTTATTTGCGCACTTAACATTTGATTTCACTGCTCCTAAAACATTGATTTGTGATGACAGTCACAGCAGAAAGCTAAGATGGTCTAGAAAAAAATCACAATTAATGTTCGCGCGAGGGAGATACCCTTGCTATCGAGTTTACTTTCGCACAGTTGGAAAGCTCGAAGCATTCGTTTACGCGCCGGCATCTTTCCCGCCGAAATTGCCGTTCATTGCTTTCCGCCATTTAGAAGAAGTACTATATTTAAAAACACACTAACCTTTGTCACTGCCTTGCATTGCTGCCATCGTCAATTTGGATAGAACAACGCAGAAATACAGACTCGCAGCGCTGACCAACAACTCAGTGAGATATTTCTGCTTCCTCAAGTCGTCATCATCTTCTCCTTCGCCGTTAATGAGAACATTTTGAATTTTTAAACACAAGAAACCAAATAGCCAATAAACATTAATAAGTAAATAATAAAAAATGACAGTTAAAAATAAATAAAACAAAGAAAATAAAAAATAAAAAAGTAAAAAAAAATATTTCTTTAGAAAATAAATTACAATTAAATAATTAAACTTAAAAAAAATATTTCTTTGAATTTTTTAAGCTTTATTTCCTTTTAGTTATCATTTATTTATTTATTATTTATTTATTAATGTTTATTGGCTATTTGGTTTCTGGTGTTTAAAAATTTTAAATGTTCTCATTAACGGCGAAGGAGGAGAAGATGACGATATGAGGAAGAAGAAATATATCACTGAGTTATTAATCAGCGCTGCGAGTCTGTTTCCTTCTTGTGTGCCTGTGAGTGAGACTGTATCCGCGCTGTTCCATCCAAGCATGAATTACCAACCAGCCCAAGCATCCAGGTTATCGAGCTGTCATCAACCTCGACGCTATTTCTGTTTCTGTCCTGTCTTGGCTTAGCTTGCTCGAGTTTCTCAGATGGTTGGATAATTGCCATAAAGGTACACCTTGTAGTAGGCGCTAGCTTGCGCCACCTAGATTGAATGTTGCCAATGGAACTGAATTTCGAAATACTGCGCAAATACAAAACTAATAATAATTGTTGTGCGTCCCTGTTTTATTAAAGAATTGTTTGATCAAAACTATAGTTAAAAGATGTCCTAAACTTACGCAACTACATGTAATAATTTGTATGTGAAATTTAGTTGAGCGGTGAACGTGAACTGTGTATACTACCGCAATTTCATTCATTTATTATTTTTTAAAACGCAATCAAATTGAGGACGTATATATTACCTCTAACGTTGTATCTTTCGTCCTCAATAAGTCCTCGGAAGGACGTCTCTAGGATGATGGAGCGACTGACGTTCTCAGGATGTCCTGAGGACGTCTTGAAAACCGTGAGGATGTTTGTATCTTTCGAGGACGTCCTGAGGATGTCGGGTGTTGTCTGGGTAGTGTTTCAAGCACTGCCGTCCAATATAATGGTGGATCGACATAATCCGTACACCAGGCGCCAAGGGTCGGGATTCTGACGTCCGAGCGGTCACACTCTGTCCGAGCAAAACTGAGTTCGAGCGGCACATTCGTTTCTTGCAGCTTTCTGCACGATCATGATCGAAACATCACGTGCACTCTATTTTCAACCATAAAGAGTTACTACGTTTAACTCTTCCGCGCTTATTAAAACCATATACCTATGATTAGAACTATTTCTCGCTACCACCGCTAGGGGATTCTTTTCGGCTTCTGGTTGGCCAAGGGAATATGTCAAGCCCTCTTTCTCCGTTTGGTGCACGCCCTGGCTCTGCCCGCGCTTCCCATTGACCACACTCTTTCTATACACGGCTCTGCTGCATACGAAAGGACAGCATGAGCACTCGGAAACAATATCAATCTTCAAACAAACAAGAGCAATCTTCAAACAGGAAATTCGGTCTTTAGCTTCTAACTACCGTCCTACCTCTTCAAGCTGCATATCGTCTAAACTTCTAGAGCACATCTTGTATTCACGTATCATGACCCACGTGTCCTCAAACAATTATCTCTTCAGACGTCAGCATGGCTTCCGCAGGAGTTTCTCTTGTGAGACTCAGCTGTTCGAATTTGTTCACGAATTGCACACAAACCTTAGAAGTCATGTACAAACCGACGCCATTTTTCTGGACTTCTCAAAAGCCTTCGACGGCGTATTCCTCACCAACGTCTTCTCTCCAAGCTATCATCCCTGCAATTAGGCGCCATAGTACTTTCCTGGATTAACCATTTTCTCGCCTGTCGCTTTCAATACACAGTCGCTAACGGTCAAGAATCAAAACTAACAAGCGTTACGTCAGAGGTTCTACAAGGTTCCGTTCTTGGCCCCCTGCTTTTTTTTTAATCTTCATTAACGATCTTCCGTGTACCATGTCCTCAAAAATTCGGCTTTTTGCTCATGATTGTGTCATATATAACAAGATTTAATCAGTAACAGACAAGTACCAACTTCAAAATGATCTAGAGAAAATTGGCCACTGGTGCAGAAAATAGTTGATGTCGCTCAATGAATCCAAGTGCAAATTAATCCAATTCGCCAGAAAGCAGTCCCTGTTAGCATATCAGTATACCATAGACAACGTAGTTATCGAACCCTTTTCCATGTGCAAATATCTTGGCATCAGATTAACTACTAACTTTTCTTGAAAAAACCGACATTGAAACCATTTCTGCAGAAGCATCGAAGACTCTTGGATTCACCAGACAAAACTTACGAGAGGCCCCCTCCACACGTTCGACAAATGGCTTATGAACGTACATTAGACCTAAACTAGAGCATGCAGCATTCATTTGGAACCCCCATCAATCATACCTTGTCAATACCCTAGAAGCATTGCAAACCGGGCGACTCGTTTCATCTTATCATCATATGATCGTTTCACCAGTGCTTCTACGTTAAAAAATAAACTCGGTCTATAACGCCTTTGCACTGCCGAAGGATACTCTTTCGATTCTGCCTCCTTCACAAAATGTATTATCACTGTTCAGACATCAAGGACTCACTGCTGTCCCCCCCAAGAAAGAATATCATCTCGCCTCAATAAGTCCTGTGCTATCAAACGAATTTTCGGTAAGACCAATGCCTTTAATGATTCCTTTCTTCCTCTCGCCATTTCCGACTGGAACCAGTTTCCATAATCTATGGTTACCATTAACGGGTCTACTGCGTTCCTAAGCGCTCTTCAAACCCATCTTATGTGAGTACTTGCTATTTTGTTGTTTTATATTTTGTATAACTCTTACTACATTTATTTTTTCTTTGTATTATTCTCCATTAGTGCGTTTTTCAGTTGTTTCATGTTATTCAACTGCCCCCCCCCCCCCTTATGTAATGCCCTAACTGGGCCTTTAAGGTGAAATAAATAAAATAAGCTTCAAGGTCATCAGACGATGCATCGAATGAATGGCTTACGTATGAGTCTTAGTGCACTTTTGAACCCGTTTCACGTGCTGACATAACACATGCGCCTACCCTATATGTACAGGTATAACAAGCAAGCATATACGCATGCGCAACAATAAGGTGGCGATTCCGTGAAACAAAATCTAGCTATACCTGTGACGCGACAGGAAGCAACCAAACAAGGCACAAACAAAACAGTGCCCGCAACGAGCGCTAAAACACAAACGAAAGTCTAGAAAAAGTCAGCTTTTTTTTTTTTTTTTCGCCAATGGCAGTCGCTTATCGTTCTCTCAATGAAACAGACAGCTAGAAGCTAATATAAAAATTAAAAGCGTAAATGTACAAATAGTACGCAGGGAGACTAGAAATACGCATTACGTTTCGAGGGTCGAAATGGGGATACGCGCGAAAGCGCGAGTATGCTATGCACAGGGAGTCGTCGATATCGAAATCGCAATGCACGTTTTTGGTTCTTGTTTTAGACCTGTTTCTAGCTCGCTCATAAATAATGTTCTGCACGACCTGAAAAAAAAAAAAATTAGGTTGGATTTTAAAAATATGTAACGAACCGCTGCATTCTTTGTCGTTGTCTCGGATCCTAGAAAGGAAAGCGATTTTCACATTTATTTACGTGATGCTTGCAGTCACTGGTACATTTTAGAAAGAAAAAAAAAAAAGAATCCATCTTTGAGATTAGCAACCTCTATTTCCTGTGCTCCTTATTTTTCTGCAAGGCCTTTTCAAGACCTTAGTTCTAAGGCAGATATTGCAGCTACAAAGTCGAAAATCAACACAACTCTGAATCATCATAATCTAAACCCAGAGATACGGAGGAAATAAAATGATGGACAAGATGACACACAATCTCAACTTGGTTCATTTTAAAACCAGATGTAATTTTTTTAGGTAAATGAGCACTTTGGAAGTGAAAGCAAGCGCTGCCTAAAACGGAAGCAAAAAAAAAAAAAAAGAAGCTCATTAAATTTTTTAATGTGGTACACACCTTTAGCAAGATTTAGCCTCAGGTGATGACGAGGAGCAGGAACGGATAATGCCGTTTTTCCCAGATGCTCCCGTTGCCGGATCTTTCTTTTGCCTTCTTTATCACCTAAATTAAAAGGTTATTTTGTGACAAGACATAAAAAAGATGAAGGCAAGCTCACATTTTGTTGCTCAAGCTAAGCCGAATCCTTCGGTAACTTTTCCACGAGCCTCATTCACCTTGAGGCAAAAATTTTTTCCGCTTTACCAGCTTAGCCAAGAACGAACATTAAGCATTTAATATCGTTATACTTTACTGTCTATAAAATCCACAAACCAGATAACTCGATACAAATAACAGAGAGAATGCAGACGAGCCGTGAACGTTTAACATTTTGAAAACCCGAGACAGAAGAGCAACAAATGTTGACAAGTCTTTGGATTTTAAGATTAAGATAATTTGTTTAATATGACCTCTAGCGTCGCTCATTCCATAGATTTCGTACGTTCTTTTTTTTTTTTTTTTCGGTCTATAGCGACAAGTTATATAAAGTTTTCCCTCGCGCAGGCAGTGCCCGAAGTAAAGCGTTACCCGTAACGACGTTACTGGTAACGTTTTTTGGTTTTGTAACGTACTGGCGTATTCGTTAGAATCCGAAATGATCAACGAGTAAAGTAATTTGTCTAATATTTTACGATATTGCCTATTAAAGTAAGTTACTCATTCTTCGTTACTTTTGATTAAAATTTAGTCACGTTTTCGGTTCCTTTAACGGGCCCTCGCGCCATTGGGACATTCGCTGCGTTCAGTCAGTTTTATAAAAAGAAAAAAGAAAAAAATATTGTGAAATGACCCTGTAATATGTAGTTCAGTTGTTGTCAGAAGTAGTATCCGCTCTGTAACGCAGCCACATGACAATACTTAAATACAACCAACTAACGCAAAACTAGAGAATGATTAACTCTAGTTATATTCAGGAAGTAACGGTAATGGTATATCGTTACATTTGCAGAACAGTAACGAATCTCAGTAACGCGTCAAGTTTGGACGACCTAATACGTAACTTCGTTACTTATTTCGGGTAACGGGCGCAACACTGCGTACAGGCAATGTTTACTCTTTTAATTATTCTTGTTATTATATGTCTGAAGCTCTGTCTCGGGCTGGCGCGGGAAGGTTTACACAACGAATCAACATCAGAAGCGGTCGAAAGCTGGAGCCTTTCTTTGACAGGGGTGCACGAGCAATAAATCCTACTCGGCGAGACTTGTCAACAAAGAGAACATATCAGACCGTAGCGCCGAAGTCTCAGAGCAAGCGTCTTGATTGCGCAGATACACCAAACGAATCTGTATTCCTAAACATTTTGACTAAACTAAAAAACCCGACACTGGGACGAAAAGGGACGGAAAAAACAAAGTCTTTCTGCTTGAGACTTTGTGTTTGTCCGTTCCTTGTCGTCCAGGTTTTTAATCAAAATGTCTAACCACCACCAGCTCGTTTGTGCCCCAACCTTTGGTTCGCTGTATCAATTGCTGTTTGCAAGCGATAGGGGTTTATTAGTGTGATGTGCTCTTATCCAGTCTTTTAGAAGGGTGTCAGTATTCTGCCGCCTTGCATCAGATCGCCTAATTTACAAGTCAATTAGTATTGAGGCATTCTCCTTTGCTAAACAATAACTAAAATTTGGTTTTACTGAATACGATATGAGATGAAAAAATCCCTCGTCTGAAAAAAACACCTCAAAGAAAAAATACCTCAAACTGAATCAATGTAACCTTCACTTTCCACATCAGGAAGAAAAACAAATGTTTAGATCAAAAATTATCACGGCTGCTCCTGACCATGCAAAAAAAAAAAAAAAAAACAAGAAAAAATATTTAAAAGCGGGAAGTTTTGTTGAGAGGTTTTCCTTCTTTTCTTTTTTCTGTACCTTCTACTTTTAAGTTTCTATTTCTTAATCCAGTTTCGGGTTAAGTAGCAGCATGGTAAACATCCACCAGCACGCCTGCACTCCAACCGTTTATTTCATTCAAAAGAAGCAGTGGACAAGCTACATTAGAGTAGAAACGTGAAAAAGGAACTTTTCTATAGTTATTTAAATCGTATCAATGTCAATTTATAACTACACATAAGGAGTACGAAAAAATAGGTTTACATTAAAACCTAATCACAACGACTCGTGGCCATACTGTAAAAAAACGAAAAAAAAAATAAACTAAATAATAAAAACAGGCAGCGGACGAAATACACTCTACTAAAACATGGGAAAGGAACTTCTGAACTAGCATGAACCGGGTAGTTTCATAGTAGAATACGCCCCTCATATATTCAGTCTTTTCATTAAACACGAGACAACTTTTTTTTTTGTATAATCTTGGTTATATTTTCATTTTTCATATATTCTTTTCTCGTTTATTTTGAATTTAGTTTGCACAGGAGCGCATAACATATCACATCATTCTTATCTACATAAGAAAAAGTAAATTTTTTGTGTGCTGCATATCGTGCGTTTTGTGAAGCCTAGGGTAATAATGCCTTATATCGACTAAAAAGACTATACACATCATAAACGAACAAAAACGACAGCACGTAAGAAAACGCAACACGATAAAGGCCTCGAAACGCGAGCCTCGCGTTCTACACGGGGAAAAGATCCAACGATTCTCGGGCTGCCGTAAACATTTACGATTACTGTTATTTCGAGAACTGAGGAACTGGATGGAGGGTATGCCGCTCCGTTCTTTTTTCTCTGGGGAGCTGGCCCGGTAATATCCAGAAGCACGTTACGAGAGTTTTGCGTGTCCAGACTCGTATACAGCCAAGAGCTGGGTCAAGGATGTATATATTGCCGTCCCTATTGGTGCGTCCTCGGCACAACGAAATTTCGGCCTTTCTTTCGCAAACGCTGGACACGCATACTGTCAATGACCCTCGCCTCATTATAGGAGGTATTCACTGGACGCCATATTTGAGGGCGATGTTTAGAGCGCATGCTCAGAACGAGCTCACATTAATAGCCTGCTAAGACCGGCAACCTTGATGGTGCTAAATGCACGCTCCAAAAGGATAGCGGAAGCTCGCCGTCAGCACGCGCTCAGCAGCAGCGCACACGGATATGGCCGCCAGTGAATACTCCCCATACGATGATCCATCGTCGGCCAATCCCCCAGATTGTTTCGCGTGTTTCTTTTTCTTTTCTTTTATGTGTGCGAGATGTGCGAAGGAACCGCTGATTCGGTGCTTTGCGTGTTTATGCGCTTGGGCGATGACGCGTATTGGCACTGAGTGAATAACTTCACAAGCGTATATAGTCCACCGACAGTTTAAGAGATGCAGGGCGTTCAAGTTTTCATTGGCCCTTGGACGTTCTCATTAACGAATGTCACAATGTCATTGGCTGCTGAGCGATGACAAGATATTAGGTTTGGAACTCACAACGCCCCGCGTTTGATAAGCTGCTTGCGACCATAAAATCCAACAGGCTCGTTAAAGTCGACATCTCGAAAGGGAGGCGCTTATAATTTCGCTTTGAGCCTGAATAGTTGACGGTTGCTTTTTAAGTTGGCCCGTAGCACGGTGGCCCGTAGGCTCCTCACGGCGATACTAGGAACGCTTCGGAAGGCATTGAACATGATGTATGTACCGAAACTCTTAATTGAGCTTTCTCGCGCGAATAGTTTCAAGTCTTCGCAGTAACAGATAAAATAAAGAGATAAAGGCAAAATATAATATATATATATGTGTCTGTGTGTATAGAGAGGAAGAGAGAGATAATTAAGAAGGCAAGAAACTTCCCAGATTAACTTCAGGATAATGAGGATGAACAAAATCAGCTCGTTAGCTCATGATCGCCGACACTATATAAAAGCTGCAGTCGTTCCATACAGCAGGAAGCTATAGTCAGCCTCAGTGGTTGTGTGGAGTCTCGGCTGTAGATGAGCAATTTAGCCAGTGCGGTGCAACCACGCCGGTACGATGCTCATCCCGATCGAAACAGGCAGGGGTGCGGGGATTGAACCCAGGATCCCTGGGTATGGTGGCTAGTATATAGGGGTAGGCACATGAAGGCACTCTAGGGGTAGGTGTACCGAGCGTTTCGCATTCTTGGGCAGTTCCACGTGCCGCCGCTTCATGACGAAAAAGTGGCCCTGTAGCCAGGATACCGGTAGGGTGCCTTCATACACTTTCACCCTAGACACCGGTGCATTTCTGCACGAAAGGGGCGTGGCGTGAAGCGTCTGAAGCGTTGTGCGCAAGCGCGGGGTACGAGAGCGTCTCGTACTACGCGTGCTCATGCAGGACGCAATTCTACGCGTGGTGCCATTGTGCGCCTCCCGATAGCACCAGGTGCAGGGTATACCGGTGCCACAGGCGTCATAAACAAGCGGCATGCTATCGACTTCTGTTCGCCACACTTCCCCTTATAGCCACCATACCCTGGGTTCTGCAGTGCGCGCACGATCAAAAGCGTCGGTATGGTCGGCCTGCCACGATTGGCCGAAGACTGACTGTGACGTCAGCAAAGAATTTATCATCGACAGAAATAAGAGTAATGCACTCTAAAAAAAAGTATGTTCGTCTACTTTCACGCACTACACTTGGAGAGCCAATCACCGCACCTTACGGAGGTAGCTTAGCGAATGACGATGCCGAAACATATTTTTAGACAGACCAAAAAACGCAGTCTGAGTTGTGACATTAAGCAATTCAAAACGTCACGCTTGCATTGCTTAATGTCACAACTCAGACTCCGTTTTTTGGTCTAAACATATGTTTCGGCATCATCATTCGCTAAGCTGGCTCCGTTGCAGTGATTGGCTCTCCGAGTGTTGTGCGGGAAAGTAGACGCACAGACTCTTTTTAGAGTGTGTAAGAATTTCAACTTTGACGATGTTGGCAGTGTTGGTTTCAGAGCGCAATGGTTTCGAGCTTCCACCATGCTAATTACAAACACCCTCGAACTTGTTGTTCACAAGGTAATAACGTCACGAGAGGAAACCACAGGAGGGCGCCACCCAAAACACCTCGCCTAAAGCCCCTCGATGTGTTCGCGTTCGTCTTGCAAGTAGCGTCAAATCAGTGACCACCTCGAAGACAAGGCCTGCGCATTACGTCATCGTTAGTAGATCCCCGACCTGCCCCAAGCGGTAAAGCTTGACGAGAGTATGGGCCACGTCACAACTACGTCGCATTCACTGGCGGCCACAGCTGTGTGCGCGACTGCAGCTGAGCGCGAGCTGATTGTGAGCTTCCAGTTCATTTGCAACGTGCACGCGAACACTCCGTCGGCCAAGAGCGCGAGCTAGCACGCGCTTCTGGCTTTGAGACGCGCATTTCTAGCGTGTGCGCTCGTTCTGCGGAAGAACGCTTCAAAATTGCAGCCTCGAGCTCTCGTGCTTGTGGCGTTGGCTGCATTCTCTGCTGAACAATAGTCCATGTATAAGGTGAGACGAAGAACAGCCCACTCGGCCACCGATCCCGCATTACTATACTCCGTTTCACCTTATGTTGTACCGCAGACAAGGCTAGAAGCGCGAGCTCATAGCGTTGGGAGCTACTCTTAACGCACGAGAGCTTCTGCCGCCGAGACGTGCCCTAGAGCAAGGAGCTCGCGCTTGTAGCCTTTCCTGCGGTACGTCATAACGTGAAACAGAGTATAGATTATACATTATGCGGGGCCATGCCTTCTTATGAGCGTTTATATATTAAAATAATGAAGGTAATACAATATAATGACTTAGTTACGTTATCTTATGCGATGAATTAGAAAAGTGCGCTATTTTTGTAAAGACAGTAGTGTTATATTTGTATTTGTTCGTTGGTTCACAAAACATTTTTACAGCGAAGCTGTTTATGGCTAGGGGGATAATCGTCCCTCTAGGTCGGATAATTAACTAAAAATTGTTAGTTATTTAAAATAGTTTTTTTTAAAAGAAAGACATATGACTCAAATCAGAAACTTGCTAATCGTAATTGAAGACCTTAACTAAGTACTTTTAGGAAAGATATAGCCCGCGTGGAAAGCGCGGTGATGCGCGTTCGCACGGCGCAGGCCACGCGCCCGTGTGGAGATTTTTTTTTTATCATACACGTTTTTTGGAATGTAACCGTATGTTTATTTAAATTAATATAATTTTAATTAATTATACGAATTATAATAACGATCAACTCTCTGCATTATGTCCCGACCGCACTGATGCAGCTTTCACGGTATTTTTTTATAAATCTAAATTTAAAAGAGAAACATACTGTATCTCCCTCTGTCTCTTATTTTCTAAGACACGAGAAGAAGTCGTGGGGTGACAGCACCGCCGGTATTTGCGACTTTAGCGATGTGCATTTAACTAATTCCCGTTCCTCTGCTTCACAATTTCGCCACCAGGTCGTGGTAGTTTTCACCGCACACTTCGACAAGCGCCAACGCCCCGTCTCCAAAAGTCACCCCTTTTCCGCTGGGTGGCACCACCTCCTTTGGAGCCGCGAATCGGGTGTGGAAGGCTCCTACATCATAAAAGACTGCATACAGATTCGAACGCGAGATTCGCAAGATTCGAACTTGGCAAGCGGCATTCGAACCACGGGTATTGCGGCGAGTCGCGTTAGCAGACTGTCTTTTGTATGCTGTATGGGCAGTGTGACCCCGGCTAAAATGTAACTGTAGCGCAGCAGCTAGTGAAACGAGAGCCCTTAATTCTCCAAACCCTGGCGACAATGTCGGAAGTACATGCAGGAGCGACGGTCGCGTTCGAACAATAGCGGCTAGCGGAAGCCGGCCAAATTCCTTCTAGGACTATAGGTTCGTGCCTTGATCGAACACCTTTAATCCGTCCATGAAATTACGCGGGGCATCGAAACAATAGCCTGCGCGCAACACGAACTGCAGCCCCTTCCCTTCCACCCACCCGGGGAAACTGTGCCACCGACAGGAAGGACGTGTGCGCGGAGCGCCGATAGGCAATTACCAACGTTGGCGCCTGTAATTCCAGAAGACGGACGACCCTTGTACGCCCGCGTATATATACAAACTCCTACGGGGCGAACAATGACTGGCGTAGCGAAATTGATCGTTGTGCGCTACACCAACACGGCAATGCTGTCTCGCACGCTGAACCGCCATAACGGTGGCTCGGATATTTGTCGCCATGGAAACAACACTGGTATACCCCACCATCAAACAGCAGTCCAATATCTCTTGAGCGGCGTGAAACTTGAAACTTGAAAGTACGACAGTCCATAACAGCGTTCGATACGTCGTCCAACAACGTGAAGTTCCTGAAGAGGGAAGGGCATCGCGTTCGAGTTTCGGAACAAAGGCTCCGCCGCTCTCTCGATAATTGCTCATAAACGGCGAGGGCGCACAATGTGGTCGTTATACTTGAGCCGGGCCGCCGACGTTGCGAGCCAACTTGATAGCCTTTGGGAAGAACGCGGCCGCGGCGCCGCTGGCGTTCAACAACGGTGCCTGCTGTGAAAAGCGCGGCCGTGTGTGGTCGCACCAAGTGTGACCTAGATTCACCTTTATTAGCGGCGAGATGTTTAGGTGGCGCCCTCGTAGGTTACCTTTCGTGACGTCATTACCTTGCGAACAACAAGTTCGATGGTGTTTGTAGTTAGCATGGCGGAAGCTTGAAATCATAGCGTTCTTGAACCAACACTGTCGACACCGTCAAAATTGAAGTCCTCACGTTCCTCTTATCTCCGTCCATGAGAACTCCTTTGCTGACGTCATAGTCAGCATTCGGCCAATCGTGGAAGGCCGACTACCGCGACGCTTTCGATCGCGCACGTCGCCAATAGCGTCGTGGCTAAAGAACGTTGTGCTTTAACCATGTTAGACACTGGTCTGGCAACGCTGCTTTGCAAGCGTGGAATGGAACTCCGAAAAGCAATGTTAGCGAACGAAAGAGACCGCGTCTCCTCGTTTAAGCAAGTTGAACGGAAATGAGGAGGCAAAGAACTACAGCACCGGAAGTAGTACGGACGACGCGTCTGAAACTAACACCCCCTGGTTTGTTTCATGGTCATTTCGAAAGACTGAAGACTGGAGACTTTCATCAAACCGGCGAATCATCTCGCGAGGCCGACTGCGCGCGTTCCCATCGGAGAGCGCTGGTTCGCGGAACTTATGAAGGCATTCGTTTTTAATTCCTTTTAAGTGCCCGTGAAATAGGGGTAAAAAAAAATACAATCCTACCTGTGTGAACACGGGTAGTCTGCAAAACAGAAACATAAATAACACAAAAGCAAAACAGAAGTAAAAGAAAAATAACGTCGATGGAAAGGTCACTCAGCAACGGTCGAACCGAAACTATCAAAAAGCCGTAAAGCACCACTTTGGCACAGGGACTGTAGCGAGCTGCCAACTTCCGAGAATACCTAGAACGCCATCACGTTGTTAGGGCCAAGCGGTCTTCGAAGCAACGGTGTTTTTTTGTTGTTGTTTTTGCTTTGCCCCCAGGCAGAGCCGGTTCTTCCAGGGCCGTATTGTTGGCCCGTTCTGACCGATGCTCTCCTCAAACTCCCGGAGCGAGTACTATGTGTCCGCTCATGGCGGGTTGACGTTCAGTACGGGTGCGCGATGGCAGACGAATAGACGTGGCTCGACTTCGGGAGCCCTTGACAAGTCGAGTCCGATGTTGCGTGATCTTGCCGGACGGCGGCGCACGTATTTCGAGGAGGTCACGGATGACGTGGCCCGATTTTGCACCGCAATGTCGGTCCGTTACGCTCCGTGTCCCCAGAGCTATCGTTGTTATTACTTGTTACGTGTAGATGCGCGCGACCTCGCGCGCCTGCTCGCGTGTTCGCGTGCGTGTGCGGTAGACGTTTCGCGTTTTTGCTTCGTCGTCGTGCTTTGTACGAAGCCATGAATAAACTGATCGGATGTAATTTTGTTTTTACTTTCTAACGATGTATGATAACTAATATTTGTTAGAATGCTTAGAACGACAATATGTCTGCTTACGATCTCGTAGACCTTCCTTCGCTGAAGATTCAGTATCTGAAGGTTAGAGAGAGTAGCCGTCTAGAGGCGACTACTCTCCCACCATTCTATGAACTAGCAGTAGTCAGTTGTCCCAACAACCTTCAATGGTTTTCCCGTGTACATTATCCGGCTGAGACCGCGTTTGTTATGTTTTCCTTTGCTCTCTTTTTAATTTTTTTATCGGAAGATATAATAAGAATTAACCCCAACGCCGAGCATTATATACGTAATTATGTTGACCTCACCTAATGAACTGAACAGCGCACAAAACGATAAGGAATGAAAAAAAGGAACATGTACGACACACAAGCAGTGTGTCGCGCATGTTTAAGAATAATGATTTTATTCTTGCCTTGTCTTTTTCGTGCGCTGCTTTCTTTACTATGTCATCATACCAACCCGCTCAGCCTACCTTGACTTCACCGAAATTCAAATTATAAACCCATGCATCTACTCCTCCGCGGAAGCCAAGACGAGGTGCTTTCATTCTAAAAATCCCTTTGCGCCACTGGTGCGTGATCTAATTATATTTTTAAAACAAAAAACTTACTTGTCCCAGTGAACGACAAATCGCGGTATATGGCCATAAAAATGCGATTAAGCGGCATGCGCCGCTCAATCGTATGCTCAAAAGCGTCCATCGTCCTTGCGGTCGTCCTACAAGTCGTCCTTGACCTCTAGGACGACCTCACTTGTCACGGTACGTGAAGTACAAGCGGCGTTGGCGTCATTGCTGTTGTGCCCGAAAGATGGGCATGAAAATACGTCATCAAACGTCCTCAGCGGGATGCCATCAAGCGTCATCATACGCCATCAGCGTGATGCCACCGCCGGGGCGCCGTGTGCGAATGGTGTGCTTCGGACCTCATCTGTGCTCGTTGTGTGCTTCGTGCGATGACTGTGAGGCGACCACGTCTGCGTCTACGGCAAATAGTGTCTTCCTCTAGGCGCCGTTCTCGACGTCGTCCAAGACGTCGCCCTCTAGGCATCGTCCTCGACGCCGTGCTAGAGGTCGACCTAGAAGTCGTCCTAAAAGTCGTACGACACGTCGTAAAAGTCATCCTAGAAGTCGTCCTAGACGTCGTTCTTAACGTCGTGCTAGGCGTCGTTCTGGACGTCGTCTTTGACCGACTTTCGCCTTCTTACGCGTAAGCTTGCAGTCCTAAGTGTACTCGTGTAATTTTTTTTCTTCGTCACATATGGCCGGGCGTTTACTACCAAAACGCATTTCATGTGTGTCTCACGTCATAGACCTATTGCTAAATTATCCAAGCATCAAGGAGGATACGGGGATTTGTGTCCCACGCGCCACACGCGCACGCTTTCCCGTTTAAAAGATTCGAAGTAATTCGAAGTAAATAACCAAAATAAAGCGTTGACGAAGGCGCGTGCAAGATGTCATTTGTTTTAGGCATTTGCTTGAAAAAAGTTACTACTACTGAGGCCAGCACGTGCCGCGCGTGGAACACCAATCCTCGCATTCTCCTTGATGCTTGGGTAATTTAGCAATAGGTCTATTGAGCTGCGCAGACGTTTACCCGGACTGAAGTTTACCCGGGGGAATGGTCCGGCATTTCGTCGACATGCAGCAGTAGTAGTAGTAGTAGTAGTAAAACGCAGATGAAAAAAAAAAAAAAAAGGAAGAAGCGCTGGTGTAAGGTTTCCCAGGGTCGAGTAAGATCATTACTCTGGGACTGAGACCTCGCGGCTCGAAACAATCGCCGAGAACGGACGAGTGGGCACGACGACGGAATCGCTCTCACGGGAACCGTGTCCGTCGGCACAGCCGTCGCCAACTCGTTGTCGCCATCGAGCACTAATGACTCTCACTGCCCGCACCGTTAGAGCCGTGCCTGCCCCAACTCGGAATTTTCCACAGCGCCGAAACTGTCGCATGGGCAGTTTCGGAACTTGGGACGGACACCGGTCGTTAACGCGATACTTCGGGGCCGGTCGCCGGCCGGAAAAGTATACTTGTTTCTTGAACACGTATCAAACATCCTCCTAGCTAGTATGTTAGAAGAAACAGAAGAAAGGACAATCGTCTCAACTTGAGACGCGTGTTTGTTTCTTGTAATATATTTTCAAGAGTCCTGTCTCAAGGTTTAATCATCACGATGTAAAGAGTAACGTAATTACGTTGCCCTTTTCTCTAAATAAGTAACCCGTTTTTGATACTGTATTAAAAAAAAATACGTTACTCCGTTGCAAAAAAGAAAAAAAAAGTGGTACTGGCAACTTTTATATCTGTAACATGTTACCGCCAACATTACTAGTAGGGTAGCTAGGAACTATTGTCACAGGCTGCTTTACAAATGCAAGGATTGTACACGTTTCTTAATGCGTGAATCGTTTTTCGGTATTCTTTGCGACTAATTCCGCAACCTCATTCACTACAAAGCGTTAATAAGACGCTCTTTTGTGCAGCTGGGAGTGACTATAATACAGATTCAAAGCTTCCTTCAAAGAAGAGCATGGCTAGTGGCTTTCGGGTATACATGGGCGAAGCCGTTCCCTGCCCCAAATAAAAAGCTCCGTCATTTGCGTACATCGTAACAAAGGGGTAATTCAATCGGATATCATTTTTTCAACAAAAAGCGGAGCTGAGTCAAACAAAGAGTTTATGTTTTGACGAGTCACGCATCCGTATTCACGTTTGCATTCGCGGAGAGGGGTACATACTTCATATTCGAGCACGATATACCGGAGCTGCGACGGTTAAGTTGAACGAGCGCAAGTCACACATACTGCAAGGGTCGAAGTGGTCAAGGCCAGTGTTTCTCTCAGTATGATCGTTCAACGTCTTTGGAAGCGAACGCCATTTCCGTTTCACTATCGCTCTTGTACACACCTTTAAGATGACAAGCATTCGCAATCCTGAGAGATTGCGCGCTTGAACCTTTTCGTTCACCTCGTATACAAAGAGCAACAAACGTATAGGTGGCGTGACGCTTTCCGGGGCTGCGTCTGATGCCAGGAAGCCACCCAACCCCCCGTGGCGCGTATCGAGGTAGTCGAGCGCACATCGGCCCGTCCCTTTTGTGCTCATTCGAGAGCTGTCCACCCTCGCGGGAGAGCGTCCGTCTTCCGAAAGCACCCATTGTTTCAAGCCACCCTAGACTGACGGTGCACGTCCAAAGCGTCTCCACCCCAAATGCTCACGTCACCGCGTTTGATCTCCGCGTCCCATTCGAATCTAGATATTTTCTTCAGAGACGGATCGCAATGGGTTCGTTCGGCACAACGAAACCTGACGGAAGGTGGCGTGGCAAGAAAACGAAAGTCGTCTGGAGGAAAGAAATATGCGATGAAAGGTCCAACGTTGCTTCGGCCGCCCGTCAGTTCGCCGTATGAATGTACGATGTAGAAAGTCGGGATTTTAAGATGTACGCAATGTATGTGGAAGACACTCGCAGACACGCAAATGGCTCGTACTCCAATCCCAGTTTTTATCCTTACATTGCAACAACAATGCTGTTAAGTCAACAGCGTCTTCGAGCAGAGCTCTGCGTGTGGCTTCCAGCACATCCCCGTTCATAAAACGTAATGTTTTCGTTACTCATAAGGGAAAATATATGTTTTCTCGAGGTTGAATCTAGGTTTTCTATAAGCATTCCTATTTTATATTTGTAGATCACGGCACTCGAGATGTATTTGAGTTCATCCTCAATCTACACCTTCTGCGAATCAAAGCCCCAAAAATTATGTTAATTCACAGCCTATATCCAAATTAAAAAAGTAATCAAACATCGCGAAACGCCTTTAAAGAAAATATACTTTTTCTGCAATTTTTTTTACCAGGTTTTTAATCAAGCAATCAGCCGCGCATTTCGATATTTTTAGGTTTTTAAGACGTTTAAAACGCGTCTTAAGACGAATAAAGAGGTCGTAACCTCTTAGCGCCCTTTTAAATACATATACATACAATATACTACACCAGAATGCATATGGTCTGTTTCCAAGAAGAAGAAATATGTGCAAATATCAATTCATAAAATTGCCAAATTCCCAACTGATTCCAACTGAAAGCGAACGAAAGTTAAGAGACATACCTCACTTAGGAGGCACACTGCGAATACATAGGGAAACTATAGCACAGCCGTCTTAAATAACAGTCGATGAGCGCAAGCGCTCATTGAAAGGCTTTTTTATACTCCTGCTATACTAGGTGTGTAACGAACTCCCGCACCTGGCAGACGGAACGATCCGACTTCCTCGGGAACAGCGACTTTGAAGGGAGTCCCCTCGGCACGATCGAGCAGGAAGGGACGCGTGGGCCGGGCGAGGCAGACACAAGCTCCCGGCGAGCTCCTGCCGCGCTTCCAGATCTCCGAGGTAGCAGCAGCAGTCAGCGGCGCGATTACTGAGAAGGTGCCCGGCTAGCTGCGCCCCACGCGTTTGTCTGCCTTTCCCCCTCAACTCACCGTCGTCCGTTGCCTGTCGGACGCCCGTAAAGTGCTGCTGGGCGGAGTTGTGCGCAACGTGTTACATAGAACGCGTTACTTTTACAGAGTTACTTTCTTTGATAATCAAGTAGCGACCTGGTTACTTTTGAAGAGAAGGAGCGAGTAACTATTTTCGCTATTGCTCGATGAAGTAAGGAGTAACAGTATAGTTAGTTACTTCCGGAGGGGAGCGCGTACAACACAGGTACGAAGCCCATAGTTTTCGCCTCGGCCGCTTTATAAAAACGATAGATTCGGAGTAAAGAGAAAATAACGCGTTACTTTATTCAAGCTGATGTAGCGCGTTCCTTCTGGACCGCAGTAACGAGTAAAGTACTTGATTTCTTCTTGAGTGAGTAACGAGCAACGATATTTCGTTACTCCATGTAAGTAGCGGTGTCCGCTGCTAAGTAGACTGCCGCAGGACTTACCGTTCACGTTTTGGAGCATGCCTTGAATCTCAAGTGTCTCTCTAGCTCTCGCATATGAAGACGGAGAGCGAGACTGCCCGTCGTCTGCATTCAGCAGTGCAGCTCTGGACTGGAGAGCTCGGCCCGCCTGTGGGTGCGGGGAAGGAACTATGGTCCCTCGACGTGCGGCTAATGGGATTCTTCTCGGCATGGGTCCGCTTACAGGTGGGGCTCCGATTTTGCCCTTCGCCGTTAGGCCTAATTGGAACGTGGACGTGGAGTAATGATCGCGGGTTCCCGCTCGGAAACCGGGCCACGCGCAGTTACGGTTGCATACTGGAATGGCGACGATGCTTTTGCTTGCTTTCTTTTCTTTGGGGTGAGGGGGCGATGGTGGTGGCCTCACTGCTCAAGTCACAATGGACGTCTACGTATGTGGCTGGCCCCGCATTGACCAAGTTAGCAGAGGCTCATTCGATTACCGCTTAGATCGGTTGTTCGAGTGTTAATTCTTAATGTACTTTGCGGGCATTACAGAATTGATTAACAGACAAAATTACCGAAGAAAGATATCTTGCGTAGCCAGATTGAAGTGCTGGCTTCGGGTTTTACTCCCAAAATATTCTGTTCTCGCATTTTTGCAGACATCTGGTGTGCCTATATTCATACCTGCGTTAGAATGTAGATAAGCCTATACAGTTAGCACTTTGCTGTACGAGCGTCAAGCTATTCTCAACCTGAGGGTCTAAGTTACTTATATTAGATGTTATGCCAACAAATACCTAGAACCTTTTTTTTTATAGGTGTTTGAAAATACATTTTTTTATAAATTGGAGCGCATTCCGGTGTAACTCAGCAAGCGAAAGAGGATTGTGAGGCTACGTGAAGAAACTAGACAATAATTTAATAAGACGACGATGCATGGGATGCTATCTAGCGAGAAAAATAAAACAAAAAACGAAAAGATAAATTTTTTCGTGCTCCGTCTACGTCCAACAGACTTTGGCCTAACAACTCTTTCGGCCATTGCAAAAGCCAAGAATCTCAAAGCCTCCCACAAAATGGTGTGATCAAATTGAGTGCAAACATTCGAGTTCTTTTTTGTATTTCGTACGTCCATCTAATAAGCGCAAAAACAAACAAACAAAAAAAAAAAAACAGGAAAAACTTATAGACAGGGTGACCTGGACATATGAAGCGTCGATGAGAGGATACCTGTCTGTTACGGAAGTAGAATGCCATGTCACCGCTTGTGAACGAAAAGACCAAACTCCGCTTCATCTTATGTCCGACCGCAGCAACCGTATGCGGACCAGAAGTTCGTCTGCTTTTTTCGCCGGTGTTCTGGTGACGTCAAGTGCCAAGCTCTGATTGAAGGATAGTGGGTAGGCCTCAAGGCAGCCTGCTTTGAGGTTTACCCACTATCCTTCAATCAAAGCCAATCAGAGCTCGGCGTCTTTCTGACGTCACCGAAACTCCTGCGCAGGAAGCAGACGACTTGCGCTCGGCATACGATCCGATGAAGCCCATCGAGCAGTGCCGGAAAAGTGCTTAGCCATGGCGCTGATCGTCTTTGTTGTACGTTCGCTATCAGCGACTAAACCAATCACGCATAGTGATTGCGCCGCGATCCTGCGCTTTCGCTCGCGCGTGATTGGTTTAACCGATGATACCAAACCTACAGAGAAAACGGGCGCCGTGACGACGCACTTTTGTCGCTGATTGATTGGCTCTATCGGATCGGGCTTCGGTCGGATTTAAAGTGAAGCGGAGTATAAATAACAGAAGGAAAAGGAGGTTAGTATGGTGCGCTTGCAAGATATGAAAATTTGGAAAGAGACTTGCTTGTCGCATTCAGTGCAAGTATATCTATATACATCGCAGTGCAAGCTTTTTTTTCTTTTTTTTCGCGATACCGTTTTACGGGTGCATCAGCGTCGCTGAAGGTAACGTGTATTGAGATAGGGCATTGTTACTTTTGCCGCTACATCTTGGATACATCTGCCTCACGCATTCACCGCCAGCCCCATTTCGAGAGGTATCACCTTATACCTCTTTCTCTAGGCATCCTGTGCATACTGAGAAACGTACGAAGAAGCCTAAAAGCTGCGCAGATGCCGAGTTTGATAAGAGAGCGGCGGTGGCTCCTTCAGCCGCAGTCACGCCGCATGCTCACATACATCACACAAAAACACGGCGTTTGCTGTATACATACATACATACTAACATATATGTATACATATATATATATATATATATATAGAGAGAGAGAGAGAGGATTTATCTGCGGGCACGCCTCACGCATGTTCCAAGCACGCTTGCTTCACACATAAATGTATGCGTCCAACATGTCCGCAGTCAGTTATCGTACTGCCTATGTGAAAGAACCGTCATTCAAGGAAGACACTCGCCTGCGATAGAGTCTGCAGTTTGGCTTTATAGGATGTATTAGCGGTGTGACCGAGGGGTTTAGGCGGCGCGCACATATTAAGTATTGTTACGTTTTGCCGTTTAATCTCAAAGTATCGGCCTCATGCATTCACCAGCGCCAGTTTTAAAAAGACTCACCTAAACGTATCTCTAGAAGCCATATATATTTACAAACGACGTACGCTTAGTGACATAGTTGCCGAATTTGATAATCAAGCGTCGGTGACTTTTTCGAGTCTGAAGTAGGGAATCCATAGGGTTGTCGTGGATATCTTCTCGAATCTTCTCTACGCCGAAAGCTTTTTAATTCTCCCATTCCCATCGCTTTGCGTAGCGAGCTGGCTCCTTCGACCGACACGTTTCCGAGCGATTTTCCGGGGATATGTTAGTCGTATCTATTGGTACGTGCTGTCGGTGGAATCGTCACCTCATGGAAGAGCGAGGCGTTCATTTCGCCCATCCGACTGTGAGACTTTCGCGTATCAGAGCTCGTGCACTGATTCGGATAGGGGCGCGAAAACCGGTTGTATTCGCATCCGACAGAAGACGTTCCCAAACAGAGAAACAAAACAGGTCGTTCCAAATGTCTCGTCGGGATGTTAGGCCACGTTTTCATGGCCTAAAATCCCGACGAGACCATTTTGCGCACAACCAAGTCGCAAAATTGTGTTATTTCAAAACATAAAGAAAAGAAAAACGAGCATGGCGCCAGAACATGGTGCAAGACATACAGCAAAGGAAAATAGGTACAGTAAGTTTAATTGGAATAGGAGATATGAATTTAATAATGAGACGTTTAATACCGAGCAGCAGTTCAACACATCGCGGAAAGCTATGCCGTCGAAGTGAGGCGCCGGTCCAGAAGTCTACACTTCTCTACTGAAATGACATTTCTGCCAAAAATGCAGAAACCATAGACTTCTATACAGTTAATGCGCCTTTACAAAAACGTCTCAACTTCAGAAGAAAATAAAAAAAAAACATAATTTTGTAGTTGTTTGGAAAAAAAAAAAAAGAAGAGGAAGGACAGAGATATAGTTACGTTCATTCGGTGCAAGATAGGTCAAAACAAGATGCGTTCTACGTTGCTTAGCCTTACAAACTTTCACGGTGCTTTATATAGCTTTCTTCAACCTGCAACACGCCCCGTGACGATCGATCGCCTAAACAGGCGACAGCACAGTGAAAGCTTCTCTCCAAGGTGGTCTGTTTCATCCACACGCTCACCTTTCATCTTTAAAAACAAAAACTAAACACAAATCCAGTAAAAAAAAGAAAGAAAGAAAAGAAGGTCCATACACAGCGGTCATCGCCTCGAGCCACGCACACAAGCTCGCAGAACCCGCCAAGTTCGTGACCAGCGGGCGGACGGACTCGACGCGCGATTCGTCCCAAGACGGGAGAAAAGCACGCGGAGCCGTAAACGACCCTCCGTGCCAGCTTCTTAAACCGAAGCGACGTTACCGACTGCTCAACGCTTCTCGGAAAAGAGAAGCAAAAGCAAACACACACACACACACACACACACACACACACACACACACACACACACACACACACACACACACACACACACACACACACACACACACACACACACACACACACACACACACACACACACACACACACACACACACACACACACACACACACACACACAATGTCGAGCTTCTTTTCGGCGTTTCAGTCCCCAAACGTAAAACAGTAAAACACGCCGAAAAGAAAAGAAAAAAAAAAAACCTGCTGTCGTACTATATACCTGCAGGTAAGAACCAGAGAGATTTAGCGGAAAGATATAGGCTGTCCGATGTTATACACCCAAAACGGCAAGTAGAAATTCTTCGCTATATATAGGGGCCCCGATCTTTTTCGGTGCTCCCAGCGCATGTCCCGAAGCCCTTTGATACGATCTGGGAAGTTGGAAAGATCTCGGCGACCCCAGTTTTTTGCTGGTAAACCGAGGCGGCCGCGAATTCGGTTGGCGTGGTTTCTTCGTCATCCGTCTTACAATCTCGGTGCATTATCGCCCGGAGCGATGTCTTTTTGGCTTGTGACTTGTTTGGTCGGAAAGACAGCAGCCGCTCCCAGGTCGAGACGGTGTACGGACCATCCTCGTTCTCTTTACATGCAGCGGTTGAGAAAGCCCGGGTGCGGAGAGCGAAGGGCCGAAGGAACGAAGAGACTGGATGAAATAGACCGTGGGAAATCTGCCTCAGACGAAGCGATTTGGCGACGACGCCGTATCGAGTCCTGTGGATCCGATAAGAGAGAGAGAGAAAGAGAGAAAATGTGGGCCGCGTCGAGGTGCGGATCGATTACGAAGAACAACACAGAAACCGCGATTTTTCCTTCTCAAAGATAGAGCATGGATGTTCACTTGTCGGCAATACGACGAGCGTAATTAATTCGCCGATTTATAAGCGCAATTTTCTTACGCATCGTTCGAAGTTTCGCACGCCCTTTTATTACTAGGTGATGAGTAGAAATGTTCGCGTAGAAGTTGGCCAAAAATAAGGACGCCATACATTTTCCTCGCGTATCTCGCCTTATAGAGACATCAAAGAAATTGCGACAAAGCGATGATTTGATTCGAACCGAAACATCCCGGCGACATTTGTTGCCAGTGTGTTTCTGTACGATTCGACCGCCCTTTCCGTTAGCTATTTTATGTTTTTTGCGCAGCAAACGATCTTTTGCAGGCTATACAATGCCAAGGGGTCATCAGACATGACGATTTGAATTCCGTTTACATATATATATATATAGTATCGTCTCCATTTGCATGTACTAAAAATGTCCGAGCACGCTGCGCATATAATTTGGGAATTTGTTCTCGATACTATGCACCAGTTTTAAAGCACCGTTTATTTCTTTAATGACTCCGGCACAACATGAAACGCGGACAATAGAATACACGTCCGGAGTTTCAAGAAGGGCAGAAACAGCGAAGATAATGGCCTCGGAAACGTTTACGTAACGGATGTTACAGGCGGGCGTGCGTAAGGCCCCATTCACATACCTTCGCTCGACTACGGTCGACTGCGTTACGACGACGGCTTACGTCAAGTTGATTAAGTGCCCGTTCACAGAGTGGCGTTCGACTGCGTGTTCTTATACGACACGTTGCGTTAGGATATGACCGCGACTCACCCGTGCTTTGCACGTCGCGTGCATAACTACTTTTTTTAATTGGTTGGCAGGCTTCACACTCGTCGTAAGCAGTCATATAAGCAACTCGTCGTAAGCAGCCGTAAGCTCCGGTTCCATAACGAACTCATCGCAACGTGCGCAAATGGTACTTTGTGTCTAGGTCTTAACTCCGCGTAATGCTCCGTCTGCACTGACCTTCGCGCTAGCACCCATTCCTTAGACAGCGTTGCACAAAACTCCCGTAATACATTATAAGACCGAATTTTCCTTTTGTCGCTCGTGTTTGAACGCGATGCGTTTCCTCCAACGCCCGCCTCTCTATTCAGGACCGTCGTCGTACGACCAGGCGACGCGAGATGTCTGGTCATAAAGGCCTGGATGACGTCCCGACGCCCCGGGGGTTCCTGTAAACATGTCCACGCATTTCGCTGATCTCCATTCTTCCGCGCCACTCCCGGTGAACGCTTAGAAAATGCGCGAGAGAATGCCGCAGCGACCGAGCCAAGGGCCAACAAGAATTCGGGGCACACGTCACGCGCCACGAAAAATGAAGCTCGGATGCCTCGCGGTCTACGAGTCCACATCTAAAGCAGAAATGAAAATTTAAAAAAAAGTATCGCAATGCTTTTGGGAGGAGTGTGCACCGATGGCGCTGCATTAATCAGACGTGACAGCAATAAAGGGCGCCCGTGAGGCTAATCCAAATAATGCTAACCTCTCAGCGCACCTCGGGGTCCTCTCAAATCTCCAGGGGTTAACCGAGGCGCTAGGCCGTATTCATTAAAGCAGCGCGCATGCAGACACCTCGGACGAGTCGGATGCCTCCGGCCAGAGATTTTCATGATGGCGCCATTCGTCAAATTCCGCCTCGAAGAGGAAGCCTGCCGCTGACACGTAATCTGCTCGAAGATGCTCTCCCTCGTTAAAGAAGACGTCTGCTGCCACTTCGCGGCTAATTGATGTAAGGGCTCTCTTCAAACTACTATGCGTACTTTAGCGTCTGCAAACATGCATTCACAAGCCTTCATGCGACAGCTGCCTCGAAGGCATTGCGCGGTGGAGAGGGTTGATATACAATGGCGAATTCGTACGAAAGGTTTATACGCTTCCCACTGGCCTTCGAACTGCAGCGAAATGCTGGAGTCACGAATCGCTCGGAGCCTCTTCCGTTTCCTTTAATACGAAAGAAGAATAGAAAAAGAAAATCAAACTAAGGTGTTTCCTCCCTCATTAGTTTGAGCTATTTAGGAAGCATTTCCGCCAGTGGGAAAAGCTAGCATTACAATGCGGCCTACTAGTGTCGTTGTACCGAGCCTCGAGCGGCCAACGGAGGAAACTCAGCTGTATCCCTGCTTCTATGCATCTTCCGGTAAGGCTGCAGGTCGTGTAACGAAGCGACCGCGGTACGAAGTATGTGCCGCGAACACAAAGTATTATCAGTCGCAACAGTGACAGTACCAACCACACGTTCGTTGGGTCATCAAATGGCCGCGCGCCCTCGACGCTCCCGTTTTTATTTAGAGTACTTCGCCTAAACGTGGATGAATGTTACAGCACGTATTCATTTAACTTTTTCCTTTTTTGCTATTTATCCGATGAAATCGACTGATGGTCTTGAAGTTCGACCTTGACCGCGTTTTTAGGTGAAGCCTTCGCCGCCCTGCCTGGATGGACTTCGTGTCTGGTCAGCATCGAAGCAAGGACGCCTCGGCTGCGCGGTGGTGTGAGCAGTTTTCCCGCACTCAATCATCGTGAACTAGATCGCGTTAGCTAAACAGCCTCTAAGGCAAACTGTTCTTATGAATGCCTCGCGATCAATCATCCGCAAGTACGGAGTAATCGCTCCCAATATCGCTTTCGACAAGGAAGCATTGCGTCTTGTTCAAACCATTCTTGCTTATAAAACGGGTTGGCAAAAAATATATATATATTTATCTCGATAGCAGTGGTTCTGTTGAGCCACGTGACAGCCCTATGTATCACTGATGAACATAAATAGCGGGAAGAAAACACAAGGACATAAACAAGAAGATTGGACCAGCGCTAATCTCGTCGTCGTGTTTATGTCGTTGTCTGTCCTTCGCACTACTTATATTCATTATGTTCTACCAGTTAGCTCACTTTAATAAATAAATATATATATATATATATATATATATATATATATATATATATATATATATATATATATATATATATATATATATATATATATATATATATATATATATATTGGCTGCATGTTCGGTTATTTCAGCCTTAGGATTGTCCCTGCGGCGATTACGCAATTTCACCGCGCGCAAACAGTGTGGCGATCGTTGGCAGCACTGCTAGCGGCTCTCCTGGTTATGCGGAGCAACAGTTTATGTACCGAGAAATTAGCTGCAAAGTCCGTGAAACATAGTCCGGGAACGCCTCGCGCGAAGAAGGAATCGATGGTGGTCCTTTCCGCTCTTGGTCGTCAGCACCCTGACCTTGAGGCGGGCGCCCGCGTTTTGGTGGCAACTTGGAGGCTAGAGGCTAAATGGTGCGCGCGGAGAGGGAAGCTGGATTATGTATGGAAACAGATTAAGTTACACCAAGGATGGGCAGTACTTAAAATACAAGTATTTAATGTTGGGAACAGTATCTTCGAAATTCAATGCGATTTGGGTCACTCTTCGCGATGGGAGACACATGCAAAGAGCACGAAACTTGCTGTGCTTCGCGCACAAATAAACATCGAAGGGTGAAAAAAAGGAGAGAACAAGGAATGAACGGAATGGGTGATGGGTACAATAATTAACTTTTTGGTCACGTGAATAATTTTAAAGACGTCGCAATAATCGTGTGTTCCAAAAAGCTTTGTTGTTTCAGCTGACCGTTCGAAATTAAACTGAATGCATTGTTTTCCTGGTGTTGCACCCGCCTATATTATGACAAACAAATGTTACTGTTAGAGCTGCAACTTTTGTTAAGCCCTTGATTATTGGTATGGATAAATTTCACTCTTTATTTGTGCAAGGCCTTAATTTTTTCCGGGCGTTAAATTTAAGTCTAGGATATCAGACTACGGAAACAAAATGCAATTGTAGAAGTATCTGAGATGGTCAAAGTGCACTCGTTCTATTTGTATCTTGTATTCAAATATTTTTCTAGAAAGTGTATCTGCATTCGTAATTAAATACATTTTTGTCGAAGTATCTTGTATTTGCACTTAAAAATATTTTTGCAAGTATTTTGCCCGTCTCTGCGTCACATACTGCGTCACACCGCTACGCGCGCTTCCCTTCAGCACCACCCGGATACAAAGCCTCTGCGCTAAATTGTCTGGGTCGCAAAGCGAAGGGAAGCGCGACCTCTTAAGGCCCGTTCACACTCTTGCGACCGAGTACGACTGAGAGAGACGAGATCTCTTACAACTTCTTAAATGTTTTTAGAATGAGGGAACACACTGACATTGTGGCGCCATCTATGCGGTGACCCTGGAACTGCATTTCACAAGAGCGAAGGTTTTGCGGGATTTTCGAGGTCAAATGTGCGTAATACCCATAGAAAGGCTCGTTTATAACATAGTCAAAAGTTTTTCGAGCCAAGAAAGAAAGGATAATGCTCGAGAAATAAAAAAAGAATATGCCGGACCGCCGAGTTTACACTGCTTCCCAATAGATGGTGCCAGTGTGTTTTCTGGTTTAACAAGTTTTAAGGAACCCAGGTTTAAGAGGTCGCAAGAGTGTGAACGGGATTTACCCTTTCCACTGCTCTTTCCGCGCGCTTCCTGCACTACGTGTTTCTGCTCCTCGACCCCTCTCCGTTCCGCGTGCTTTCTCACGCCACCTACTTCTGCTCCTCCTCTTCGTGTGGGTAGGGTCCGTAGCTCAGTAAGCAGTGCACTCGGCTTCGACGCCGGTGACCGGGGTTCGACCCCTGGCACCAGTTGCCGTTTTCTTCTAGATAGATTAGCGGTTAAGGTCTGATCAACCTACACATTTAGTGTTTACGCGACTCCCGAGGTTGGCTTAATTGGTTTGCCCTAGAAAGCTACCGCTTTAAAAATGCGCATTTAGCGCCAGTCTATCACATACTAAACTTTCTCAACTAATTCAACCCATCCCATTTTATTTTGACTCGTCTCATGTAACGTCTCTTCTGATCGTTTCAATTCTTAAAATCTTTCAAAGAAAAAAGATAACAGAAAGAACACGGGTTATAAATATTTCTGTTGTCTCCCTCGACTTACTGTCCTGTTTATTCTGTCTTTTCTTTTTTCACTTGCTGTTTTTAAAAGTGATTTTACCGACTGAGATACTTCAATTGATAAGTCTAAGCGCCCCCTCAAATGAACTTCAGTACTCTTCTTAAAAAGACCAAACGCAGTTTAGTTAGTTTTTTGTTCCTTAACACAGATAAAGCGGTACGAAGCCAAATGGAATATCTAAGGAACCTCAGTACATACCAAACGAAGATCAAAGCTGGCTCAGAAAAGCCCGAGGCGTTTACATGCTCAAGAAGGCGGCGCGGCTTCTCAAAAGATACATACTCTGATATTTTGCTTCTCTTTTCGAGGGAGGCATTCCAATGCCATGATTTAAAGTCGTTCCGAGTATTAAGAACAATAACTTAGCCTTCGCAAGCCGGAAGAAAGAAAAGAGAGAAAAAAAGGAAGTATATCAATATAAACGGGGATCATTAGGGTAATGGCAGTAATGGCCCACCCTCTCGGCGTTTTGGGCAAGGATCTTCTTTATAGGTTCCCGCAAAAGGGCTGTGCTCGTGCGGTTCGGGCGTATATATTAGCGGGATTGCAGGACCGCCTCAATGGGACCTCATGCGTCATCATCATCCCATCTCTCAGCCCTTCTCGCTCATTCGTGCGCCCAATGCTCTTCCCATTTTCTTCTCGACTTTGTCCTTACCGTTAACGTTGCCGTCCACCCAGCCGTGTTCACGTTACCGATATAATGTAACCAATACCGTAGATCGTAATTCACTCAAAAAGTAACTAAGTACGTTATTTGTTACTGCGATTCAATGGGAACGCGCTACTTTAGCTCGAAAAAAAACGGGTTATTTTCTGTTACTTCGAATGTGTCGTTTTTATGAAGCTGTAGCCGCGTACAATACTATTTGTCGCCGTTGACAATTCGTCACTTTTTTAACGCGTTCATTCGGGGATAAAGGATATACTGGTGTGACGGAGTGTATTACCGACTCATTCGGTGCTGTGCGTGCGGGCACGTGTGTGTGGGTGCGTGTCCCACCGCGGCGTTCGCGCCAGATTACACAGAATCCTCGCCTCGCGGCTATGGGAAGAAAAGAGAACAAAGAGGAAAAACAGCAAAAAAGGGCGGTTAGCCATCGCAAGCCTTCGGACGGAGAACGTCGTAGCAGTTGTCTGTGTCGCGAACTCAAGCCGAGTTTAGATAAAGTTATATGTGCCGGAGTTAGCGCTGGGTACTGTCTCTCCTCAACGTCAGGTCCCGACGACGGTGTGTGTGCAGCTCCTAACCAGAGTCTTCGCACTGGCATAGCGTCTGCACGTCTTTTTATGGTCTATCTACAGACGCTTTGCACAACCGCCAGATTACAGGCGCGATTGCTGACCTTCTTTTGTCTTACCGAGATACCGAGGAGCCACTGAAACGGACGTTGGCGAACCTTGATAAAGTCCAATGCAGGGGAGAAGGACACAGCAGAATCTAAAATGGCAATAACCTGGCCGGCTATGGTAATGCTGAAGAGTAAACGGAATAAGGGAAAACGAAAACTGAAGGTCGGTTATGGCGGCGTCCATGCACAGCTGCCTGAAAGCGTCTATAGCGTCTTCTCCCCGTGCACAAACAGGCGCGAGCTAAGGTGAGAACTATATGCGAAACGCCAGTTCTTCTGCTTCTTTTGGCTTGGGTTGTGGTGACGTCATGAACGCCGAGCTCTGATGGGAAAATAGTGGGTAGACCTCAAAGCAAGCTAGGTCTACCCACTATCCTTCAATCAAAGCCAATCAGAAGTCGGCGTTCTGAAAGTCACCACAACCCTCGCAACAGTAGCAGACGAACCTGCGCTCAAGCATAGGTTTATTTGTGCTGAGCACGTTCCCCTCCAGAAGTAACTCAATACTTTTACTCGTTACTTCATCTAAAAGTAACACAAATAGGTAACTCGTTCGTCCTCAAAAAATAAAACTAGCTAGCTGCAACGAGCGCCGTGACGATGCACTTTTGGCGCTGCTTGATTATCTCGATCGGGTCAAGTTCGTCTGCTTGTGGCACATGGGTTGCGATGATGTCGGAACGCCGAGCTCTTATTGGCTGATTGAAAAAAAAAAAAATAGTGGGTAGACCTTGAGGCATCTAGCATTGAGGCTTACTCACTATCCTTCCAATCATAGCCAATCAGAACTCGGCGTCCTTCTGACGTCACCGCAAACCCTGTGCAAGAAGCAGACGACTTGCTCCCCGCATTGGACTCGTTGTTGACAAAGCGGCGGCATCGCGTTAGCGCCAGCAGCGACACGCAGTGTGAAATTCAGTCGCTGTTGCTAAATCATCTATCAAATAGCAGAAGAAAAAAAAAAAAGCAGTACAAAGGATACCAAACATTTGTCATTTTCACTCTTTCTCGGACAACAAAATTCCCTCTCCGTCAGCCTCGGGTACCTTAGCTTTCGCCTTTTATAGTATGAATGATCTACCAAAATAAATGTATCTGCGAAATGAACTAACAACACGTCAGGCGTAGATCACTTAATTTGAGGCTTCATCATACTCGCGGACAATTTGTCTGTGGCATTTCAGGTGAGAGGAGGAGGCAGAGCTTTATCGGTTAATTGGTGCTCAGGCACGCGTAGCCACGAAAACAGTCAGAGAGCATAGCCGCAGAAAGTTGTCTACGGGTATAATAAAAGTAAAATAAAAATGTAAAAAAAAAATGACGTGGGAAGTAGGGTTACGTAAATATAAGATTCATGTACCAGGATTAACGTTATTTTGAAACTTTAATAGCACATATTTACGAGTTGCTTTATTTGGCGAATAGCAACGATTGCGCACCTCTACGTTCGATCGAGCCGTGAGTAACAACGACCATCTCCGCGCCGTGGAACGTATAGTATAAAAAGCATTAAAACAAGCTCTGGCAATGCGAAGAAGTGAGGCTCACCTCCAAAAATGCGGCGCAAATCCGCTGCACTGTCCGACGCACTTTTGACAGGGACCGTCCATGGTTGTCCTGGGATCAGCCTGGAAGAAACGAGAAACACACACATCAGCAAGTTGGCAACGAAGAGGATTAAACACCGATGTTCTTTGTAAAGTAAACATCCCAGTACGTTTAGTTAAAATACCCATTCATAAACTATATTATTGTGTCTCCTTTTTTTTTCTTAATTTTGATACTCTTCTTGATTGGCATTGATGCGTAACGTTCAAGTTGATGCCAATAAGAACATAGTCTACAGGGTTGACGATTCGTGCCGAACTAGCCAACGCCAACATCGCATCACAAGTGAGAATTGAGAAAGCAAATATAGGAAGATCGCATGGACGCTCGCTTTGAAGTACGAACAGCCCTTCGAAGTTTCGATGCAAGTTACTCCACTCCGAATATGCATCCATCCCTAGCCGCAACACAACAAACCCACAAAGACACCGCCTAATAAAAAAAATAATACTAATTATAATAATAATAAATAATAAAGCAACAAATAAATAAAAAAAAATGCGCGTCACCTTTGTTTGCAGTGC
Organism: Ixodes scapularis; assembly: GCF_016920785.2. NCBI lineage: Eukaryota > Metazoa > Arthropoda > Arachnida > Ixodida > Ixodidae > Ixodes > Ixodes scapularis. The sequence continues at coordinate 14,327,589 of NW_024609857.1, read as the reverse complement.
TAAAGGTCCGCGACCAAATAATAAAACAGAAACAACGAAAAAAAAAAAAAAAAAGAGCCAAATTGTTGCCTGCTGTCGGTGACGGCAAGTGCCTGTACTTCTAGCGTTATCTTGACAGCCATAGTCCGAGGGGGTCTTTATTTGTTTCAGCAACGGTGCTTGGATAGGATGAATGCCAGTGCCATATTGTTATTTTGTTCTTTATTCTTACTGAGCTGTAAACGGAAGCAAATTGCGATTAGGAGTTGCGACAAGCAAGAGCTTCGGGGAAGTAAAATGAAGTCCACGGCTCAATTAGCGCGCTCAGAACTAATGACAGACTTCAATGATGCTCTTATTAAGGTGGGCACGATGCGACGGTGCTTTATATTCAAGACGTTTGGTTCTTCTCCCGATGAAGAAGTTACTGTGTTTGGGGTAGCTGTGTAGCCCGCTCACTTGTTACAAAAGAAAAAAAAAAAACGAATCCTGCCTTTCAGAAGAATTCAACTCGTATTTGCAGCGCCACACTACTATGAATGAAGACGTTTCGTGTGATTTACTAATTGATTGTCTCCAAGGCAGCAAGAAATAAGAAACTGACCGCCTCCAAGACATGGCCAATCTTTTTGGAAAATTCGGTGGAATAACAAGTTTTAAAGGTAATATAAAAAAGGCTAATTGCTTTGCGGTCTATAATACTCCGGAAATTAGAGTCCTCCCGAACATTGCGGTCTTTTCTCAAGAAAAGCAAAAATTTATAATTTTGTGCATGTGGCCTATAGGATACAATGTTAATAACTTAGTAGAGCCGCGAAATAAAAGCTATGCACGTCCAAAAATTTAATTACCGATTATTGATATCTCATGACGTCTAAAATATTCACGGGGAACATTGCGATGCCTGTTATTCAGTTGAAATTTGTCATTTTAGCGCGCTTAGCAGCAGAGAGGAGCCGGGAGAGGAATGCTGAAGAGAGCTGGAAATGGCAATAAAAATGTAACAAAATAACTGCCTCTATACCCTGATGATTCGTTTCGATTTCTAATATTTAAAGTGTTAGATTCAAAATCTGGGCAGTTCCTCACCGAAAAAATTCTATGGTTAGCGCATCATTTTGCGATATGATACCATGATATATCTTTGTGTGGGTGTGTGTGTTTTCCAATTAAACCTGGAGACAACTTTCTGTGGCATATCAGAAGAGAAAGGTGGGTGTGCACAGCTTTCATTGGCGCTTAAAGTGCGTCAGTGCACGGGAGCCCATAGAGTTGTTGACTTCACCCCCGCAGAGAGGACAAGATGTTTGAGTTTCCTTCATTTTTACACGGTTAATATATTTAGAAGTGCCTGTGCTCGCGGTGACTTATCCTTAGTCCAGAACAGAAATGGCGACGGTGTTAGTAAACTGGATGCGATCGAGAGCTCAGCACACATGCCATCAAACCAAACCAACAAGATTTTTTTTTGTTTTGTTTTGAGAGCGCAGTTTTTAGGCGTTTGTTTTCGTGTTCTGCGGCGTCGGCGTTGGCGTATCCGCGCTAAATTTAGCGGGAAAATTGACGTCACGGGACCTTTACACGAATGCAATTCCCCGCGAAATTTAGAGGGGAAAATGACGTCACATGACTCGGTGTCACGTTACCTATGAACAAATTCAGTTTCTCCCCTAGATTTAGAAAATGAATTGGTGTTGAGGTCACGTGAATTTTTCAGCTAAATTTAGCGGAGAAACTGCGGGAGGAGGGGAGGGTAGGGAGGAGGAGGATTGGAGAGTACGCAAGAGAAGGATGGGAGGGTACGCAGGAGGAGGACGGGACGGTACGCAGGAGGAGGGGAGGGTACGGAGGAGGAGGAAGAGGGGAGAGGGGGAGGAGGAGGAAAAGAGGGGAGGAGGAGCAGAGGAAGAGGGGAGGAGGAGAGGAGAAGGGGAGGAAGATGAGATGAAACCAAGGAGAAGAAGGTGCATATCCTCTCCTCCATTCCCTCCCATCCTCCTCCTCCTCAAGGGCTGCGCTCTAATTTCACGTTACAGGGATTTGTCAACGTTTTCCATTTTTTTTTCACTGTCATCATTCTGGGAAGCCAATGATGTCAGCACCAAATCCCCCTAGCAACAGATGAAGTTGACAAGAAGCGCGTGAGAGTTGATATCACTCCGATCAAGAATGCCGTCCCATCAACTGGGGCTGCTCTCAAGAAACCGTTTCAAACCCTGCCCACTTCAAGCTCCGCTCCAAACCCGGTTTCAATCGGGACGAGTCCACACTCGAAGCAGTGCGCTTTCCGTTGGCGCCTTTCTCGGGCCCTACGAGGTTCTCGTCCCTAGAATGAGCGTCCGGAGGCGATCATTCCGGACAATAGGAAATTCGTCTCGCCGCCGAGCTGTAACGGCGCTTCTTGCAGCTTGGGCAAACAAGCTGACCGGAAGCTCCGACGCTATTTTCTTTCTCCCGAGATCCCACGAAGAGAAAAAGAAAAAGTAAGAAGACGGTGGGCTTGGCAACGGCTGCAGAAAGAAGGCGAAAGTGCTGACAGAAATCGTGTTGACAGAGCAAACATCTAGCAGCTCGATCGAGGCGTTCCACTTGGCTCGCCTCCGGCGCTGCACACAGAGAATGAGTCTTTTCTACTCTCATGGCGTCTTTCACGGTGCCCAAGGCTCTGTCCTCTGTCAGTGACGTGTGCAGCAGCGAAAGTCGGTCTTGCTCTTTCCTCTGAGCCGGAATAAAGACGGGGCAGTGCCGTCTCGTTCGTATGAAAGGCGATGTGCAGCGAGTTATTTCGTAAGCTACCTCATCATAGGCTAATTTCAGTGGCAAATTTCAGCCAACGTTACTATAGAATACTCATTTGGGAAACTGCTATAGGAGCCTGCTTTGAAATAGTAAGTTCGATCCGTAGACGAGAGCCGAACTAAACGCGATAGCAACGCCAACATTTCTCCCACAGCGGTCACTCCGGGAACTGCGCGGCTGTGCGTGCTGGTTGTGTCGAGTCGCGGAAGAGCCGGAAGAGCGGGGCTATCTCGCAGTAGCTATATAAAGCAACTATCATGTTTTGACTAGTTGCTAAAGAGTGGCGCTGTTTTCGTATTTAGCTCGGTCTCGGTGGACGCCAGCGTTTCAGGTTTCAGGTTTGAGTTTCCTAACTGAGTGTTTTAGTAACGTTGGGGGAACCTAAAGAGGTTCTTGAAGAAAACAAGCTAGAAGTGATTTTGAGCGTAGTTTTGTCCGGTGAATTTAAATATCATGAGCATTTACTCAAACGTAATACTAGTCGCGAGAAAAAAAAAAAAAAAAAAAACTGCTGGGTATGACGTTGGAACCAGAGTTTTTAACTGCCTTGCGCGTGCCGCGTGTGAGGGAAGGCAGGCAGCGTTCTTCATTGCTCGGGTAAAGCGGGCAGAAGGCGCTGAAATGTTGATATTTCTGTATATTATGCGATAATTCCTTCCTGCTACCGAACGCTACGGGAAGGAGAAGATTCAGCGCTATATTGAAAGCGCTTTTGTGGCTACTTGGCGCATCAATCTGAAAGATAATTTGGATATTCTTAATACTGAAGATCAAAGAAAGACAACCTATGTTGGTGTTCTTTTTAAATGCAAAATTTTTTAGCTTCCCTTTAAAGCTGCCATGTTATTTACTGGCTAATGATTTCTTGACGAACGATCCTAAGTGCAAGCCCATACTCGAAAGGGGGAAAAAAAGAACGACTTCTGCCAATGCTGGCCGCAGTATTCAGGACATGTCAGAGTGGAAACAGTCGCGCGCGCCGGGCGATTTTGTTTTCCCCACTGAGCTGTGGCTGTGAATACACTGCCATAATCTTTGGTCTTGCGAAAAACAACAATAGAAAAACATTGCTTTATGTCAGTCATAGAGCAATACGTTAAATCAGCGCCTTCCATAGCTTCGAACTCATGGGCCAGCAGTCTTTGTTGTGCTCAAAGAGTAACAATTATATCTCAAAGTTCTGTGCAGTACAAAATACTATCAAATGCGCGAATGCGAGGACGATAAGCGAAAGTGATACGAAACAAATCCGCTAAATTTGGCGGCAAGACCCCGCCAAATTTAGCGTTTTTTTTGTGGTAACGATAGCGGTTTTTTTTGTTTTTTTTTTTCGTAACGAGTTGACCTCGAACTTTGACGGCTATTGTAATAGTGTAAACGCCGAAGCAGGGTTCCCTCGCAGGTGGCGCTTCCCTCCCATTGGCCACTGTAAACGATCACGTGACCATAGTGACAACCAAAGACGTTCTGTTCAGAAGCCGTAGTATAGTGTCGGTACATAAAACTATGCAGCGAGATTTGTTGACCCAAAAACTTGTTGCGCGTATGATGATTTTATCAGGTATAGCCAAAACAAAGCTGAAGATTTTTTTTTGTTCTTTTTTTTTTTTTGAAGTGACAATTGTTAGGGGTTTGTGGACGCTTGGCGAAAACGTTGGCGAGGAATGCGGCGGCGGTGATTGGCCGGCGCCGTGATTGACCTAGCTTGGCGCCAGCCATTCACGGCGGTCGAATTGTCGCCGACTTTTTCGCCAAGTGTCCTGATTCCAGCCCCCCGGCCGGCTTGCTGGAGTCAGCCTCTGAGCTGAGACTACGCGAAAGAAAGCACTGCCGACGCCAGCGCACAAGCGGAGTGGCACGTGAAGTGGAGTCTTAAGCGCTCGCGCGCCCCAGGCTTGCTAGGCTTTCTTTCGCAGTCTAGGCTAAGACGCCGATTCTATATACTCCGTTCACCCGAAGGTCCGGCTTCAGCACGAGCTTTCTGCCCTTGCTAACACAAGGGTGAACGCGCAGGCACGCGCAACCAAAGCACCGCAGAAGCCAGCGAGCTCGCGTTGAAGGCGGAGCTTCTAGTCTCAGCTACAGGGTGAACGGAGTAGAGCAAGACGGCAAAGACGCTTTCCATTGAGACTCAGCAACAAGAAAGTGACGTTCTGCGCACTCACTCCAAAAACATGGAAAAAACACAAATGGACTGCCAAACTGGCTTCTGTTATGCGCTCGAGAGAAGACTGTAGCCATGTGCCACTTCACAACCTGTTCTGTCGTCTGTTGTCGTACAAGATACTTTTTCCGCGGTACCAGCCCCGACGTCAATCATAAATAAAAAAAAATAAAAATAAAAAAAGAGAGACATGACTTTTAAGTTTTCATTGTCTGACACCACGCTCGACTGATGCCTCGTGAGTCGTGACCTCGCTTTCTCCATGGGCCACGAGCAATTTACTTCGACGACTTCTCACGGTCGGCACCACACCAGCCGACGTCTCGCAACCAAAGAAGCGCGAGCAACGTCTACAAGCAGAAAGGGACAAGGGAGCCGACGGTCGAATTAAGCCCCCACCGAGGAGTGCCTTTCTTTCTCCAAAAGCAGCGGACTGAGCAACGGCCGCGGGACAAGAGCGTTCCAGAGGCCGCGGGGGTCGCGGGAACGTTCTCACACGAAGCAAGTCAGCGTGGCCAAGAAGTTCCCTCGAACTTCTACCTCGGCAACCGCCCATGGCACAAGAGACCGTTGTGGTTCCGCAGCCGGAACACGCGCCGCTTGTTTGCGTTGCCTCGAAAACGCCATTTTGGCGCGATTCTCCGTAAGGCTGTTGCGGCTTTAATGCGCGCGAAAGCGATAAGACGCATCCCACGGGTATTTTGAGCCGAAAAAGCACACTAAAGATAATGACAGTGAGGATGATGGTAATTATACTCCTGGATGTTAAGAACTGCAATTGCGACGCAGGTACGCCTTAAGCGCCGACTACACTGAGGCGAGAAAAAATAAAAGGCGCAGGGAAAGATAGAAATAGAATATTTTTAGGGTGATTTCGATTGAATCTTCAGCTCGCGAACTTAGGCATCTTGTGGTCGGGTGAAGAATCTGAAGAAGCGAGACTGATCAATATAGATCTTGGGTATACCCATTGTGCGAGAAAGCAGTCGTTTTTAACCACGCACTTAAATCTCGGTTTAACGAATGCGGGGCATCGAACCACGTCAGGAAAGTGGTCCGATGCACGTAACAAACCGGCTGACAGCCGATACAAACAAAGAGCGGAAGATCGATGACTCAATTACCGAGCAGACAAAATATACCGAAGGAATCGCTCCTGAAACGATAGACGGATGCCTGAATGAACTGCGACTTACGAGTTGATTTACTACATTTTTATCATCACTTAGGGTTATTGGATGGCAACGCGTTTACTCGCATATTTAGTCTACCTTTCCACGCGTCGCGTAACATTTTTATCTTTCACCGAAACGCTTATCTTTCTCTTCCTGGGATCGCGAGAAAAAAACAAATAAATGGGAAAGCCATTTCTTTTATTGCCGGCAGTCAATCCTTTAGTAGGTCCCTAAACAGCGATAGAGTTCGAGTCCAGTAGTGTATATAAAAATATACGAACCGACTGCCACCCTGCAAACGAACATTCCCGCCCCTTCGTCCAGCCACAGGCCGCATTCAGGACGATAAACAGAGTGCTTATTTGGTGGGGAGGGACCGGAACGCTATCGGGCGCCCGAGGTTCCGATCGGAAACTATGTCCAGCCCTCCTGACGCGCCACATCGCGGGCACACACACACAGTCTCTCTCCCTCCGTCGCCCCTTTGAAGCCGGCTGCTGCATAATTCAAGACCAGATGCGCGCGAAAAAGGTCGTTGGAATCTCCGCCGCGGGAACGGCGTATACTCCCCCGAAATGAGGTGATCTCCACTGCGCGTCCCGCTTGGTATAGTCCAGGCAATGCATCAGGGAGCAGCCGAGGAACCACGTATATGCAGCGGCGGCTGCCCAAACAGGGTCGCGGTGAATATAAATGCGCTTTTTTGTTTCGGGGTCCTTGGTCTTTGCGCCTTTGTGCAATCGCATTGAAATGTCGTTGGTGTACAATGGAATAGACCACAGACAGGCTGACTCATGATTGTTGGCCTATACTGCCGTAAACATTGTTGAACCGGGTCTATTTAGAAATAGAGTGGTGTCGCTCCAGATAGCTTGCCTTATCTGGGTGTAACTATACATTCTAACCGCTCATTCACACTAGAAGCGGATCCGCGTTCGCAAAGCGGTTGCGAATGCGGTTGTATAAAGATGCAGGACATTTGCACGCGCACTTGATGTCATCGAGTGCGCGTGCAATTGTACTGGATCTTTATACAACCGCGTTCGCTACCGCTTTGCGAACGCGGATCCGCTTCCAGCGTGAATGAGTGGTAAGAAATGTCTGCGCGTCTACTTACTGGCAAAACAGGCGAAGAGCCGATCTCTGCGATCTAGGAAATCAGTTTAGCGAATAATGAGGCGGAACATCTCTTCAGACCTCAAAATTAAGTGTGCGCTGTGGCATTACGCAATGCAAGCATGATTTTCCGCCTCATCATTCGCTGTGCTGATTTCCTAGAACGCAGAGATTGGCTCTTCGAGTGTTTTTGCGGGTAAGTCGACGCGCGGGCATTTCTTAGAGTGTAGCTACTCTCTAATCGGGAAAGGCAACGCGGAAAATAAAGTAAAGCGGATGGAGGGAAGAAATGGTCAGCGTCACGAGGCGGATAACCTGCATTCGAGACAGTAGCACAAAACAATCGATGCACGAATTGGATACGGGAACTGCATCATCAACACCTTGCGCAGACTGGTTGTTTTATGTCGCCATCCAAACAATTGTGAATCGATTAATACCCTTGTTACACGAGCAGCCTTAACCGCAGTTAAAGGTGCCCTGGGGAGAGCTTTGAGATTGCCTAAATACGGCGATAACTCACTCCGCTGGCTCTAAGCATCCTAGAGATCCCTAAGTCATGTCGATACGTGAACAGTTTCCCTATTTAAAAAAAAAAAAGCAATTAAAGATCGCAACAAACCGAGGTCCTCTCCGGCGATAGGAGGAGCATGTTTCGAAACCAGGACCACTGTCAGGCAATAGCAAGCGAAGGACCCTCGGACACATCACTCCCACAAAAAAGATAAAAATAAAAATAGTCCGTTGTTTTTGAGACGAATATTGCAGTATTATGTTCCCTCTCCGCAAAAAAAAAAAAAAATTATTATTATTATTTGCTTTTATTATCTACAAAAGCACACACAGTTTGTAATAACAGCGTATACGATCTCAAGGAAATCTCGCGTTCTTATTGGTCAGACGTCGTCCAGGCTGCCGGAACAACGTTCCTCCCATCGCCGGGGATGGCCTCGGTGTGTTCGATCTTTGAATGCTTTCTTAACTTAAGAAAGCAATCAAAGTAGGAAAATCGGCCGCGCTTTGTTATGATTTATGGATTTCTAGGATGCTTAAAAGCACACAGAGTGAGTTGTCACCATATCTAGACGATCTCAGAAACCTTTTCGGGGCATTTTCAAGTAGCTTTTAATTGTCATAGAACACTATGGGTGTCTAAAAGGTCAATAAGCTGTCGCGCGACAACAATGATAAAATGCACCGAACGAAATGGAAGGAAACAAACAACACATGAAGCTCAGTTATAGATGCACCTATGGATATCTGCTGAGAAGCGTCTATAGATTGGCAATTGCACTTAAGCGCAAGTGCAGTTAGGTCAACGGCGAAAAAAAATGGCATCTTCCGCTGACGTACAAAAGTGTCGGGAATCGAATAAAAAAATGCGTTTCTATTACCAACACTTGGTATGGCAAACTTTTGCCTGCTATTCGGAAATGGTCCTATATTCATCGGCTCAAGGCACGCTAGCGCTATGCCGCACTTACCCCGATCCAGTCACTCATTGTTGCGAATTTATCTTACGCTTATCTCGCACACAAGGACATCCTGCACATTCCGCTCTCCTAAACGCCAACGGGAGATGCAACTGACACAAAATCATTGCCCAAAAATAGTCGCCGAATCCGAAATAGAACCCCTCGATGAAGCCTTTGTAACGCTGTGCAAAAAACAAAACAAAAATAAAGCACAAATGGCCGCGCGCAGTTACCAAGGTTTTATGCAACCACGAGTGGCCCGCTCCAGCGAGGTGCAGCTAAGAAGGCGTCCAGTGGCGTGGACGCTTCCTCGAGAGTTATTTCGGGTGGAGTGAGTTCTTTTGATTCCGCGGGAGCGAAGCGGTGCGCGATTCATTCAATGGCAGCCACAGCAGGTCGAGTCCTGCATCCAACACAGCCCGTCGAGTTCCCCTTTCACGGTTCACGGCGCCTGTGTGAATGCCGAACGCCGGACTCTTGAGTTCTAATGCGTTCTTCGAGTGGAGTGGAGACAAAGGCCACTTTTGTCTTCACTAGCAGCACTCATCGAACGCGTTAGAACGCGGAACGCCGGAGTCCGGCGTTTTCCTCCGAACGCGTTCAAAGAGTGGGACGAAGACAGAGGCAGCTATAGCTTTAGGTCTACCCACTAATCATTCGAATCAGAGCTCCGCGTTCTGACGTCTCCTCCGCGATTTCGTCTCCTTCTCTCCCTCAAACTCCGCCCACGTGCCTGCTTTTCTCTTTCCGCTTCACGTCACACGCACCTGGGATGCTATGAATCCGCTGTCGATAGGGAAACCCTGGCATGTTCATCTTTTCTCTTCTTTTTTTTTTCTTTTTTTGTTGGCGAAGGAGTGAACTTTGAGGAAGTGTACACACAGACAGAAATAATATCGATGGATGACTGCTAGATCGTCGCTTTTGATCTACTGCTCTATAGAACTTTACCTCACTCGAGTTTAAACGACGCGCTCCGCCGACGAGACAGTGGGGTCATGACGGATAGGTGGTATTAAAATGTTATACATCTTAAAAAGAAATGGCTTCTACCAGTAATCGCAACCTGTCTATGTTTTCTTTTCTTTTCTTTTTTTAGTTGACAGGAGCAGCAGAATTTTCCAGAGATTCTAGAGGCAACTAACTCTGAGATAATTGAGACGCATTCTGATATGTCCCCCTCATCTAACAAGCGCCCAAATAACCATTTCTGTCCATCGGTAGAATGAAAACAGGCTTTTCGCTATTTAAGCAGTCTTTTACCGGTCCACTTGTTCGCAAACATAATGTTTGTGCCTTTTCTTCGTGATGTTCAGGCATTCAATAAGAGTGCAAGTGGACATGACGTGTCTGTGCGTTTGCCGTTTGTCGCTGTAGCGACACGAGACCGAACCCTTGCTGAGAGTGCAGCTAGAACGAAGATACATCTTGGTTATTTTTGTTCTACCCGTGTTGCGTGTTAATGTCATGGGAGACGTCTTGTCGGAGAGATCTTGGACACACGCACTCTAAAAAAAAAAGCCCGTGCGTCTATACTTTGCCGCACAACATTCGGAAAGCCAATCACCGCAACTTACGGAGGCAGCTCAGCGAATGAGGATGCCGGAAAAAAAAAGAAAAAAAAAAAGATATATATATATTGTTATATAGATGAAGAAAAAGAGCGCACCAGACAAATGGCTAGGGCGCGCGACAGCTCGAGCTGAGCCCGGAGTTCCAAATAAAAGCCGACCGACAGAGACTGTCTACTCCTTCAACGACAACACCGTAACATTTTGGTGGAGGTGCGGGGTACATTATCTTTCGTTCTTCGTCATCATCGCTCCGGATCTTGGTTGCAGCAGTCATACGTGTCTTCGGCCTCGTCTTCTGTATGTGTGTGTGTGTGTGTCTTCAGTTCACCCTCGTGTTTCCTTCATTCATCGGCCGGGTCGTCCTCTCTAAAGGAGGGGGTAATGTGACGAAGAAGACGGCGACACTGCGGCAGCGGCGTGCCTGACCATCACGTGCCACGCTCCGCGCGCACGGCCCGGCTTCCAAAAAATCCTTTCTATCTCATTGAGTGGACGTGTCATTATCATTCGCTGCCGTCCGCACATCTTCGTAACAATATATACATATATATGTATATATATGTATATACATATATATGTATATATATACATATATATATATATATATATATATATATATATATATATAAAGGGGGTTTGCTTCGCTCGTGTTGGTCCGTTTGGGGAGGAGTGAAGATTAGGATGATATTTCCCATGCCTTCTGCTCCCTTGTTGGGAAGAGTCATAGTTACGCGTGAAACATGCATGAACCTACGGCTGTGTACCATTGGTTGCTTTTTCGGAGAATCGAGTGAATACCACAAATGCTACATACAAGGAAGTAGCGTGCATGGTCTTACGAGCTATACTGCTAAAAAAAAAACAAAAAAAAAAACAGCATGTATCACGAACTGCGTATGCGCACTGCGAATAAACACGCGCAATTTAACCTTGTTGCTCCGTTTCCTCAAAAAAAGTTCATTCGAGGACCAGACACGCTTTATTGCATAAAAGGCATCCAGTAAACAAAAATAAATAAAAAAACTGTTGTTAAAAACAAAAAAAAAAAAAAACGAAGGTCGTGTCAACGACACCAGGCTAAGAATATAGACAAAAGCACACAAACAAGGCCGTTCCATTTACGTAGGCTATAAATTGCCAACAGATGTACCCAGACTGATACCACCAACTAACGACCGTGCAAGGAAAACAAATCTCGCGTATCTGAACGGCACGAGACAACCCGTCCGTACCCGAAATCCAGTCGAGCGAATTGAGACCGCTAATCTCGGCCAATATTCCCGTGGACAGCTCTCATCTCCGGAGATAATCCTGACCAAGTCAGCGGATCTGGGAGAGGCCGCCGCGTGAGCGACGATCCAGTTATGCAAATTGGCCGGGCGCGCCGTGGGGCTCAGCCCATCGCCGACCGGTGCGCTTCGCTGGTCACGGGCACAGACATCGGCCCCTGCGCCTTCAGGCGAGCTGATCAATGCAGTCCTCGCTCCTTCCGATCAGGAAGGACCGAGACATTTTCGAAAGAAACGAGAAAATGCAAATAAATTAATTATGCATCCAGAAGAGAGAAAGCCACGTGCTACCATAATTTAAAGGGGCCATGCAACGATTTCTTTATACTTTCAGTAACTGCTCCACCATGCGGCGGAAAAGGACCGTCTGATATCTCTCGAACTTTCAGTTTGGTATCGGGTCCGGTCCTTGATCCCACAAGTCCGCCAGCCGTCGTTCCCATTCCTATACTTGATAGCCGGCGACACCAAGCGACAGGGGATCTTGGCTTTGCTTCTTGGCTTCGTGCCCCGAAGATCTGACCAACGTACAAGAAGGCTTCAAGGGGAAGCCACGCCGAAGTCCGCGATCGCTTTTTTCTTCTTTGTTTCGCAAGGGGGGGGGGGGGGGGGGGGGGGGGGAGGGGGGGTTGGAGGCGATATACGTGCGCGTTTAATCGTACATTTATGTTTTCAGCAAATACCGCATAAAACTAATATTTGACATTCATTTACTGTGAAACGCGCTAGCTTTTTCGTCCACGAAATGACAATTGCAGAAGAAATGAGAGAAAAGCGACCAACCTTCACCCTCTTAACTTGCAGCTAGAGGAACCGCTCATTCACACTGGAAGCGCGGATCCGTGTTCGCAAAGCGGTTGCGAACGCGGTTGTATAAAGATCCAGTACAATTGTACGCGCACTCGCGTTCGCAACCGCTTTGCGAACGCGGATTCGCTTCCAGTGTGAATGAGCGGGAAGAGGCGCTTCTCGTTTTCTTTATGCTTCACTTAATCGGAGAATTTTAATGTTATTGTTACCGAGTACCGACAGGAACAAATGCTAAACTCTGTTTCACCCTAAGTCCGGACGCAGGCGGTTGCTACGATTTGACGAGAGCAATCATACAGCGTGAAAACCGCGTAATCGTAATGTTCGTCCTGTCTCTGTACGTGTTTTATCATTCCTGAACCAATCACGTACAGGGAACGCCCAGTGACTTGCGCTTTTGACACAGTTTAAATTAGTTTGGACAGATGCGAACGTATACACAGCGCGACGAAGTTATTGCGAACATGACATCGCCGCTCTATCGCATTTAACTTGAACAGTTCCGTGTCGAGAAACATTGGACCTTATATGTCGGTGCACAACATTAGTAGATTTCAGTAAGTCATTATATGGCCACCATTCAGCTGCGAGAAAATCGGGGACAACCGGCTATCGGTTGCTTGTGCTACGTGGCTCTGTGGGCAGTGTACACGTACGGGGTTACACGCGTAGGCTGAGGGAACAGTCTGCAGATCTTGAAGCCAGACAAGCGTGTACTCGCACAAAGAGGCGACATCTCTCCCAAAAGCGAACACGAATACATTCTAAGGTATGCACAGACATAAAACACACGGGCAAAAACGTAAGCGATAAACCTACGGAACACCAAAGAGTTCACGCGATGCCACCTAGAAGACAAGGCCCGCCCATGACGTCATCGTTCGTGGCTTCCCGACCTGCCCCAAGCTGCAAGCACATACGCTGCGACAGACACGTACTCCGGGCGTCACCGCGTGAGCGCAGCGTTCCTTGCGAGACGCTGCGATACGCTCTGGCGGCGATGCTGTCGCAAACTAGGCGGCTATGCGTGGATGGATCCACTAGTGTGATGACGTTTAAGCGAGAAAGACGGAGGGCTTCTCATCTAGGTGGCACGCGGAGCGTAAGTTTGTCTGCTTTTTGCGCAGGACTTCAATGCTAGCTGCCTCGAGGTCTACCGACTGTCCTTCCAATCGGAGCCAATCAGAGCTCAGCGTCGTTCTGACGTCACAGCAACCCATGCTCAAGAAGCAGACGAATTCGCGCTCCACGTTGGTTCACGCCGCCGCTCGGCCACCGAGACAAAACCGTGCAGGGTGAAGTTGCGTATTCAGGAGAAACCCCGCACACATTTTTTGGCCGACCGCGAATGGCGCCCGGATGCTTCCGTGGTATCTAAATGAGATCGGAGAAGCGACGTGGAGAGCGGGGCAGCGTCTACCCTCGTCCGTCTTCGGGGGTTCACTGGGCGAGCGTCTTGCGGACCGAAAAGGGGGCACCAAACGGAGCGGAAAGGGGGCACGTTCGGGGAGAGAGGGAGGCGGCGAGAAGCCAGGCGAGACGGCCAGCACTTAAAGCCCCCGGATTAATTAATCTCCGAGACGGTCGAGGCTATCGACGCCGTCGGCGCACCGTGCGGTACGCCCGGAAGAGAGAAAGGGGGAGGAAGCGTACGTCCGTCCGCCGACCGACGGAGCTCGCCGCTTTCCGCCCAAGGAGACGTGAGCTCCGCTCTAATGTCCGGTCTCGGAGGAAATTGCCTCCCGGCCGAGGATCGCCGGCCTGCCATTCGGCCAGATTGGACCCAGGTTAAAACCGTTTTGATGTCTCGGTTTTTCTTTTCTTCGGGTGAAAGACGAAACTGCTGAGCGGCGGCTACAATGGCACTCGGGGACAGGATATTAAACGCCGCTCTCGAGTAGTTCCGGCGTTCTTCGCCGCGTTCGCTCGCGTCTCTTGAGGTCGTCTGACTTAATGCTTTAAAAACGCTCGTTGTATTTCACTTAACTTTTGGTTGAAGCTATTTGTGGAACCTGAAGCGTTTGCGGATTTTTCGCTTTTATCTTCCCTGTTTCCTGTCTTCTAGCCAGCCGTCTCCCGCGGAAGCGATTGGACGTCATCTTACGTGAAATAATCGCGGATCTGGGTCAGAGTTCTGACCTCCCGAAACCACGCGTTCTTCCTTATTAGAAGGAACAGGAAGCCAAACAGGATTAATGTAAACTGTGATGAAAAGCACGAAACAAAAACGACATACAAGGGATTAAAAAAAAAAAGCCGTCACGTGGCAATGACACGACATGAATGAGTAAAGTCAGCCTTCGTGCCTTTTGTCAACAAAGATGCCACCAGACGAAGAAAGGTCGTGCACGACTGTTTTTCTGACACTCAGAGACCCAGTTGCAGACCTGAAACCCTCTAGTAATACGAAACCGACGCTCTGCTGAAATCCCACGTAGTCCCGCATGTGCTACATTCTTTTCTCTTTGTTGCTTCTTTCTTCTCTCTTTAACGCTAGTCGTGGCCGCGTGAGCTGCACTCTAAACAAAGCCTGTGCATCGACATTCCCACACAGAACTCGGGAGAGCCAATCACCGCAACTTAAAGGGACACTGACAGGGTATTTATGCTCGCCGAGGTTTTGATTTGTACGTGACATATGAGAGCTCAACTACCCAGAACAGAATTTGCGGCTCGAAATTCGGTTTCTTTCCGCCCGAAAACCGTCGATCAAGAACTGGCCGGTTCGAGTCTCGCTCACTCTCTTTTCCGCGGTCACGGGCCATTTTCTAAGGTATCGATGCGACCACCAAATTTAATCAAAGTCGTAGGTCACTGAAGGCACACACTCAATATTAAAAATAGAAAAAAATATGAAACCAATTTTTTGTGGCTTCTAAAAAGCTGTAAATACGTTGATTGAAAAAAAAGTTCCACAGACAACCGGAAGCATTCTGTGCGTTCGTCTTTTCGCGTATCGTCGGGCTCGCGGGGACGGCGGTGGCAGCGGACGACGGGCGTGGGACCTCTATTTCAGAACTGTCGTTCGCGGTACCGGCGAATTCTGTCTACCTTTAAAAGATAAATTTGGGACTGATCAAAAGAGTTGGTATTCATCCCGTACGACACGCCCGACCACCAAGCCGATTTGCACGAAGACGTCGCCGAGCCGTCGCTCCCTTCTCGTGGCTGAAGACATCGCTCGCGCAAACGTCAAGCACGACGTGTCTACTTCGAGTTGAATATGCACGCGTACGATTTCTTTACAAGGTGCAAATGTCGCCAATGCGTGGTGCTTCCCGACTTCGACCCGGGAGTGCTTTTGCTAGAGGAAAATCGGCAGCTAACTTTCCAACTTACAGTTTACCGGCTGAATTATTACTAAGAAAAGAGATCCCGGAATGAAGAGTTGGCCCAGTAGCTCAGTGGGTAAGACGTCCGCTTCACACGCGGTAGAACCGGGTTCGATCCCCCAAGAAAACTTTTTTTTTTATTTTTGTTTACATATCTTCTTTTTACAATTATCACTGAAGAAACAAACAAAAAAATAACAAACACATGTTGTGGACGACACTTCGCTGAATTAAATGGTATGGGATTTCCTTGTTGACACCTGCGAACTCAATGTAATCACTTTCCACAAAATGCAAGGAGCATATAAATCAGGTAACGTCCGCTTTCCGAGGTGTCCGTATATGTTCTACAGGAATTGCAGCCAGCCATTGGTCCCGATCCCGTTGATCTTTCGGAAACTCTGTCGCACAATGCCACTTCTGTTTCGGACGCAGGACATGTGAGCCAGCTCTTCACGCAACATCTTGGGTGTATTCTTTTCGGAGCCGATCATGGAAATTCACCACGGGCACTCACTACTCATCTCCAGCTTCTCAATGTACAAAACAACTCATCTTGGAGTACAGAACAACTAGCGGAACAAACATAACTCACGGCGAACAGTTCCCGCACGCCGCATCGCACGCCGCATGTCCTGTCGTCTGCTACCGGAGAGGAGAAAAAAAAAACAAAAAAAAAACGCACGGTCGGGTGTAGCCACGTGACTTCCGCCACTCCACTCTCTTCTCTCCACTTCTCCGACCTCCGTCGGGTTTCGGTTTCGGTTTCGAGCAGTTGCGTCTTTTGGCTTTATTAAAAAAATACGCTACGCTGTTGCAAAATATTAATTGGGTAGTCCTCCGACACCATAATGAAGCGCCTGGCAAAATATGAAAAAAAAATTTTGGGGGGTGTCAGTGTCCCTTTAAAGGGACCATGAAATGATTTTAAAATCGAATTTCATCCACCGCACGTCGTAAAAGGTGTGAAAAGGAACACAAAAACACAAGACTAGGGAGCCAAAAAAAATTATTTGCTGTAGAACTTTTAAAAGAAAACTGGACTCTTTTGCGACTTCTTTCCTTCGAAAGCTCTGCCTTTTCACTACGATGCATACGCAGAATCGGTGCACGTCAGCCGAATCCACATCGCCTATTGGGTAAGAGCCTACCTCACCAGCACCGCGATCGTAAACAATAAATAGCCGGCGAATGTTTCCTAAAAGTTTTGTTAAATAATATTCAGATCCACATTTTGTAGCATAATTAGAGATATGTGGCGAAAATTGCCAAATTTGATAATGCTGAGAGCCAAGCGCCATCTATCGTGTGGTAAACGAAGCAACTACTGCGCGTGCGCAGTAGGGCAGGGCCAAGTCAGAACGGTTATTTCCTTTGGTTTCCTTCCTCTCAAGACTCTGACTGACGGAACGTTTATTTTTCTACGTGTTCATCTCGCGCGTGCCGACTTCAAGCAGCAAGAAAGAAATGTACTTAAAACAAACCACGACGAACAAGAACGCTGGATCCACAAACACCCGAGAAGAGCGACAACAGCCGCGAATCCCGCTCCGACGAAACTCTCAGAATATAGGCCTAGCAGGCACTCCGACTCGGCGCAGCGTTGCTTCGTCGCAAGACCGTCTGCCTACGACCGGCTGGCGTACTGAATGGAATATGCCCGCGCTACCCTTGTGGACCCTTCCGTATTATAGTTTGATCGCTGACCTCAATTTTAGGTTAAGAGGTGAGGTCAATCTCTTCCCCTTGTTTTCCGAGGCAGTGTTGACGAACACTCGTCGAAAAGGGACCCTCGTCGATCCTCTCCTTGTTTTGTGTGATATAGAGCTGAAATAAACGCTGTATGGATTACCTTCGTAGCACGGTATGTACACTTTGTTATTGGTATGCCATTTTT
Source organism: Ixodes scapularis (assembly GCF_016920785.2). Classification (NCBI taxonomy): domain Eukaryota; kingdom Metazoa; phylum Arthropoda; class Arachnida; order Ixodida; family Ixodidae; genus Ixodes; species Ixodes scapularis. Next base: position 14,309,979 of record NW_024609857.1, on the reverse strand, counting down.
AATCTGACAGACTGCACGTCACTGTCGAGCTGTAACAGTTCGTGGGAGGTATACGTGCAATACCGGTCCAACCTTTCTTTGCCGAGTGTCGCGTCAGTATCGAGTTGCAATTGTAAAAGATCGGTCCCGAAGCGCTTACCAACAGCGCGAATACAGCACTTCATCAAACGCGCGCGTCCGCTCCGAGTGTGAACAGGTATTTACGTGGCTCTTGCTGACAGTTCAAACGTATCTTTTTTAACGTCGGCTCGCTCCTGCATCTCCGAGATCGCGAAAAACGCCGCGGCAAATTGTTCCCATCTGCACTTCCCAACAGGCATACCGGCGTATGGGACTAGACCCATGCTGTCGCTGTAGCGCAACGTATCTCATTGAATTTCGTTCAGCTGCGATGCGGCGATGAGAGGCGCCGATTCAGAAAATACGTCGGTGACATCGGCGCAGTAAAACCCACCGGCGCACCCCAACTCGCTAACGCTCCCATCTCCTACTGCAGAGAGAACTTCCGGTTCCGGAAACATCGTACGTCACGGCTTGTTTTGCGGTCAAGAAAAAGTCGATATTTCATTAATTTTTTGTGTAGAAGTTAATAAACCGAGACGAAAACGGATGCCTGTTCGGCATTCAGTGAACATTGACGGTTTAATGTAAAAGTTATCTGGAAAAAGTAAAAAAGTCATTTCATGGTCCCTTTAAGGAGGCAGCTCAGCGATGAAAATGCCGAAACATATAGACGCTTTGCAGCAGCTGTGCATGGGCGCCGCCATAACTGACCTTCAGTTTTTGTTTCATCTTATTATATTTACTTGACTTCACCATAACCACAGCAGGGCAGGTTATTGACATTTTAGGTTGTACAGCGTCATTCTCCACAGCATTGGCTTCTGCAGAGGCTTGTCAACGCTCGCTTCAGTGGCTGGCATGTGGGAAAGACAAGAGAAGGTCAGCAATGGCGGCTGTAATTTGGCGCGTGTGTAAAGCTCTATATGTTTAGACCAAAACATGCAGTCTGAGTTGCGACATTAAGGAATGGAAAAGTCAAGCTTGCATTGCTTAATGTCACAACTTAGACTGCATTTTTTCGTCTAAAGATATGTTTCGGCATCGTCATTTAAATGAGCTGCCTCCGTAAGTTGCGGTGATTGGCTCTTCGAGTGTTGTGCGGGAAAGTAGACGCACGGGCTTTCTTTTAGAGTGTGCGGGTAACCGACAAATTCACATAGCTTGATAGTGTAGGTCTAACTATACTCTGTTCACCCTTAAAGGGGTACGGAAACCAAATTCTGGAGCTTATTTCTTTGTTTCAACACGACGCAGGTAGCAGCACAACCACAGAAACATAAATATTGCGCTAGAAAACGCAAGAAAACATATTTTAAAGTGAATTAAACGATAATCAAAAACCACCTGGTAGTTGGTTATGAAGCTTCAATGGAATGTCGTGACGACAACATGCCTCTGAAAGCAGCGCCGCAGCGGTATGTCCGCTCACTGGTATAGATTGCCTAGGCCTGAACGCAATACCGAGGCGTCTTGGTGGAAAGAGCCAAAACGAAGTGAGCCACCTTGGTTTCAGCTCTCGCGCGACGTGCAATCGCGTGCTTCGGTTGTTCTCAAGGCCAGGATTCTCGGACATTTGCTTTAGTTCTCCGGGGTGCCCCTAGATGGCGCGATGAGCAGAGTAAGTGGCGGAGAGTGGAAACGGCGGGCCGCTCTCCCTTTCGGGTGCCGTGGTCAACTCGGTGGCTCGTTACAACAGTGGCGTATCGTTACGCTGGTCGTCTGCTTGAGCACATTGCTACATCCATTTTACCCTCTTCGAGAGGAAGAGGCTCTGAAGCAATAAAACGCACACGTTCTTTCGCTTCTGTTTTTATTTATAATTTTTGTAATGAAGGCTCTTCCTGCTTGCTAAAGATGTGTGTCTCGTCAATGTGTATTCAACCTAAAATATTAAATAGGTAAGAAATATTACTAAAACGGGATAATAATTTTCTTTGCTCCTAAAGTGAGAGCTCTCCGGCATAGAGGAAAGGCACAAAGTGTGAGATCTTCCGCAGTTCCATGCCCTTTCCCCTTTCCTCTTTCTTATTGGAACTATGTAGGCGCTGTTTTGTAACGTAAAATTTAAGGCTGTTGTAATTGCAGCAGAGTGCACAACTGACTGCGATTACGGCGTCTCTGGAGATACAGTTTATGTTTGTTTTCACGTTGGTCAACAGTCACCACATCCCAGTGACGTACCTGGAGAAGAGATTTCTGAGCCCCTTTCCTTCCGTTTGACTACACCCCCCCCCCCCCCCTCCCCGGCCAAGAAAAAATGCCTGGCTACGCTACTGCCAAACATTACATAATATTTTAGTCGCGGTTCCCACTACAGTGTGTTTTCACCCACAGTCGAAACTCTATTTTTTGGCTCAGCATCTGCATGCTTGAAAAGAATTTTTCGACTTTTATATGCGATTTTTTCCCCCACAAAGAAAATTTTCATGACCCGGCAACACTGCAACCCATCACGAAATATAAGCAGTAATATCGCATTCACAGTGGCGGTTGAGGCGCTTTTGCGATGCGGTTGCGAATACCGTTCGAAAAGCGGCGTCGTTCACATACACCGAGCCGCTTTTGGCGGTTGCTCGGTAGTTATCCATTTCTTCGAGAGTTTACCAGACTTCCATCGGGCAACCTTGTTTTAGAATCCAAAATCCAGTTTAGTTTTCGATCCAAATCCAAAATATTTTCTCGGAAAGCCCCGCACACGCCGCACACGGCAGAGCTCGCATAGCAGCATTCTTTTTGCGCGCATCCGGACCTCGAAGATACCCGAACAACTATTTTTTTTTTTCGATGTGGACTCTTCTTTTGTGAATAGGCTGACCTCAATCTCTAAATTAAAAAGCCAGCTTTGTCCTCCCGCTTCCCCGCGTCGCCCGCTTGCCATCTTCGGAGTGGTGTGCGTCTGTGTGCTTCGTGGCGAGTCATTAGTCAGAACCTTCTAATTATTTAGCGAGTTGGTTGTAGTTTGGAGCGGATATGTCTTCGCCGGTCTGATGCTGTTGCACCCGTGTGTTTGTGTTTGTGCTTCATGGCGTGTGGATTGTGTTTTGAGGCGGAGATATCCTCGTCGGAGTGAGGCATCATGGGTTGGATATGGTGTTTGTTTGACATAAAGCTCAAATAAAACGTTTACGGATTACCTTCTCATCATCTGGTACATACTTTTTTTATTTCTTAAGTTGACCGACTGATTGAGACGTGAGTGAGACGCTAGAGTAGTAGACCCCACCAACGTAACCAAATTGGGTGCTACGTGATTATGCATTTGACATCTGCTTCACCCTCCGTATTGACAGCTTTCCGAGTTTTGCGCGAGCAACGAGGCGGTCATAGAAACCTGTCACTTCGCGCGATCGGAGCCGTATCTTCAGTTTGCGGGGAAATTCAAAACGCGGCGACAAGTGTTTTCTCTTTCTCTTTTTTTTTTTTTTTTTTTGGGGGGGGGGGGGGGGATTGAAGTTTTGGGCTATCTGATCCGAGCAAGGCCCTTTTGAAGGACCGACCGTGTATTATTTTTACTTACTATCGCTGCGAACTCGTTACCTGCGTGAAAATTACATCGCATCGTTGATTTTATTGCTTCATTGGAAGCTTTCCAAAAGGCGTAAGTCATGTTGCCTCAAAGGCGAACACGCCAGTCGAATGTAACATGAGCGCCGAGCTGCGATTGTCTAGTCATCTCGCTGCTGGCAAAGGCGGCTGAGAAAGTCGGTCCCGAAGCGGTTGGCCAAAAGCGGCTCAAACGCGCCGCTCCAGCCGCCTTTGCGGTCGAAAAAGGGCCCGTCCGCTTTGCGGTTGGTGAACCGCTGCCAGTGTAAATGCGCCATAAGCGATCGATTTCTGCTGATTCAGAGTTGAATCAAATTTAATTTAAAAAAGCTCAAGACGGTGCATAACAATGTCTTGGGGTTATGGTGACTCTGGAGATCGGGATACAGGAACTTTTATTTACCTTCCCACATAGGCGTTCACGGGCTAAAATCTCTAAATATTAGCAACGTCGGTGCAATAAGCCTATCCTACATAAAGAACAAAAACATTGCTTTGGTGAATACCGTTACAACCGCAGCGAGAGCCATGAAATTTGTACGTCTATTATTGTTTACGAGCATACAGTCGAAAACTCACAGTGTGCTCCAGGGAGTTACAGAAACGTTCACAAAGAAAAAAAAAAGAAAAGAAAAACACACAAGTCGAACATCGTTCACAGTTACGACAGCTGATCCGGCCACAGTTGCAGTAACTTTTTCTTCTTCCAATGTAAAAATCGACAAATGAAATAACAGCAAGTCGGACTAAATAAGCTTACGACAATCTTATATTTCATGAAAGGCGATAGGTTGCCGTGCAGTTAAAGTGAATTCACGTATATTGAAATATTCTATTTTTAAATGAGTATTGTTTCTACTTAAGTTTTGCTTCTCAGCTCTTTCTCGTGCTATTTACCTGTGCGACAATCCCGCTACTACGCCAGAGGCGTAGGCTCCTTGCTCACGGGCGCACCTCGGCTACACAAACTTTCGCTCAGGAGGAACAACTTTAAAGATAAAGAGCTCGAGTCATTAGCAATTAGCATTGAAACAGATGTATGTTACGGAAATTATCATGAAAGCGAAAAGCGTAAAATGAAGAAACAATTTTAGACACACTAAATTTGAATAATTATTGAATAATCACCGATTAATTAGCGAATAATTACCAAAATGCAGTCTGATCACCATGATCACCTAATGGTAAATTCTGCTCGTAGATTTTAAGCGATCCGAAAAAGATCCGCGCTCGTGCGTTTAGAGTAGTGTAAGCTAGCTCGCGTTTGCATGATTAGAAAAATAACGAACAAATACCTTCAAAACCACTTCAAATCTACGAGCGGAATTCGACATGTGTATGGCATCCAAGTCATGCTAATGGCGGCCGGTCCTTCTTGTTCACCATCGAAACCGAAACAGATCGAGAAAGAACTTTATGATGAAAAACACGTGCTTGTCTGCCGTTGACGCAGGAAAGTGACGCTGCAGGGCCCAATTGATATATTGCATTCGGATTACCGCCCTTAGCCTGTCTAATGTTAAACTGATGCTTGAGCCACCAGATGGCACAGCGGAATTTTCGAAAGGGTCTGCAGTGCCACAGGGCAACGACAGTATGCTTGTTCTCTTGCTGCATTGAAAATGCGAGTACATTTACGGAGCGGTGGCATTTTAGTTTTTGGTTACGCCGTGTAAACAAAGCAAAGCTAAAGATAAGCGCCACTGGCCCTTTGAGTTGAATGACTATTTCTCCAGGAAACATTTTTGAGTTGTCGCACTTTGTTCTGCCCAGATGCACTCAGGCTCCCCCCGACCCTACGTTGTTCCTCGACCTTTCTGTGATGAACGATGGGCCCCCACACTCGAACGAGTCTGTAACCTCAGTCTCATTTTATGGGTTATGTTATGCAATTCTGTAAACGTTCACCCGAAAGGGATAAGGGGCGAGATTAAAGGCCGACCTACAAAAAGCTTTTCCTAAGGAAAATCGTCCTCGTTATCTCTACAGCGGGGGACTCCTTTTCGTTGCTGCATCTTGGGGTGGGATAAGCCGGGATAAGCTCATTATCCGGGGTGAAGGGGGGGGGGGGGGGGGGGGGCAGGGCTAGACGACGGCGATTTTGTGCCTTCGAGAAATCTTGCTACGTACCTCGAGTCGGCAGCCGAAATTTTTCCTCCGTAGACGCCTCGCCTGTTTGTTTCCCACTGCAGTGCAAGGTTTTCTACTGGACATTTTGGCTATCATTTTCAATGCATTCGAACGTGGAAGTAAATACATCGCATGAACGTTGCCCTGATTATTTACAAACTAAAAATGTGGCACTATACTGTTGCAACCCAATCAATTTCATCATCGATCATTTTTTGTTATAATTCCATGGTGAAAGTATGTTCATCGTGATTCCACAGAAGTGCGTCGTTTCAGAGGCAGAAATAGGTCGTTGTGTTTATTTTCTGGAAATACTCGCTCCTTTGACGCTCGAGTGCGTAAGGACAATACACTCGAGGGAGTGCGTAATACTTTACAATTGTCGTTGGCGGCAATCAAATGTCTGAGGGAAGTGCACAACGTATTTGCACCATATTGGATCGCCTCTGAGCAGCTTTTGTTGGCTTTCGGATATCGTGGATATTGCTCACCGTGAGCCTGGAATGGCTGGTCGTCCTTTTATTTCGCACAACACAAAGACGTTTTTCAAGCGTCATTAAAAACTGAAAAATACAACAATTGCAAAGAAAATGTAAAAAATGAACTTGCGAAAATTGTTTTTTTTTTATTGTTTTTTTTTCCGTTTCCGCGCCAATACACAGAATAGTGACCGAGCAACGAATTTCCGCAAAAACATTGCTCCTTGGAGAGAGGACTCCAGGGTATGTGGTAGTGAACCTGTCATTGAGTTTGTGGAGCTAACAGGCGACCTTTGAATGTAGACTTCCTTACAAACAATGCCCGGGATATTTCCATTTTCTTGCTACGCTATTGAAAGGCATGAAGCTGGGAACATTCATGTGCACAAACGCGCTGCTTGTAAGCGTGAGTACCTGGTTTATAGCGCAGGTCAATTTAGATGTAAATAGTTCAAACAGTGTGCACAAACATTCGCGTCCTGGTGGAAGACATGGAAGCATGGCGAAAAGCAGTTTGCTGAAAATTCGTCTCCATTGCATTGTACTGGTGTGAAAAAGTATTACGTATTTTTGTTTTATTTCCGGGTGAAAATAATAACAGCGTTGAGAAACGGAACACTGCGTTTTAGTAACGTCGAAAGGACAAAACAAAAACAGGACAAACTATACGAGGCGTTTTGCGCCGCTCAGCTTCTCCTGGTTCCTTTTCTGGAGCCTTTAGAAACGGGATCAAAAATTATGAACCTACTGAAACGACTTACCACATTACAGCAGTTCATTTCCATTTCGACAAGCCCTTTTCAAGAGTCTTGCATAGTTCAGCTTGTACTCTCCCTGTTTCCATTTTCGGTTTCTTTCAATAAAGTGAGCATGCAGCAACTGGACCAACTTACCATTAATAATTTGCGGAGAAGAAGCGGAAATGCGACAAAATAAATTGGTGTTTGCAAAAAAAAAAAGAAAAATGTGTCTTGGAGAGGTGAGTGTCGGAAACATGGCGAATGATTACAGCAGCGATGACAATCAGGAAATAAATTTAAGCTTTACTCATTCGGCCTTTTTGGCCTTCGATGATCCCGTACCAGTCGATGCTTCTTTATGTCGCCCACTTATCCGGCAAGCGAAGTCGATCGAAATGTCCTTGAGCATGTCGAGAAAACAAGTATACCATTTCCCGCACTACCGTAGCAAGGCGGTGGTAAGAGAGAATGTTGTTGCACAAACACGAGTGGTACTCGCGCTGTCGAAAGAGGCCTATGCACGATCTTTTTCGTATCCCTAATGATATTTATATAAGCATTCGAAGATGGCAATTGCATCGAATTATAATACACTGACCTCACCTTACCGGTATAAAAAAAAAGGGGGGGGGGTTGTTTTGGGAAGGTGATAATATTTATTCTAACTCAGGAGAGCTGCGGATCATAATAAAGTCGACTCGCTCATACCTGGAAAGCCTGTGGGGCCGGATCTATAGATATGAGAAAAATGTTTTATACAGGTTACAGGCTACTGAGAATTTATGATAGTGCAAACGATAGGCCGTCGTGATACCTATCTTACGACGGTGCCGTCTTCATTAGAAGCCAGAATTTTGGTTTGCTTGTTCCACCCTTCTGACGCCAGTGTTGTCCAATATTGGCTAAATCCGGTAAAGCGTTGATCGCACAGGCCTGTACTAAAATTTAAAGGGCCTCTATCAAGTTATTAAACAGTCACCAAGCAGAGGTAAAGACGAATAAATAAGCAAAATCGTCCAAAATAGGATGAACAACTTATGAGAGGATATATATGTTTCTAAGAGCAATGAAGAGATTAGGGAAAGCCACTTGATTGATATGTTTTGGAAGGAACTATCGACGACCCGAACCCTTTATTGCGCGAGCCAATCCTTCCGCAGACACGGCTCCAGCAGCAGCGCGACCCCTGCAGCTGCCCCGGCCCCTCGATCTTCACCGACTGAGCGGCCTCGCGCCTGCAGAAAGCGTTCGGTCGCGCTGGCTTCCTCGCGAATTGAGAGTGCCTGCAAGGCGAACACCAGACATGTACAAATTACTTAAAAAAGGTAGTTAAGTTAAGTTATTGAGTATCGATGCCAGAAGTAATTGGAGTAGAGTAGAAATTACGCATTGGTAATAGTAATTGAGTAAACTACTAACTAATGTAAAAAAAGAAGCGAGTTACTTTGAAGTTACTTTCGAAGTTACTTTTTATATATGTGTGGTAGCAAAATGAACAGAAGTTTTGATCCGTGAAAAATCCTGCGAACCTAAAATTAATGCAGTAATTTTATGGTTTGCGTTTTCACCAAAATAGTTTATTTGCTCGCAGACGCAATTGTCTTTCAAAGTTCTTATCGCGGAGTTTTCATCTTTTCCTCCTAAAGACATCCCCAGTCTAGCTAAAAAGACGTTCCACCGTGGCGCTGGATAGAACGGCAGCGTTGAATTTCAGAAACAGACTGTGCAGGGTCGGGTATGCGAGTGTCAGCATCTTTGGTGTCTATGACGAAACATGTGAAGTTTGTCTCGGCTAGAGGGTCCTTTATAACAAACTCGCCTCCTTTTTTTTCTTTTTCTTCGGCAAGTTGAGATTGTTATGACTGGTTCCTCTTTATTCCCACGACGCTCGGAGAGTACGCTGAGTGAGCGCACCTGACCGTCATGGGGTAAAGTCTCGCGCCACGACGTTGAGATCATCCGGATGACTGCGCGTCTCGTTCCAGTTCTAATGCTACGCTACAAAAAAAAAAGAAAAAAGTTGTTTTCGAAACGAAGTATGTTTCGCCACTGACGCCGGGTCCAACAAAATGTTCTCCCAATGGTGACTCGCAATCCTCGCCGGCGATTACGGTATCTTGACACGCCTGACAAATAAATCGTCCTCACCAAAGAGGAGGTCTCCCTGGAGTGGGAGTTCGGAAGGACGCGAAGGATTACGCGAACAAGCATCCTCGCTCGTAGAGTTGCAGGTCGAAGCGGGAACGTGCTTGCTCAAATGAACAGATTATCTGTGTCTGCGTTTGTGCGCGGGGGAGTCCGGCTTCGCAAGGGAGTATGCGCTGACGACGAGGCGACCAAGGTCATCCCAGTGGCGTCTCCAGTGGAACCCCCAAACCACTTGAGGTACTCACTAAAAGCAAACAACACGCAAAAAAAAAAAAAAATCCTTAAAGTGTTTTTTTTTTTTTTTTTTTTTTTTACGGTTGCAGCTGAAGGCGCGGCGCCTGCTTGCATTGACCGGATTAGGTTAATACCCGACCAAGGCTTGTTAAGCATCTCTTCCTGCGTTCGTGCGCGCCAGTGTTATGTTTTGGCTGCTCGTCGCCACCTTGGCCCAAGGACGCCTGTGATGCAGTTTCTACGGCTGCCGAATAGAAGTGCGTAGAAACGGAATGTGAGGGGGCCCCTTGTTTGGGAATGCCACTTCATTTGCCGGCAACTTATTTACTTCTGTGCTCAAACTTTTGTGATCAGCAAAATTAGCACTACATTTCGAAAGTAGTACTAATTTTGCTGCCTGTATGCTGTGAAACACATGAAACTATCGTAAAACCAAGGTTTGACTCGGCTCGGGGTTCTAGTCTTTGGGCAGGACGATTGCGCCTATGTCGAAAAAGTGGTCTTTCTGATATAATTCGCGCCTTTTCTTGGCAGAGTAACCTTTCTTAAATGAGCAGATTCTAATTTATTTATGCCGAAATCACGTTTGCACTCGGCGGGACGCCATTTTACACACATGAAACTATCCTAAAACCAAGGTTTGACTCGGCTCGGGGTTCTAGTCTTTGGGCAGGACGATTGCGCGTATGTCGAAAAAGTTGTCTTTCTGAAATAATTCGCGCCTTATCTTGGCAGAGTAACCTTTCTTAAATGACCAGATTCTAATTTATTTCTGCCGAAATCGCGTTTGCACTCGGCGGGACGCCATTTTACACACATGAAACTATCCTAAAACCAAGGTTTGACTCGGCTCGGGGTTCTAGTCTTTGGGCAGGACGATTGCGCGTATGTCGAAAAAGTGGTCTTTCTGAAATAATTTGCGCCTTTTCTTGGCAGAGTAACCTTTCTTAAATGACCAGATTCTAATTTATTTCTGCCGAAATCGCGTTTGCACTCGGCGGGACGCCATTTTACACACATGAAACTCTCCTAAAACCAAGGTTTGACTCGGCTCGGGGTTCTAGTCTTTGGGCAGGACGATTGCGCGTATGTCGAAAAAGTGGTCTTTCTGAAATAATTTGCGCCTTTTCTTGGCAGAGTAACCTTTCTTAAATGACCAGATTCTAATTTATTTCTGCCGAAATCGCGTTTGCACTCGGCGGGACGCCATTTCACACACATGAAACTATCCTAAAACCAAGGTTTGACTCGGCTCGGGGTTCTAGTCTTTGGGCAGGACGATTGCGCGTATGTCGAAAAAGTGGTCTTTCTGAAATAATTTGCGCCTTTTCTTGGCAGAGTAACCTTTCTTAAATGACCAGATTCTAATTTATTTCTGCCGAAATCGCGTTTGCACTCGGCGGGACGCCATTTCACACACATGAAACTATCCTAAAACCAAGGTTTGACTCGGCTCGGGGTTCTAGTCTTTAGGCAGGACGATTGCGCGTATGTCGAAAAAGTGGTCTTTCTGAAATAATTTGCGCCTTTTCTTGGCAGAGTAACCTTTCTTAAATGACCAGATTCTAATTTATTTCTGCCGAAATCGCGTTTGCACTCGGCGGGACGCCATTTCACACACATGAAACTATCCTAAAACCAAGGTTTGACTCGGCTCGGGGTTCTAGTCTTTGGGCAGGACGATTGCGCGTATGTCGAAAAAGTGGTCTTTCTGAAATAATTTGCGCCTTTTCTTGGCAGAGTAACCTTTCTTAAATGACCAGATTCTAATTTATTTCTGCCGAAATCACGTTTGCACTCGGCGGGACGCCATTTTACACACATGAAACTATCCTAAAACCAAGGTTTGACTCGGCTCGGGGTTCTAGTCTTTGGGCAGGACGATTGCGCGTATGTCGAAAAAGTGGTCTTTCTGAAATAATTTGCGCCTTTTCTTGGCAGAGTAACCTTTCTTAAATGACCAGATTCTAATTTATTTCTGCCGAAATCGCGTTTGCACTCGGCGGGACGCCATTTTACACACATGAAACTATCCTAAAACCAAGGTTTGACTCGGCTCGGGGTTCTAGTCTTTGGGCAGGACGATTGCGCGTATGTCGCAAAAAGTGGTCTTTCTGAAATAATTTGCGCCTTTTCTTGGCAGAGTAACCTTTCTTAAATGACCAGATTCTAATTTATTTCTGCCGAAATCGCGTTTGCACTCGGCGGGACGCCATTTCACACACATGAAACTATCCTAAAACCAAGGTTTGACTCGGCTCGGGGTTCTAGTCTTTGGGCAGGACGATTGCGCGTATGTCGAAAAAGTGGTCTTTCTGAAATAATTTGCGCCTTTTCTTGGCAGAGCTTTCTTTCTTATATGACCAGATTCTAATTTATTTCTGCCGAAATCGCGTTTGCACTCGGCGGGACGCCATTTTACACACATGAAACTATCCTAAAACCAAGGTTTGACTCGGCTCGGGGTTCTAGTCTTTGGGCAGGACGATTGCGCGTATGTCGAAAAAGTGGTCTTTCTGAAATAATTTGCGCCTTTTCTTGGCAGAGTAACCTTTCTTAAATGACCAGATTCTAATTTATTTCTGCCGAAATCACGTTTGCACTCGGCGGGACGCCATTTTACACACATGAAACTATCCTAAAACCAGACTTGTACCGTACGCATTACAAGTAATCAAATTACTTGTAATCGATTACTTTTTGGAGTAATTTTGTAATCAGTTGATTACTTTTGTTAAGCAGTAATCACAAGAGTAATCTGATTACTTTTTGAAGTAATAAAATTACTTGTAACCGTTACAATTTGTCCACGAAACACCCCCCCCTCCCCCCCCCCCCCCCCCGCGGGCAGACGCCTTTTTTTGTATAAAATGACAAAAATAAAATTTGCTTTGTTTTCTTTTTCAACGGAAAAAAGAAAGATTTTTGCGGAGCGAAACAGTTTTTGTGAAATTTCCGTTTTTTTTGTTTTTTTTTCGAGCTGGGACTGGGAGTGGGAAGCCCCAGGGAAGCCACAGTGCGTGACAAAGGCCATTCAGGGCAAAGTTTGAGCAGCAGAATGTAGCTTTGTGAGTCCTTCGTTCAAACTATCCCCCTCACGCACACACACACAGAAATAAAAAAAAAATTTAAAAATCCTGCTTAGGGTACCTACTCGCAGCCCGTAGGAGAACCAGAACCGAAGAATGCCTAAAGCGGATACAAAATATAACAAAGGCAGTTGAAATATTTCCTTGTGACAAGCAATGTTTTGAGTTGAGAAGTGGTCGGGGTGATCTCTGCCGCTAATGAATACTACACATGATCCGTTTCAAATGCTAGAGCTGCTGCTCTTTTGTATAACATGCGAGCTCATCCACATGTGAATAATAAAATGAGCGACGCAAACTTTGAGCGACAACCCTTGCTCAAGCCTAACAAGATCTAGAACCCCCCCCCGCTCTCCCCCCCCCCCCCCCCCCCCCCACACACACACACACTGGCGAAGGCCCAAATCATTAAACGTCTTCAAACGAATTCTATGCTTGTGTCCGCATTGTGAAGGCGCAACGACCACGAAGAGGGAGCCAGTTTTTCTTCTTCAATACTTGTGCAAATGTGAAATATAGGTAGGAAGTAGTTCATTGTTATGAGCGCTAAAGATGTGTCTTCACACAATAAAGTAATCGGAAAAGTAACGATTACCTCTTTAAGTAATGTCCAATTACTTTTGCCGTCGAGTAATCAAGTAATCTAATCGAATACTTTTTAGCCAAGAGTAATAGTAATTGTAATCGATTACTTTTTTTTAGTAACATGTACAAGACTGCCTAAAACCAAGGTTTGACTCGGCTCGGGGTTCTAGTCTTTGGGCAGGACGATTGCGCGTATGTCGAAAAAGTGGTCTTTCTGAAATAATTTGCGCCTTTTCTTGGCAGAGTAACCTTTCTTAAATGACCAGATTCTAACTTATTTCTGCCGAAATCGCGTTTGCACTCGGCGGGACGCCATTTTACACACATGAAACTATCCTAAAACCAAGGTTTGACTCGGCTCGGGGTTCTAGTCTTTGGGCAGGACGATTGCGCGTATGTCGAAAAAGTGGTCTTTCTGAAATAATTTGCGCCTTTTCTTGGCAGAGTAACCTTTCTTAAATGACCAGATTCTAATTTATTTCTGCCGAAATCGCGTTTGCACTCGGCGGGACGCCATTTTACACACATGAAACTATCCTAAAACCAAGGTTTGACTCGGCTCGGGGTTCTAGTCTTTGGGCAGGACGATTGCGCGTATGTCGAAAAAGTGGTCTTTCTGATATAATTCGCGCCTTTTCTTGGCAGAGTAACCTTTCTTAAATGACCAGATTCTAATTTATTTCTGCCGAAATCGCGTTTGCACTCGGCGGGACGCCATTTTACACACATGAAACTATCCTAAAACCAAGGTTTGACTCGGCTCGGGGTTCTAGTCTTTGGGCAGGACGATTGCGCGTATGTCGAAAAAGTGGTCTTTCTGAAATAATTTGCGCCTTTTCTTGGCAGAGTAACCTTTCTTAAATGACCAGATTCTAATTTATTTCTGCCGAAATCGCGTTTGCACTCGGCGGGACGCCATTTTACACACATGAAACTATCCTAAAACCAAGGTTTGACTCGGCTCGGGGTTCTAGTCTTTGGGCAGGACGATTGCGCGTATGTCGAAAAAGTGGTCTTTCTGAAATAATTTGCGCCTTTTCTTGGCAGAGTAACCTTTCTTAAATGACCAGATTCTAATTTATTTCTGCCGAAATCGCGTTTGCACTCGGCGGGACGCCATTTTACACACATGAAACTATCCTAAAACCAAGGTTTGACTCGGCTCGCGGTTCTAGTCTTTGGGCAGGACGATTGCGCGTATGTCGAAAAAGTGGTCTTTCTGATATAATTCGCGCCTTTTCTTGGCAGAGTAACCTTTCTTAAATGACCAGATTCTAATTTATTTCTGCCGAAATCGCGTTTGCACTCGGCGGGACGCCATTTTACACACATGAAACTATCCTAAAACCAAGGTTTGACTCGGCTCGGGGTTCTAGTCTTTGGGCAGGACGATTGCACGTATGTCGAAAAAGTGGTCTTTCTGAAATAATTTGCGCCTTTTCTTGGCAGAGTAACCTTTCTTAAATGACCAGATTCTAATTTATTGCCGCCGAAATCGCGTTTGCACTCGGCGGGACGCCATTTTACACACATGAAACTATCCTAAAACCAAGGTTTGACTCGGCTCGGGGTTCTAGTCTTTGGGCAGGACGATTGCGCGTATGTCGAAAAAGTGGTCTTTCTGAAATAATTTGCGCCTTTTCTTGGCAGAGTAACCTTTCTTAAATGACCAGATTCTAATTTATTTCTGCCGAAATCGCGTTTGCACTCGGCGGGACGCCATTTTACACACATGAAACTATCCTAAAACCAAGGTTTGACTCGGCTCGGGGTTCTAGTCTTTGGGCAGGACGATTGCGCGTATGTCGAAAAAGTGGTCTTTCTGAAATAATTTGCGCCTTGTCTTGGCAGAGTAACCTTTCTTAAATGACCAGTTTCTAATTTATTTCTGCCGAAATCGCGTTTGCACTCGGCGGGACGCCATTTTACACACATGAAACTATTCTAAAACCAAGGTTTGACTCGGCTCGGGGTTCTAGTCTTTGGGCAGGACGATTGCGCGTATGTCGAAAAAGTGGTCTTTCTGAAATAATTTGCGCCTTTTCTTGGCAGAGTAACCTTTCTTAAATGACCAGATTCTAATTTATTTCTGCCGAAATCGCGTTTGCACTCGGCGGGACGCCATTTTACACACATGAAACTATCCTAAAACCAAGGTTTGACTCGGCTCGGGGTTCTAGTCTTTGGGCAGGACGATTGCGCGTATGTCGAAAAAGTGGTCTTTCTGAAATAATTTGCGCCTTTTCTTGGCAGAGTAACCTTTCTTAAATGACCAGATTCTAATTTATTTCTGCCGAAATCGCGTTTGCACTCGGCGGGACGCCATTTTACACACATGAAACTATCCTAAAACCAAGGTTTGACTCGGCTCGGGGTTCTAGTCTTTGGGCAGGACGATTGCGCGTATGTCGAAAAAGTGGTCTTTCTGAAATAATTTGCGCCTTTTCTTGGCAGAGTAACCTTTCTTAAATGACCAGATTCTAATTTATTTCTGCCGAAATCGCGTTTGCACTCGGCGGGACGCCATTTTGCACACATGAAACTATCCTAAAACCAAGGTTTGACTCGTCTCGGGGTTCTAGTCTTTGGGCAGGACGATTGCGCGTATGTCGAAAAAGTGGTCTTTCTGAAATAATTTGCGCCTTGTCTTGGCAGAGTAACCTTTCTTAAATGACCAGATTCTAATTTATTTCTGCCGAAATCGCGTTTGCACTCGGCGGGACGCCATTTTACACACATGAAACTATCCTAAAACCAAGGTTTGACTCGGCTCGGGGTTCTAGTCTTTGGGCAGGACGATTGCGCGTATGTCGAAAAAGTGGTCTTTCTGAAATAATTTGCGCCTTTTCTTGGCAGAGTAACCTTTCTTAAATGACCAGATTCTAATTTATTTCTGCCGAAATCGCGTTTGCACTCGGCGGGACGCCATTTTACACACATGAAACTATCCTAAAACCAAGGTTTGACTCGGCTCGGGGTTCTAGTCTTTGGGCAGGACGATTGCGCGTATGTCGAAAAAGTGGTCTTTCTGATGTAATTCGCGCCTTTTCTTGGCAGAGTAACCTTTCTTAAATGACCAGATTCTAATTTATTTCTGCCGAAATCGCGTTTGCACTCGGCGGGACGCCATTTTACACACATGAAACTATCCTAAAACCAAGGTTTGACTCGGCTCGGGGTTCTAGTCTTTGGGCAGGACGATTGCGCGTATGTCGAAAAAGTGGTCTTTCTGAAATAATTTGCGCCTTTTCTTGGCAGAGTAACCTTTCTTAAATGACCAGATTCTAATTTATTTCTGCCGAAATCGCGTTTGCACTCGGCGGGACGCCATTTTACACACATGAAACTATCCTAAAACCAAGGTTTGACTCGGCTCGGGGTTCTAGTCTTTGGGCAGGACGATTGCGCGTATGTCGAAAAAGTGGTCTTTCTGAAATAATTTGCGCCTTGTCTTGGCAGAGTAACCTTTCTTAAATGACCAGATTCTAATTTATTTCTGCCGAAATCGCGTTTGCACTCGGCGGGACGCCATTTTACACACATGAAACTATCCTAAAACCAAGGTTTGACTCGGCTCGGGGTTCTAGTCTTTGGGCAGGACGATTGCGCGTATGTCGAAAAAGTGGTCTTTCTGAAATAATTTGCGCCTTTTCTTGGCAGAGTAACCTTTCTTAAATGACCAGATTCTAATTTATTTCTGCCGAAATCGCGTTTGCACTCGGCGGGACGCCATTTTACACACATGAAACTATCCTAAAACCAAGGTTTGACTCGGCTCGGGGTTCTAGTCTTTGGGCAGGACGATTGCGCGTATGTCGAAAAAGTGGTCTTTCTGAAATAATTTGCGCCTTTTCTTGGCAGAGTAACCTTTCTTAAATGACCAGATTCTAATTTATTTCTGCCGAAATCGCGTTTGCACTCGGCGGGACGCCATTTTGCACACATGAAACTATCCTAAAACCAAGGTTTGACTCGTCTCGGGGTTCTAGTCTTTGGGCAGGACGATTGCGCGTATGTCGAAAAAGTGGTCTTTCTGAAATAATTTGCGCCTTGTCTTGGCAGAGTAACCTTTCTTAAATGACCAGATTCTAATTTATTTCTGCCGAAATCGCGTTTGCACTCGGCGGGACGCCATTTTACACACATGAAACTATCCTAAAACCAAGGTTTGACTCGGCTCGGGGTTCTAGTCTTTGGGCAGGACGATTGCGCGTATGTCGAAAAAGTGGTCTTTCTGAAATAATTTGCGCCTTTTCTTGGCAGAGTAACCTTTCTTAAATGACCAGATTCTAATTTATTTCTGCCGAAATCGCGTTTGCACTCGGCGGGACGCCATTTTACACACATGAAACTATCCTAAAACCAAGGTTTGACTCGGCTCGGGGTTCTAGTCTTTGGGCAGGACGATTGCGCGTATGTCGAAAAAGTGGTCTTTCTGATGTAATTCGCGCCTTTTCTTGGCAGAGTAACCTTTCTTAAATGACCAGATTCTAATTTATTTCTGCCGAAATCGCGTTTGCACTCGGCGGGACGCCATTTTACACACATGAAACTATCCTAAAACCAAGGTTTGACTCGGCTCGGGGTTCTAGTCTTTGGGCAGGACGATTGCGCGTATGTCGAAAAAGTGGTCTTTCTGAAATAATTTGCGCCTTTTCTTGGCAGAGTAACCTTTCTTAAATGACCAGATTCTAATTTATTTCTGCCGAAATCGCGTTTGCACTCGGCGGGACGCCATTTTACACACATGAAACTATCCTAAAACCAAGGTTTGACTCGGCTCGGGGTTCTAGTCTTTGGGCAGGACGATTGCGCGTATGTCGAAAAAGTGGTCTTTCTGAAATAATTTGCGCCTTGTCTTGGCAGAGTAACCTTTCTTAAATGACCAGATTCTAATTTATTTCTGCCGAAATCGCGTTTGCACTCGGCGGGACGCCATTTTACACACATGAAACTATCCTAAAACCAAGGTTTGACTCGGCTCGGGGTTCTAGTCTTTGGGCAGGACGATTGCGCGTATGTCGAAAAAGTGGTCTTTCTGAAATAATTTGCGCCTTTTCTTGGCAGAGTAACCTTTCTTAAATGACCAGATTCTAATTTATTTCTGCCGAAATCGCGTTTGCACTCGGCGGGACGCCATTTTACACACATGAAACTATCCTAAAACCAAGGTTTGACTCGGCTCGGGGTTCTAGTCTTTGGGCAGGACGATTGCGCGTATGTCGAAAAAGTGGTCTTTCTGAAATAATTTGCGCCTTGTCTTGGCAGAGTAACCTTTCTTAAATGACCAGATTCTAATTTATTTCTGCCGAAATCGCGTTTGCACTCGGCGGGACGCCATTTTACACACATGAAACTATCCTAAAACCAAGGTTTGACTCGGCTCGGGGTTCTAGTCTTTGGGCAGGACGATTGCGCGTATGTCGAAAAAGTGGTCTTTCTGAAATAATTTGCGCCTTGTCTTGGCAGAGTAACCTTTCTTAAATGACCAGATTCTAATTTATTTCTGCCGAAATCGCGTTTGCACTCGGCGGGACGCCATTTTACACACATGAAACTATCCTAAAACCAAGGTTTGACTCGGCTCGGGGTTCTAGTCTTTGGGCAGGACGATTGCGCGTATGTCGAAAAAGTGGTCTTTCTGAAATAATTTGCGCCTTTTCTTGGCAGAGTAACCTTTCTTAAATGACCAGATTCTAATTTATTTCTGCCGAAATCGCGTTTGCACTCGGCGGGACGCCATTTTACACACATGAAACTATCCTAAAACCAAGGTTTGACTCGGCTCGGGGTTCTAGTCTTTGGGCAGGACGATTGCGCGTATGTCGAAAAAGTGGTCTTTCTGATGTAATTCGCGCCTTTTCTTGGCAGAGTAACCTTTCTTAAATGACCAGATTCTAATTTATTTCTGCCGAAATCGCGTTTGCACTCGGCGGGACGCCATTTTACACACATGAAACTATCCTAAAACCAAGGTTTGACTCGGCTCGGGGTTCTAGTCTTTGGGCAGGACGATTGCGCGTATGTCGAAAAAGTGGTCTTTCTGAAATAATTTGCGCCTTTTCTTGGCAGAGTAACCTTTCTTAAATGACCAGATTCTAATTTATTTCTGCCGAAATCGCGTTTGCACTCGGCGGGACGCCATTTTACACACATGAAACTATCCTAAAACCAAGGTTTGACTCGGCTCGGGGTTCTAGTCTTTGGGCAGGACGATTGCGCGTATGTCGAAAAAGTGGTCTTTCTGAAATAATTTGCGCCTTGTCTTGGCAGAGTAACCTTTCTTAAATGACCAGATTCTAATTTATTTCTGCCGAAATCGCGTTTGCACTCGGCGGGACGCCATTTTACACACATGAAACTATCCTAAAACCAAGGTTTGACTCGGCTCGGGGTTCTAGTCTTTGGGCAGGACGATTGCGCGTATGTCGAAAAAGTGGTCTTTCTGAAATAATTTGCGCCTTTTCTTGGCAGAGTAACCTTTCTTAAATGACCAGATTCTAATTTATTTCTGCCGAAATCGCGTTTGCACTCGGCGGGACGCCATTTTACACACATGAAACTATCCTAAAACCAAGGTTTGACTCGGCTCGGGGTTCTAGTCTTTGGGCAGGACGATTGCGCGTATGTCGAAAAAGTGGTCTTTCTGAAATAATTTGCGCCTTGTCTTGGCAGAGTAACCTTTCTTAAATGACCAGATTCTAATTTATTTCTGCCGAAATCGCGTTTGCACTCGGCGGGACGCCATTTTACACACATGAAACTATCCTAAAACCAAGGTTTGACTCGGCTCGGGGTTCTAGTCTTTGGGCAGGACGATTGCGCGTATGTCGAAAAAGTGGTCTTTCTGAAATAATTTGCGCCTTGTCTTGGCAGAGTAACCTTTCTTAAATGACCAGATTCTAATTTATTTCTGCCGAAATCGCGTTTGCACTCGGCGGGACGCCATTTTACACACATGAAACTATCCTAAAACCAAGGTTTGACTCGGCTCGGGGTTCTAGTCTTTGGGCAGGACGATTGCGCGTATGTCGAAAAAGTGGTCTTTCTGAAATAATTTGCGCCTTTTCTTGGCAGAGTAACCTTTCTTAAATGACCAGATTCTAATTTATTTCTGCCGAAATCGCGTTTGCACTCGGCGGGACGCCATTTTACACACATGAAACTATCCTAAAACCAAGGTTTGACTCGGCTCGGGGTTCTAGTCTTTGGGCAGGACGATTGCGCGTATGTCGAAAAAGTGGTCTTTCTGAAATAATTTGCGCCTTTTCTTGGCAGAGTAACCTTTCTTAAATGACCAGATTCTAATTTATTTCTGCCGAAATCGCGTTTGCACTCGGCGGGACGCCATTTTGCACACATGAAACTATCCTAAAACCAAGGTTTGACTCGTCTCGGGGTTCTAGTCTTTGGGCAGGACGATTGCGCGTATGTCGAAAAAGTGGTCTTTCTGAAATAATTTGCGCCTTGTCTTGGCAGAGTAACCTTTCTTAAATGACCAGATTCTAATTTATTTCTGCCGAAATCGCGTTTGCACTCGGCGGGACGCCATTTTACACACATGAAACTATCCTAAAACCAAGGTTTGACTCGGCTCGGGGTTCTAGTCTTTGGGCAGGACGATTGCGCGTATGTCGAAAAAGTGGTCTTTCTGAAATAATTTGCGCCTTTTCTTGGCAGAGTAACCTTTCTTAAATGACCAGATTCTAATTTATTTCTGCCGAAATCGCGTTTGCACTCGGCGGGACGCCATTTTACACACATGAAACTATCCTAAAACCAAGGTTTGACTCGGCTCGGGGTTCTAGTCTTTGGGCAGGACGATTGCGCGTATGTCGAAAAAGTGGTCTTTCTGATGTAATTCGCGCCTTTTCTTGGCAGAGTAACCTTTCTTAAATGACCAGATTCTAATTTATTTCTGCCGAAATCGCGTTTGCACTCGGCGGGACGCCATTTTACACACATGAAACTATCCTAAAACCAAGGTTTGACTCGGCTCGGGGTTCTAGTCTTTGGGCAGGACGATTGCGCGTATGTCGAAAAAGTGGTCTTTCTGAAATAATTTGCGCCTTTTCTTGGCAGAGTAACCTTTCTTAAATGACCAGATTCTAATTTATTTCTGCCGAAATCGCGTTTGCACTCGGCGGGACGCCATTTTACACACATGAAACTATCCTAAAACCAAGGTTTGACTCGGCTCGGGGTTCTAGTCTTTGGGCAGGACGATTGCGCGTATGTCGAAAAAGTGGTCTTTCTGAAATAATTTGCGCCTTGTCTTGGCAGAGTAACCTTTCTTAAATGACCAGATTCTAATTTATTTCTGCCGAAATCGCGTTTGCACTCGGCGGGACGCCATTTTACACACATGAAACTATCCTAAAACCAAGGTTTGACTCGGCTCGGGGTTCTAGTCTTTGGGCAGGACGATTGCGCGTATGTCGAAAAAGTGGTCTTTCTGAAATAATTTGCGCCTTGTCTTGGCAGAGTAACCTTTCTTAAATGACCAGATTCTAATTTATTTCTGCCGAAATCGCGTTTGCACTCGGCGGGACGCCATTTTACACACATGAAACTATCCTAAAACCAAGGTTTGACTCGGCTCGGGGTTCTAGTCTTTGGGCAGGACGATTGCGCGTATGTCGAAAAAGTGGTCTTTCTGAAATAATTTGCGCCTTGTCTTGGCAGAGTAACCTTTCTTAAATGACCAGATTCTAATTTATTTCTGCCGAAATCGCGTTTGCACTCGGCGGGACGCCATTTTACACACATGAAACTATCCTAAAACCAAGGTTTGACTCGGCTCGGGGTTCTAGTCTTTGGGCAGGACGATTGCGCGTATGTCGAAAAAGTGGTCTTTCTGAAATAATTTGCGCCTTGTCTTGGCAGAGTAACCTTTCTTAAATGACCAGATTCTAATTTATTTCTGCCGAAATCGCGTTTGCACTCGGCGGGACGCCATTTTACACACATGAAACTATCCTAAAACCAAGGTTTGACTCGGCTCGGGGTTCTAGTCTTTGGGCAGGACGATTGCGCGTATGTCGAAAAAGTGGTCTTTCTGAAATAATTTGCGCCTTTTCTTGGCAGAGTAACCTTTCTTAAATGACCAGATTCTAATTTATTTCTGCCGAAATCGCGTTTGCACTCGGCGGGACGCCATTTTACACACATGAAACTATCCTAAAACCAAGGTTTGACTCGGCTCGGGGTTCTAGTCTTTGGGCAGGACGATTGCGCGTATGTCGAAAAAGTGGTCTTTCTGAAATAATTTGCGCCTTGTCTTGGCAGAGTAACCTTTCTTAAATGACCAGATTCTAATTTATTTCTGCCGAAATCGCGTTTGCACTCGGCGGGACGCCATTTTACACACATGAAACTATCCTAAAACCAAGGTTTGACTCGGCTCGGGGTTCTAGTCTTTGGGCAGGACGATTGCGCGTATGTCGAAAAAGTGGTCTTTCTGATGTAATTCGCGCCTTTTCTTGGCAGAGTAACCTTTCTTAAATGACCAGATTCTAATTTATTTCTGCCGAAATCGCGTTTGCACTCGGCGGGACGCCATTTTACACACATGAAACTATCCTAAAACCAAGGTTTGACTCGGCTCGGGGTTCTAGTCTTTGGGCAGGACGATTGCGCGTATGTCGAAAAAGTGGTCTTTCTGAAATAATTTGCGCCTTTTCTTGGCAGAGTAACCTTTCTTAAATGACCAGATTCTAATTTATTTCTGCCGAAATCGCGTTTGCACTCGGCGGGACGCCATTTTACACACATGAAACTATCCTAAAACCAAGGTTTGACTCGGCTCGGGGTTCTAGTCTTTGGGCAGGACGATTGCGCGTATGTCGAAAAAGTGGTCTTTCTGAAATAATTTGCGCCTTGTCTTGGCAGAGTAACCTTTCTTAAATGACCAGATTCTAATTTATTTCTGCCGAAATCGCGTTTGCACTCGGCGGGACGCCATTTTACACACATGAAACTATCCTAAAACCAAGGTTTGACTCGGCTCGGGGTTCTAGTCTTTGGGCAGGACGATTGCGCGTATGTCGAAAAAGTGGTATTTCTGAAATAATTTGCGCCTTTTCTTGGCAGAGTAACCTTTCTTAAATGACCAGATTCTAATTTATTTCTGCCGAAATCGCGTTTGCACTCGGCGGGACGCCATTTTACACACATGAAACTATCCTAAAACCAAGGTTTGACTCGGCTCGGGGTTCTAGTCTTTGGGCAGGACGATTGCGCGTATGTCGAAAAAGTGGTCTTTCTGAAATAATTTGCGCCTTTTCTTGGCAGAGTAACCTTTCTTAAATGACCAGATTCTAATTTATTTCTGCCGAAATCGCGTTTGCACTCGGCGGGACGCCATTTTACACACATGAAACTATCCTAAAACCAAGGTTTGACTCGGCTCGGGGTTCTAGTCTTTGGGCAGGACGATTGCGCGTATGTCGAAAAAGTGGTCTTTCTGAAATAATTTGCGCCTTTTCTTGGCAGAGTAACCTTTCTTAAATGACCAGATTCTAATTTATTTCTGCCGAAATCGCGTTTGCACTCGGCGGGACGCCATTTTACACACATGAAACTATCCTAAAACCAAGGTTTGACTCGGCTCGGGGTTCTAGTCTTTGGGCAGGACGATTGCGCGTATGTCGAAAAAGTGGTCTTTCTGAAATAATTTGCGCCTTGTCTTGGCAGAGTAACCTTTCTTAAATGACCAGATTCTAATTTATTTCTGCCGAAATCGCGTTTGCACTCGGCGGGACGCCATTTTACACACATGAAACTATCCTAAAACCAAGGTTTGACTCGGCTCGGGGTTCTAGTCTTTGGGCAGGACGATTGCGCGTATGTCGAAAAAGTGGTCTTTCTGAAATAATTTGCGCCTTTTCTTGGCAGAGTAACCTTTCTTAAATGACCAGATTCTAATTTATTTCTGCCGAAATCGCGTTTGCACTCGGCGGGACGCCATTTTACACACATGAAACTATCCTAAAACCAAGGTTTGACTCGGCTCGGGGTTCTAGTCTTTGGGCAGGACGATTGCGCGTATGTCGAAAAAGTGGTCTTTCTGATATAATTCGCGCCTTTTCTTGGCAGAGTAACCTTTCTTAAATGACCAGATTCTAATTTATTTCTGCCGAAATCGCGTTTGCACTCGGCGGGACGCCATTTTACACACATGAAACTATCCTAAAACCAAGGTTTGACTCGGCTCGGGGTTCTAGTCTTTGGGCAGGACGATTGCGCGTATGTCGAAAAAGTGGTCTTTCTGAAATAATTTGCGCCTTTTCTTGGCAGAGTAACCTTTCTTAAATGACCAGATTCTAATTTATTTCTGCCGAAATCGCGTTTGCACTCGGCGGGACGCCATTTTACACACATAAAACTATCCTAAAACCAAGGTTTGACTCGGCTCGGGGTTCTAGTCTTTGGGCAGGACGATTGCGCGTATGTCGAAAAAGTGGTCTTTCTGAAATAATTTGCGCCTTTTCTTGGCAGAGTAACCTTTCTTAAATGACCAGATTCTAATTTATTTCTGCCGAAATCGCGTTTGCACTCGGCGGGACGCCATTTTACACACATGAAACTATCCTAAAACCAAGGTTTGACTCGGCTCGGGGTTCTAGTCTTTGGGCAGGACGATTGCGCGTATGTCGAAAAAGTGGTCTTTCTGAAATAATTTGCGCCTTTTCTTGGCAGAGTAACCTTTCTTAAATGACCAGATTCTAATTTATTTCTGCCGAAATCGCGTTTGCACTCGGCGGGACGCCATTTTACACACATGAAACTATCCTAAAACCAAGGTTTGACTCGGCTCGGGGTTCTAGTCTTTGGGCAGGACGATTGCGCGTATGTCGAAAAAGTGGTCTTTCTGATATAATTCGCGCCTTTTCTTGGCAGAGTAACCTTTCTTAAATGACCAGATTCTAATTTATTTATGCCGAAATCACGTTTGCACTCGGCGGGACGCCATTTTACACACATGAAACTATCCTAAAACCAAGGTTTGACTCGGCTCGGGGTTCTAGTCTTTGGGCAGGACGATTGCGCGTATGTCGAAAAAGTGGTCTTTCTGAAATAATTTGCGCCTTTTCTTGGCAGAGTAACCTTTCTTAAATGACCAGATTCTAATTTATTTCTGCCGAAATCGCGTTTGCACTCGGCGGGACGCCATTTTACACACATGAAACTATCCTAAAACCAAGGTTTGACTCGGCTCGGGGTTCTAGTCTTTGGGCAGGACGATTGCGCGTATGTCGAAAAAGTGGTCTTTCTGAAATAATTTGCGCCTTTTCTTGGCAGAGTAACCTTTCTTAAATGACCAGATTCTAATTTATTTATGCCGAAATCGCGTTTGCACTCGGCGGGACGCCATTTTACACACATGAAACTATCCTAAAACCAAGGTTTGACTCGGCTCGGGGTTCTAGTCTTTGGGCAGGACGATTGCGCGTATGTCGAAAAAGTGGTCTTTCTGATATAATTCGCGCCTTTTCTTGACAGAGTAACCTTTCTTAAATGACCAGATTCTAATTTATTTATGCCGAAATCACGTTTGCACTCGGCGGGACGCCATTTTACACACATGAAACCAGACTTGTACACGTTACTGAAAAATAGTAAGGAATTACATTTACAATTACTCAAGATTAAATTGTAATTTATTACAATTACAATTACCCTCCCATGAAAGTAACTGACCGTTACCCCAAAAAGTAATCCGTTACTTTCGTGGCGTTACTTTTAACATTATTATCCTCCAGTAAGAAACAAAGGGAAGAGGGTTATTCAAGTTCTTATTGTTGCCACCTGTTCCACTTAATGACCTTGAGTATTTTGAGCAACAGCTGGCTCTCGAAAGTCTCGTCAGACATTTTGCGTTATTTCTCACTCAATATGTCAACTGCTACGCTGAACACCATTTGAGCTGAAGCACTGGATGGGAGTGCCCATATTGTTCCTCACAAATGCTTCATGCTCTGCATTGAGCTTTTTCAGCGAAGCAAGGGAAGTTCTATTTACCTCGAATGTAGAGCAAAGCTTCGTCGTTGCAGCCGTGGCCTGCTATTCGAGAGATTTAGTAGATCCTTCCGATACCTCCGATACCCGCGATAACAGCAGCCGATAACGATATGATGCATACGGAAAGACGGCGGTGAAGTATCGGATATCGTTATCCGAGTCATCGGACCGATCTACTAAAATTCTCCATTGTCTAAATAGCGAAGCTGTAGAAGTCATCAATAGCAAAGCATAGTTGTAACAGTAAGGTGATAATTAAATAATAAATAAGGTTTGGCTCGATATTCTTTTTCCCTTGGTTCTGAACAGTTCGAGACTCACTTGAGACGTTGGTGAATAAAAAAAAAAGTTTCCAGTATATAAATATAAGTAATAAAAGAAAAAGAAGGACACTCATAACAACGTCAGTTAAAACAAGAAAATGTAGACGCACGTTTGCCATGTGTACCTTTCTTGGTGCCGTTCAAAAACGCACGGAGCACGGACCGACTGCAGTTTACTCCGGTGTTCTCCAGATAGACGTCCGCTGATGCCAGTGGCAGCAAAGGGTAGATGCCAGTGGCATCTACCCTTTGCTGCCACTGGCATCAGCGGACGTCAGGGCCATAGCGCGGTAGATGCCAGTGGCATCTACCGCGCTATGGCCCCACTCACGAATTTCACTCTCTCCTCAAGCCCGGAATATCAAGTCTACGTCAGCCACCATTATGTTTTGTTTGTAAAAATATCTGCTTGAGATAAGATGCGTCCTGCTGGGGCAAAACAGGAAGAAGAAGGAAGGAAGACTACTACCATTTTCTAAGTGGTCGCAAAAAGCTGACTCACAAAAAAGGTAGGGTAGACGGAGCGTTGTCTCGTGTTGTGACATTATGAAAATGGTCGTGGTCACTATAACCGAGAAGGACATTGTTAATTCTTTTCAGTGCTCTTACCGCCTCAAGCTTCTCGAAGAGGCGCACAATCACTTGGTGTCCTCCTCTCCCCGACTTCGATCACAAAGAGAAAACAAATGGACTAAAAAAAAAAGCGGAAATAACTTGCCCCCCCCCCCCCCGTTTTTTTTTTTTTTTTTGTTTTTGTTTAGTTTTGTTTTGTAGAATTGTTTATTTGGATTTTTTGACATTGATGTTAGGGTCTAAAAAAAAACGAAAAAAAAATAGATTCAAAAGCTCGGTGTTGAAAAAAAAAAAAAAAAGGCTTTGCGGAAATGAAGGGTGCCAAGCGTCCCTTTACGCTGGTCGAATCGCGTGACAGTGTCACTAAGCTCGACTTTACAAAAATGAAAAAAAAAGCTTTATTTAGAATGGGGGGGGGGGGGGGGGTTGGTTCTGAAAAAAAAATGTAACGGATTACAAGGAATCCGTTATGTCAAAAATGTAAGGGAATTACTTTAAAATTACTCTAGAAAATATGTAATTATTCCGTTACTAAATTACTCATAAATGTAAGGGATTACAAGTAATTTCGTTACTTGTAACGGATTACGTACAAGTCTGCATGAAACTATCCTAAAACCAAGGTTTGACTCGGCTCGGGGTTCTAGTCTTTGGGCAGGACGATTGCGCGTATGTCGAAAAAGTGGTCTTTCTGATATAATTCGCGACTTTTCTTGACAGAGTAACCTTTCTTAAATGACCAGATTCTAATTTATTTATGCCGAAATCACGTTTGCACTCGGCGGGACGCCATTTTACACACATGAAACTATCCTAAAACCAAGGTTTGACTCGGCTCGGGGTTCTAGTCTTTGGGCAGGACGATTGCGCGTATGTCGAAAAAGTGGTCTTTCTGATATAATTCGCGCCTTTTCTTGACAGAGTAACCTTTCTTAAATGACCAGATTCTAATTTATTTATGCCGAAATCACGTTTGCACTCGGCGGGACGCCATTTTACACACATGAAACTATCCTAACACCAAGGTTTGACTCGGCTCGGGGTTCTAGTCTTTGGGCAGGACGATTGCGCGTATGTCGAAAAAGTGGTCTTTCTGATATAATTCGCGCCTTTTCTTGACAGAGTAACCTTTCTTAAATGACCAGATTCTAATTTATTTATGCCGAAATCACGTTTGCACTCGGCGGGACGCCATTTTACACACATGAAACTATCCTAACACCAAGGTTTGACTCGGCTCGGGGTTCTAGTCTTTGGGCAGGACGATTGCGCGTATGTCGAAAAAGTGGTCTTTCTGATATAATTCGCGCCTTTTCTTGACAGAGTAACCTTTCTTAAATGACCAGATTCTAATTTATTTATGCCGAAATCACGTTTGCACTCGGCGGGACGCCATTTTACACACATGAAACTATCCTAACACCAAGGTTTGACTCGGCTCGGGGTTCTAGTCTTTGGGCAGGACGATTGCGCGTATGTCGAAAAAGTGGTCTTTCTGATATAATTCGCGACTTTTCTTGACAGAGTAACCTTTCTTAAATGACCAGATTCTAATTTATTTATGCCGAAATCACGTTTGCACTCGGCGGGACGCCATTTTACACACATGAAACTATCCTAACACCAAGGTTTGACTCGGCTCGGGGTTCTAGTCTTTGGGCAGGACGATTGCGCGTATGTCGAAAAAGTGGTCTTTCTGATATAATTCGCGCCTTTTCTTGACAGAGTAACCTTTCTTAAATGACCAGATTCTAATTTATTTATGCCGAAATCACGTTTGCACTCGGCGGGACGCCATTTTACACACATGAAACTATCCTAACACCAAGGTTTGACTCGGCTCGGGGTTCTAGTCTTTGGGCAGGACGATTGCGCGTATGTCGAAAAAGTGGTCTTTCTGATATAATTCGCGCCTTTTCTTGACAGAGTAACCTTTCTTAAATGACCAGATTCTAATTTATTTATGCCGAAATCGCGTTTGCACTCGGCGGGACGCCATTTTACACACATGAAACTATCCTAAAACCAAGGTTTGACTCGGCTCGGGGTTCTAGTCTTTGGGCAGGACGATTGCGCGTATGTCGAAAAAGTGGTCTTTCTGATATAATTCGCGCCTTTTCTTGACAGAGTAACCTTTCTTAAATGACCAGATTCTAATTTATTTATGCCGAAATCACGTTTGCACTCGGCGGGACGCCATTTTACACACATGAAACTATCCTAAAACCAAGGTTTGACTCGGCTCGGGGTTCTAGTCTTCGGGCAGGACGATTGCGCGTATGTCGAAAAAGTGGTCTTTCTGATATAATTCGCGCCTTTTCTTGACAGAGTAACCTTTGTTAAATGACCAGATTCTAATTTATTTATGCCGAAATCACGTTTGCACTCGGCGGGACGCCATTTTACACACATGAAACTATCCTAAAACCAAGGTTTGACTCGGCTCGGGGTTCCAGTCTTTGGGCAGGACGATTGCGCGTATGTCGAAAAAGTGGTCTTTCTGATATAATTCGCGACTTTTCTTGACAGAGTAACCTTTCTTAAATGACCAGATTCTAATTTATTTATGCCGAAATCACGTTTGCACTCGGCGGGACGCCATTTTACACACATGAAACTATCCTAAAACCAAGGTTTGACTCGGCTCGGGGCTCTAGTCTTTGGGCAGGACGATTGCGCGTATGTCGAAAAAGTGGTCTTTCTGATATAATTCGCGCCTTTTCTTGACAGAGTAACCTTTCTTAAATGACCAGATTCTAATTTATTTATGCCGAAATCACGTTTGCACTCGGCGGGACGCCATTTTACACACATGAAACTATCCTAACACCAAGGTTTGACTCGGCTCGGAGTTCTAGTCTTTGGGCAGGACGATTGCGCGTATGTCGAAAAAGTGGTCTTTCTGATATAATTCGCGACTTTTCTTGACAGAGTAACCTTTCTTAAATGACCAGATTCTAATTTATTTATGCCGAAATCACGTTTGCACTCGGCGGGACGCCATTTTACACACATGAAACTATCCTAAAACCAAGGTTTGACTCGGCTCGGAGTTCTAGTCTTTGGGCAGGACGATTGCGCGTATGTCGAAAAAGTGGTCTTTCTGATATAATTCGCGACTTTTCTTGACAGAGTAACCTTTCTTAAATGACCAGATTCTAATTTATTTATGCCGAAATCACGTTTGCACTCGGCGGGACGCCATTTTACACACATGAAACTATCCTAAAACCAAGGTTTGACTCGGCTCGGGGTTCTAGTCTTTGGGCAGGACGATTGCGCGTATGTCGAAAAAGTGGTCTTTCTGATATAATTCGCGACTTTTCTTGACAGAGTAACCTTTCTTAAATGACCAGATTCTAATTTATTTATGCCGAAATCACGTTTGCACTCGGCGGGAGCCATTTTACACACATGAAACTATCCTAAAACCAAGGTTTGACTCGGCTCGGGGTTCTAGTCTTTGGGCAGGACGATTGCGCGTATGTCGAAAAAGTGGTCTTTCTGATATAATTCGCGCCTTTTCTTGACAGAGTAACCTTTCTTAAATGACCAGATTCTAATTTATTTATGCCGAAATCACGTTTGCACTCGGTGGGACGCCATTTTACACACATGAAACTATCCTAAAACCAAGGTTTGACTCGGCTCGGGGTTCTAGCCTTTGGGCAGGACGATTCCGCGTATGTCGAAGAAGTGGTCTTTCCGATATAATTCCCGGGTTTCTTGGCTGTTGGAACTTTTTTTTTATGACCCTACTCTAATTTATTTACACAGAAATTGCGTTTGCACTCGTCGTGACACTCTTGTGCAACATGGAACTATCGTATATCTAGGGTGTATACTTTCTGGTGTTTATTTATGACGAAAATCGGCGGATGTTTATCAGTGTTTATTTATTTCTAGAATACGAGTGGTTTTCGCTGAATTCTCTCGTGCAGGTGCTAAAACGGTGATTATCGGGAGGAAAAATTGCGAACGTAAACAACCAGTGAAGACGAAGAACAGTTCAAATTTTATTTACATCTTTTACAGAATCTCTTTCACATAATTCTCCCGTTCTGACTTGTATAGGACAAGGGCATTGAGGAGGTTGTCATCTCAAGAGAACAAGAGCACCGGCTGTAGCTGGCCTCTCGGTCCACTAATAGTAATCTTCAAGGTCGATGACCCAGGAGGGTCGCTGGCCTTAGGGAACAGTAGAAGAAAGCTACTGTTCTCCAAGAGTCTAAGAACACGTAGGTCACAAAAGAAAGACAGGCAAAATGCATGATTCCGGGCAAGATAATGTGTTTGACGAAAGTTCGTGTTGGACTTTTTAAGTGAAAAAAAAAAACGACAAAAACATTGCTAGAGAAAAATTATATGGAAACCGGGGTATTTTTGTTTTGAACGATTTTTTTATTTCCGTCGCCGGCGGATGTTTATCGGTTAAAACTACAGGATTTATCAGTGAAAAAAAAAAAGAAAAAAAAAGAAACCAGCGTTTGCTCGAAAATATGTAAAAACCGGTGTTTTTGGGCTTTAACCGATTTCATACTTTCGACACCGGCGAATGCGAATCGGTGTTTTTCTGTTAAAACCGGAAAATATAGAGCCTACGGTATATTCAAGGCTTGACACAGCTAGGAGTTCTAGCCTTTGGGTATAGGAATGCGCGTTCATCGAAAAACTGGGATTTCAGATCCATATCTCGCCTTTTTAGCTGTCTTACCGAGGTTTGAACCCCACGAGGGGTTCAAACCTCGTGCGGTATCTGCGTGTTTTGCCAATTTCCACGCAGCCGCCACGTGCAAGACGGTGGTACATTTTAATGGAACTAAGAGACAGATAAAATAACTATTAATTCTAAACCCGGGCTCAAACCTTGAGGACTGTGACTGTGGTATTATAGGCTTTGTTTATGTAAAAGTGATGGTTAAGAAGTTTTTTTCTCATGTGTTAATTCGGCGCACCACAATCTTCAATATGCTATTTGCAAGCCGTAAACAGGTTGCGCAGCATTCCCTTTAAATATTCGGAGCAATGGCGGTCTACTTTAAAGTTAATTAAACTAAAAATGAAAGTTACTAAAAGATAGCTGAGTCCCTTGGCAACCTGTTACTGATGAGTGCAATCCAGTATGGGAGGATGTTTTCTGTAGAACAACGATCTTTCATTAAAACTCGGTCTTTTTCTTCGGGTCTTGCCATAGACGCAATGTAAATATTTTTGATCGTCATTTGGCTGTGTATAACGTGATCGTACGATTTCTAAATTTTTCCCAAAAAGTTCGGACACCGCACCTAACACAACCTTAATGAGTGCAAAGCGATGATTGGACGAGTTTTTGAGTAACTGAATATAAACGGCTTTCGCCCATTGAGTTACGGTGGCCCCCGCTTTTGGTAGCCGATAGATGGCGCAAGTTGTAGGGACGCGCCGATGTCCACCAATCTTGGGGTTGCAGGTTTGGTGCGCGTGCTGGCCCCGCGATATCTACAGCCCTTGGGTACTTCGACAAAGCGAGATTGTAACGCGTTGACGCCTCCAAGTGGCAAAACTCGTCACTACGGTACGCTTGGTCGTCCGAGGCATGATGACGTCAAGACGTCTGCCGGATCTCCCGAGATGCATCGCGCTCCTCCATGGCTGATTTTGAAGCGCTCGCCAAAATCGCGGCATTTAGAGCATAAAATATAGCCATCTGCTCAAAATACGACCGTGCGATTATTCATTAGAGGCTTAGCTGATCATATTGAACTCATTTCTTGATGTTTTCTCTATATTTCAAGTTTCGATTCCGTATCCCTTTAAGTTGATATTAGCCTTCGCTGCAGTACAACATAAGTTGAAACGGAGCATTGAAGCTGCGTCTTCAGCGCGAGCTCGCTAGCATGTTAAAGACCTTCAAACTAAAGAAGTCGGCGAATTAGCGCATGATCGGTGTTACGAACCTCGAGCACAGCCGTCGCGAGCTGATTTGAAACACGCGCGAATGGCATTTGGCTAGGCGCCGTTTGAAATGCCCTTGTGACAATGGCTCTACAACATTCCAGTAGTCAGACCTCGTTCAGTCTACATCCAATGCGCACGCGAACAACAAGATATCAAATACTCCAACGCGTTCCCTCTGCTCATTATCTGGATTCTCTAAAGGCAGTCACGGTTTCTGCGTAAGCGACAGCTTACTGCATACGCTCGAGCACTGCCAGATATTGATATTGAGCATCAGCAGGATGTCGTCTATACAAACACTACTTTCATTGCATAAGCCGGCCGAGCGTTTCGTTGTACTTCGAGTATTTTTAACTCAACGATAGCATCATAAGCTATACGATCGCTTTGAAGCCGCGTCTCTCATGGCCCTCTTCACAATCTCACGCTTTAATGGCCACGAGCCCCGGGGATCTTGTTAATCCACGAGGGAT
This sequence comes from Ixodes scapularis, assembly GCF_016920785.2. Taxonomy (NCBI): domain Eukaryota; kingdom Metazoa; phylum Arthropoda; class Arachnida; order Ixodida; family Ixodidae; genus Ixodes; species Ixodes scapularis. Next base: position 14,276,639 of record NW_024609857.1, on the reverse strand, counting down.
TAGCGAGGGTCTATATATCGAACAAGTTAAACGTTTGAGAGCTTAATTGCCCGACCGCGAGTACACTCCCTTCTTCAGGTTTAAAACGCAAGAGCATTTTGTTAAGCTATAAAGGTCCTTCCTGACTGAACACGAGTATCGACCGAACGCCGACTCGGCACTGTTCAATCGGCACGCCGCACTGGCCGCTTGTAGGTGACGCACATGCCCCAGCACTATAGGCCTCGCTATCAATAGTGAGGCTGATAGCGCTTAGCTCCCGTCAGCGTCACTGCACGAGCGTCAGCGACGCCGCACTAGCGTCAGCGTCGCCGGACTAGCGTCAGCGTCGCCGCACTAGCGTCAGCGTCGCCGCACGGGCGTCTGTCGAACTTTCGCGTGTCTTGCCGCATGGGGCGGGTCGGTAATCCACTAACGATGAGGAAGTGCGCCGGACTTATGATTGGTATTGGTTAAGTGCGCTCGATCACATTGCCTCACCTTCTTCCAGCGGGTGGGCAGACTGCGCCACAGCAAGCGGTTCTTGAAGAGCATTGTCGGCGGTCTCGAATCCAACGGCCGTATGCACGCATGCAGCTCCGTTCGTTACGTCCGGCGGCCGCAGGTGAACGGGCGGACTCGTCCGGTGTTCGCAACGGCGGCACGTGGTTTTGAGGGTTGAGAGGCAGGTGGAAGTGGCATCGGCCGAGTAAAAGAAAAAAAAAATGTTGATAAAAATAGGAGGTAGATGGCGCCATCTATGTGATTGGGATGGAACCGATTTAGAACGTAGACTCAGGTCGCAGATAGCAGGTTCAAGCAGCACCACGACTACTATACTGATTTAATAAATACTCTTAGTGTACGATGTAGTTAGTCGTCAAGGTACTTTTACTGACACGGGGAAGCCGATCTTTGTCTCATCTGATATGAACAGTCTTTAGAAAACCAAGCGTACGACGATTCCTTTAAAAAAAAAAAGTCAATCATACTTCCGAGTTAAAAAAAGAAAAACGCTTAGAAAGACTTTCAATAACTATTTACTATAGTTAACAAACAAAAAAAGCTGATATGCTCATAATTTTTTTTTAATTTCTCGTAAGATTACAGAGTAACAACATACAAATATTCAATTCATTGTTTTCTGGTTTCACATACAAGAACAATAAAGTTCGTTGACGTTCTTTTTACGCAACCCATCTATAAGGTTGTTCGTGTAGAAATAAGACCACACACCCGACGAACGAAAGAATACGAAAAGTAAAGACACGCGCATATATATTTTCCTGCGCCAAAGACTGCGCAAACCCTTTGCTCGAGATAGTGTAACGTCAAAATCAAAAAACCACAACGTTTTTTTTTTGTTTTTGTTTTTTCTTTGTGTATTTGTTTAGACGTTAGTGCGATCTCGCAATGGACGTCTATATTGTCACAGGTGGTGACCAAAAATAACAAATAAACAGGAAGAAATAAACGTTTAATGTGGCGAACTTGTGCCAAAAATAAAAGAGTACAAAAGATAATAATAGAGCGTCGCGGGCGTCGAAGTCGGCGTGGCAGCAGAGTCGAACGCTGAAGCGAAACTGACTCGACAAGGTAGCGGGCGGCCTCTTATCTAGAGTGTGTCACTATCTCGAAGATTCGGCGAAAGCGGCTCGAGCGTCGCGTGATCGGGGCGAGAATGAACACGCACTTTCTAGAAAACAAAAGCAGGAATAAATGATAGAAGTTACGTGCGGTACATGAATAGACGAGAACTTTCTGGGGGTCCGTGACCGAGCGTTGCTTTCTCAGCCCTGCGCGCGGCAATATATATTTCAGGGCCCGTCCCGTACGCGGGATTCTTCCGGAGCGAGGCGACAGGGAAGAGTACTTCCGACACCCGTTATCAACGCTCGCGTCTTTCCAAAAGAAACTTCAGCACGGACCGAAAAAGCGAGGGATCCCATTATCTGAGGCGGTCGCCGTGCGGGGGCGCTTCACGTTAACGGCTCGTCCTCCCCGATACTAGCGGCCATGAATAATTGACCCAGGCCCGGTATGGTATCTACGCCGGGAAGTAAACTAAGTCGCAAAAGCGAAAAGCGGTTTACAGCCAGGAAGCACTTTGATGGAGTTCGAAACTCGCGTTACTTGGGCTCGCGCTCGCCTCGGCTGCAGGTCACTATACATTAGAGATGACCTCCACTAATGAAGGTGTTCACGTCCTCTGAAGGGAGGCTCTCCTTGCGACATCCATTGACGAAAAAAGCGCGGAGGGGGAAAAGGGAAAGGGGGGGGGGGGTTGAAGGGTATGTTTTAAACTTGAGTGTTGTTGAGCTAAATTCGATACTCCATAAATCAAAAGGATCGCTCGGATCTCTTCAGAGAGGATTTCACTCACGAAGACCACCCTCCATACAAGATGTCTAAAGTTTGAAACGGACTCTGGGACAGTGTTGGCGGTAACGCGTTATAAGAAACGGCGTTACCGGTAACGTGTCACTTTTTTTTTTTTACCGTCGTAACGTACTCGTTACGTTTTGAGAATAGTGACGTATACCGTCCTTACGTTACGTATTTCGAGTAACGGGTAATGTAGTTATGTTACTCGTTACATATTCTTCCCAAAACAAAAAAAAAAAAGCACTTCAAACTGTTTTTTTTTTTCTTTTAAGCGCCAAGTCATATGATTTTATTTCGGTTTTTTCGTAAATATTTAGGTGAAACCGCAACAAAAAAAGTAGTTATGTTTAGTTTTTGCATGAGCCTAATGATTTTTGAAATATGGCGCTTATGCAAACCTGTAACGTCAAAACACTAACACGTGTTAATTCGTAATTTAAAAGAAATAACCCAAACAAAAGTAACGTGCGTTACTTTTTTATCTGTAATGGTAACGGTAACGCCACAAAGTAACCCAGGACGGTAACGCTTTCCTCTTACTTGCAAGTAACAAGTAACGTATTTCGTTACTGTTATTTCTTTTTCTGTAACACCTACAACACCGCGGTCTGGGACTATACATTCCGATTCTGGCGCCTCTGTAGCCTCGCGTTTCTACCGTCCATTCCAGAAGTTCTTATCCACCACGCCTTCGATCATTCCGTGTCAGTGAGAATAAAAAGACTAGGGAACCAAATGAATGAATCCCATAACCAGCTTGCCACTGACAGCTGAAAGTTCAAACGTCATGCGGGTCCCTAGCGTTTCTTTTATCGTTGTTCAACGAGCGATATTGCGTCGTTGGCAAATACGTAGCGCAAGTTCGTCTGCTTCTTGCACAAGGTTTGCGGTGACGTCAGAAGGACGCCGAGTTCTGATTGGCTCGATTGAAAGGATAGTGGGTAGACCCCAGGCGGCTAGCATTGAGGTCCACCCACTATCCTTCAGATCAGAACCAATTAGAGCTCGGCGTTTCGACGGCATCGCAGCCCTTGCTCAAAAAGCAGACGAACTTGAGCTCTGCATAGGAATGTCGAAGAACGAGTCCCGATTTAAGAACTGTCAAGATGCACGGGCCACGCTCTCCGTTAACTACTATACAGCTACGTCAAAGTTTATCCATCTTTCCAGGAGCGTTTGTGTTCAACGGGAATATTGGCGCATACACTAATTTTTTATTATGTTTTAGGTGGCTAGGGAAATAGGGAAGGAAAAAAGGAATAAAACAGGGAGACAGGGAAGTTACCGTGGGGAATTTTCCTGGTTGGCTAATCTGGGCGGAAAGAGAAGAACGGGGAGATTGGTACGCAATCGCCGTAATTAAAACAAAAATATGCCCACCCACCGTGGCGATGCATTTTCTATCCTCCTCTTCGGTGCTTTTGCTCTTGTTGTTTCTTCTCTTTTTTTATTCTTGTCCTAGCGGAGTTTGTGTCTGTCATATCAAAAAAGAAGATTATCCCGATAGTAACTAGTTTAATCTGTTGCGCTCCCACCTCGCGTTTCGCCGGAAAGTTACGCGAAGAGGCGAGTTGATTCCCAGGGGGCTTTCGCGTCTTTCCCAGCGAACCGGTCCATGTCGGACAAGTGATAAAAGGAACCAGCCTTCGGGGCACACACGTCCGTCGGACCTGCGTTCAGTTACGCCGCGTACTCTCGCGAAAATCCTTCCGACAATCTAGCCGAGACCGAGCAGAGTTTTCCCATGGTACATCTCTCAGCCCGGAGGGCAAGAGTAGAGAGCACTTACAAGGAGCTTAGACGCAACAAATACTATCTATCAACAAGAAAACAAAATTTTATATAGCGAAGGCGCTTGCTCGCGTCAGCTGCACTGCCCTGATATCGAGACATCCGGGCCTCTTTCTTGTTATTTTTTTTCTACAGCATGCCTTTATAGTTTCTTTGGCCTAAACAAAATTTTAAAAAAAGAACGGGGAAGCCTGGCTTTATAAGGTGGTTCTATAGGTACAGTATACGGAGAACAGGCTCTCAAATATCCATGTGCTCAGTGAACTGGGGGCGGTTGCGAAAAGAGGCTCTTCTTTTTCTCGCGACAAAATTGGATTGCCAGCGCTTCGCAACGGTGCACTTGCAGCTCTCTTCTTTTGTCTCTCTTACAAAGCCATCCAAGCCCATGGCCCGAAGGCCAAGTTAAGAAGCAGAAGGCGACGCACGGGAGCCGACACAGAAGCCAGCCAGCCAGCCAAAGCCAAATCCAAAGACCAAAGCAGACGCGGCGAGGGCGGCTTTTTCTCCTGGCACATCTTGGAGGTTGCAGACGAGCCGCGACAAATACCGCGCACAAAAGACAAAAACAAAACATTATATATATATAAAGGTCCGAAAACCACGCAGCGGCTCTTGGTTCTCCGTCAGTCTGAATCGGGAGCCTTTTGCGCTCGACGGCATTCTCGAAATTCCGGAACGTCGTCGTCCCGCGCCGAAATCGAGTCTGCAGCCGGAGGAAGCCGTGTGGAGGAGGCGACGTGGAAGAGGGGACGCGTCGTCGGAGTCGAAAGCGACAAGAGACGCGAAGCATGCAACGAGGTTAGATTCTGGCACTGGGATTCTTGGGGCATGCCGACTGACGTCCCTTCTGAGGATGAATCCCCGCTGTCGTGCGCTATCGGGTTGCACGCGAGTAAAAAAAAAACGAAAGGGTCTGACAGACATTTTCAGTTCTTATACGAAAGGCACGGTCTCTGGATAAAATGTTATAAATCTTCAAATAGTGACTGATATTCGCACTGATACCATGCTGTATATAGAAAGAAAGGAGCAAACATTGCAGAACCACGGCCGCTCACCTTTTGAGGCCGCATGGCCCGGCTGTGAGCTGACGGGGGGAACCCTCATAGGCTCATCAGCTATGCCTTCAATGCGAAACAAATTAACGAAAAAGTGCAAGAGGACAATGTTATTAAACAAATGATTACATTTAAGATTACTCTCAAATTCTGTCTGTGATCTTTAGTTTTTCATTAAACACTAGCGGAAATTCAAGAAATACCTGCACCTGAGCAGTGTGGAACCATCAGACCTTCTGTCATTGCCTTCGCATTCTTATATTTATAATTGTATACGAACAGAAATTATAGCCTAATTGAGTCTAGCTAAAATCGTGAATAATAAAAAAGTGATTGTCTACCCTCGACATTCACATGGAAAGGATTTCAACTTTGAAGCTCCTTTTCCTCGCGTTAAAATAGTAAAGAAAATGTCGCCAAGCTACGCTGATCGTCCATCAGAAGAGTGCAGCCGTTACACGCGAGCATTAATTATTCCGGCACAGCTTCTAAACGCGAGACCGTTCAGGAGCTCGTATCGCAGAAAAGCCGGCGTCGGCGACGTTGTGACGAGAAAATCCTGATTGGTCGATAGGGTCATGACGTCAGAGCCACATGCCATCGCGCGGGAATTCCAAACAACCCACGACTCTCACGTGACGTCACGCGTAGAATGAAAGTGATTAAAAAACATGACATGCACACTCTAAAAAAAAAAAAAAGAGTATATTCTTACACCCCTTGTCTCATATAACACACCCCCAAATTTCAGTTCGACGTAGAGCGCGCTGACGTCAAACACGTGCTACTAACCGCAAAAAAAAAAAAATAATAATAATAATAAAAATAAAATAAATAAACGGAGGTTTTCCTGTTTCTTTAGCAAAATCTGTTTTTTTTTTGTCGGCAGTTTTTGATAAGTACTTGAGCTATTTAATGAGGTATACATCACCGGTCTCAAGCCCCTCGTAAAATTTCAGGCAGTCTGATCGACGTCAGTGCGCTGTACGTCGAATGGAAGTTATGGGGTGCATTATATGACACAAAAGAGTGTAAGACGACACCCCCCCCCCTCTTTCTTTTACAGTGTATAGTGAATTAAAGGTCGCCGCATGTCTCAAGCGATTTCACTTTGCAAAGTAATTCCTCTGCCTCAAAGAGAAATTTGAAGAATTTTAGGCGGGATTCAAACCGACGACCCTTCGGAAGCGATCCAGACACGCCTGGCAGGAAGAGTATGAGAAGGCAATGGGAAGGCGATGGCGAACGGGGGCCTGATAACGCTGTCGTCTTCCACTCCTAACGGCGAAGCTTAAGCGTCCCCCAAGTTTTTAGTCGGCCCATCCCTACTTTTGGCAGTCCGTAAATAAGTGAGTAACGCACTTGGGAATCGTAACGGCACGCGTGCACGGTATAGCGACGTAAAATTCGTAGCAGTGGTCATTGATTGCACACAACTATGCACGCAACAGAGTTATAGCGAAAATGGCACCAACAATCTTTTGCATTTTATGAAAAGAGCCTATCGTGGAACATCAGAGAATACCGCTTGTTGTCTGACAAGCACATTTTATCATGCTAGCTTTTGATGCTAACTTTTCATGGCATACCCTTAGCTACGAGAGAAAATTTAAAAACCACGGCGACAACCTCTATTTTCTTTGTTCAGTAACTTTGGAAAAATTAATAAACATGATAGATTGGCTTCCGCTATAGTGGCGCCGGGTACTCCTTTGAACTTGGTAATAAAATGTGTTTATTCACTTGAGAACCCACAGTTGTCACCTAAACCAAGCACTGCACAAAACAACCTGTCGTGCCCCACTTAGCTCAGAGACCATCGTCCCCGAGTTTGTTTTCAATTTATCTCACTCGATTTGAAGACTGTCTGATTTAAATACTGTTAAAGACTGAAAGACCGAGCGCAATGAAATGTGGCATTGTGCGGCTCACATATGTATGGTAAAGTTTTATATTTGACGATGTCGTACATGGAAAAACGTTGGGACAGAGCGCCGACGTCGTTACCTGACTCTGGTTAAATTTGTCGCGCAGTGTGCGTGTCGGTGCGACCCGTTAGTGTGAATGTTGAATGTTTCAGAAAGCACCAGTCTTTGATTTTTTTTTAACATTTCGTTATTATAGATTAGTTTTTGCCGCCTTTCTAAAAAGTTCGACTCGAGGCACGGTCTCACATTTTAGTGTTTGAGGGAGAACAGGGTCATCATATATCCCACCTAAATTCACCACAAAAAATTCAAGAGAGGTATGAAAAGTACCTTAAGCGCTTCTTAAAAGTTTAAGCTTTAAATATACGAGCTGAGACAATTTCGCCTATAAGGTGATGCTGTGAGGGAGTGGCTATAATTTAAAGCCACAGCTAAAAAAAAATAGAACATACTTTTTTTTTTTCTTGTAACGGTGACCAGATATTTTTTTTACTAATGCGAACTTGGAAGATTTTAATCTTAGCCAAAGTATGGCGACATCATTTCTGACGCCTGGCAGTACAGAAATTGAATTTTTGACGATGTCTCCATTTTTCGCTGCTCGATAACCATCTTTCACTTTACCGCGAAATTGAGCCGTCACTTTTGGGGCGTCTTTTTTTTCGCTTTCACATGGTTTTCGATAAGACTTCGCCTGACAGACTTGAAATGACATCATTAAAGGCGAAGCCCGACGACATAGCTTACAGTCACAAAAAACACATTCTCCGCACGACCGCAAACAGTGGCCCGGCGTTGCCCCCGAGATCATCTCCGTGCTTAATACCTGAAACTTTGCGCTGTCTGGCGTTGTCATATTTATAATTGGCATGAAACCTTTCAACTCGTGAGTGCAACCGAGTGACGTGATTTGTAATTGTTTTTACGGAATCATGATACAGTGATGTCTCGTTAATATGGACGCCTCCGTTCATCCCAAAAAGTGTGATCAAAACGTAGAAAAGACCCTTTTGAAAATTTCGATACGATGCATAGATTATGTGCGGCCGCCATTAATTGGTCATGCACTGGGAGCACGCATAGGTCACGAGCGCTTCGTTGGCATTTCGGACTGTACTCGGATCAAAACGAATCCCACGCGAGTGCTGCGTCAGTGCTCGGCGCGAACTCGGAACCAATCACGGACTTCACGCCGGAAGCGATGACACCAACTAATGGCGGCTGCGCATAATTTATGCTTCATTTCACAACTTCAAAAAAAGTACATAACGAGACAAAAAAAAAACAAAACAAATGCACGTATTTACCCAGTTTGGCCACAAAAGCATTGCCTATTATATTATCCACTAACACTGTTTACAAACAAAACAAGCCGGCGTTTGCCCACACCGGGTGTGGGTGCAATGCTCCTGCGCAGAAACCACATTCTGCGCATGCGCAGTGCCGACAGCAGCACCACCGCAGGGGTGCGACGTCAAAGGATTGCAATGGTGTATCGTATAGCGGGCTATCCATATTAATGAGGTTCGTATTTACACAAGAGTAACGCGTTTAAGTTTTCTTGGTTCCCTCTCCTCTTACGTCTAATTCCGTAACGAAAATGGGTTCCGTCTTGGTGTTTTTCGACTTCGTGAAGTCGCTGTCGCAATGCGTCATACAAAAGACGTTATGCAGAAACCGTCTGAGGCGGGCTTCTCCCTTGCATAACACGCTCAACGCTGACAAAAAAAAAAAAAAAATTTAGGCATGTTAGAAGCGATTTAATTAGGGCAGAAATGGTGTTCTTTTTTTAAAGTAATAATGTTAAGCTGCGATTAGCCATGAGCCCGAAGTAAGGTACATAACAACTCCAACTGCACAACGCCCGCCTCCCAGATTATTCCACTTTCTCGCCAAAAGAATCTCGCTAAAAGAATCACGGACGTTTCGACCGCACAGATATAGTTCAGGAACGCAAAAGGTTCAAAAGCGCCCACTACAACGGAAGCGACGCCTGAATAGGTATGTGGAAGGAACATAAATCCCAATCGGGCCCTCGGCACAAATTGATATGAATGGGCGCTCGACTACAGAAATGAAGCTTGTCACCTCCAAAAGTGTTGTGTTTTGGGACCTTTTTCTAGCTTCCTTGTTTGGTTGTTCATCTTCTCTTACCTTGAATTTTTCACCGGCTCACCCGCGTTCTGTACGCGTATATTTTATGAGTGCGCTGCTTGGGCTCGCCCATCGAGCGAGATGAGCACACGCTTGCGAGTTCAATTACGGCCAACACGACTTGGCACTTTACGCCGTCTCTCACGTGTAGCACGGGCAAGCTCGAGCATCGATTTCTTCTCGTCGGAGTAGCAAATCACACAATGTGACGACACGGGTGTAATAAGGTAAACTGTTCGACCTTAGGAATTAGTGGGCCGAGTTCTTGACATTCATGTGTGCGCGTGTTTGTATTTTCCTTTTTTCTTTTCTTTTTTATATAAGAGCGGTCATTACCGGTCCAACCTTAAATTTCCTGTATATGTCTCTCGAGATTTTTTACAACGTTGTACTTAACATTACGAGAAAAAGAAAAAAAAAAAAAAAGAAGAAAAAAACTGCCTGGACAAAGGATTTATTGATGCCGTAAAGTTCGTCGCCGCCGTACAGACATCATTAAAATGGCGCTAGGTTTTTGAACGGTTATACAGACCAGTGTCTGCTCTGTGCCACGGGCGCCGCCATGTTTGTTTATGTTGACGCCATGACACAGTCGGGGGCTGCGCTTTTTGATATCCCCGTACCCGTTTTTTATTTTTTTATTTTTTTGCTTTTCAAAAGTCTTCGAGTATATCGTAGTCCAAGAACGTCAGAAGTGCATAGTCACGAAGCGCCAAGAACAACAACGATGCCAAGAATGCCGTAAAAAGCAAAAAATCTTGTCATATGGTCAACCCCCCCCCCCTCCCCCTCTTCACAAGAGGCAGTGTTTGAGATTATTATTTCCCATTTTTATCGCTGGGGGCTAGGATTTCGGACACTAGTCTATATACTAGTTCTCTTAAAGTCAGGTTCGTGTGACCCCGAAAAACGCGTCATCTACTACATCGACGAACACACCGTTTACAAACAAACCCACGTTTGCACACACCGGATGTGCGCCCAGTGCGCGGGCGCAGAAACCAAACTCGCCCGAGGCGGGGCGTCCGCGCATGCGCAGTGCCGAGTGCCGACAGCAGCGCCACCGCAGTGGTGTGACGTCAAAGAGTAGAGTTGGTCTAAATCCGCTTCACTCCAAGTCTGACTGCAGCCGACACTACAAGCCAGCGGAGCCAATGAAGCAGCCCCAAAAGTGCCGGATAATCCAGTCAATCATATATGCATAAATCATTCGGGACTCGGGCTAAAATTCGCCAGATACGAAAGGGAAAAAAAAAAAAGCGCTACCCTAGAACGAGTTAGCAATTTCAGAAGCTTAACTTCCGCGCTAATTATACGTACGTTTAAGTCGGTTTTTCCGGCAGCGAGTCAGATCGCATCTGCAGATCTCTATTGTCCGACTCCTCTTTCCAAACTACACGTCATTAAAACAACGCAGCAAACATAGATCAGCCAAGTGCAACAGCTAAAGTCCCGGACGCGCGTCTAGATAACATCTGGGGCCAGCAGCCCTTCCGTTCCTCGCACCTCTCGCACCCAGCCCCGACCGACTCGCCGCTGGGCCGTCCCTCACTCCACGAGAAGACGCGTGTGTGTCTACACTGTGCTCCACACGCGTCCCCAGTTCACTGACCACGAAACGGCCTCGACGTAGGCGAGAAGAGAGTTGCAGGGCGGTTGATGCGCTCGCTCCGTTTCGTCGGACGTCGTCTCCTTTTCTCTCATTCCTTTCCCTGTTCTGCAGGTCACAAGATCCGCGCATCGCTCCAACGTGACCGCCGAGTAATTAACACTGTCAATACATCATTTGAAAGACAGTATGCAGTCAAAAGAGTGCTTCTTCCTTGTATATGAGAGTCCTGTCACATTGGCCACACCCAAGAGTGTCTATCGTCGCGCTATTTCCAAATTTTTTTTTTTTTTATATATATATAGCGCAGTTCTTAGGCGTTTGTTTCTGCGGCGGCGTCGCCGTCGGCGTAACCACCACTCTAAATTCAGTGGGAAATTTAATTGGCGTTGAGGTCACGTGACGTCGATTTTCCCGCTAAATCTAGCGGAGAAACTGAATTCGTTTATAGGTTCATGACACGAAGTCATGTGAGGTCATTCTCCCTGCTGAATTTAGTGGAGAAACTGAATTGGTGTTAAGGTCACATGGTGTCAATTTTTTAGCTAAATTCAGCGGGAAAACTGTGGGAGGTTGGGAGGGTACAGAGGAGGAGGAGAGGCATACCCTGCACTCCGTATCCTTCCCTCCCGCTCCTCAAAAGCTGCACTCTAATTTCGCATTACAGAAATGTGTAAACGACTTTAATTTTTTTCGCTAATACATACATGTTATGTTCGGGACATCCCACGTCGCAAACTTTGATCTAACGTTGAAACGCTCTATCGACCCCATCCTCCGCCGAAACCCCTCCACGGATCACAGTGATCGGCTCTTTGAGTGCTCCGAGGGGAAGCGTACGCAATGGAACTTCAGAGAGCAACGTACCTGAACACTCAAAACAAGGAAGCACAACTCTAATTGGGCCCAGCCTCGCAAAGTGCGTATGACAGAGAGAGGGGATCAAACCGTATGATCCAACCCGTCATCCCAACATGCATGCCGTCCAAGCTTCTATTATACGTAATACGTTTTAGTGCCTCGAAGTTGGAGGAGACAGCCGAAGTTTGGAGGCTAATAGGACAGTTCTCATCGATCGCAAGTTCCATCCCCTTTCGGCCGATCCTCACCGAAATCCTTTTTGACAAGGACGGCTGAAGGGAGTCAAGGGCTGCCCTAGAAGCTTTTACGAGATTGGAAAAGTCGGTTCGCGCTTGGTCTACTGAAAGTTAACACGACTGCTGAAACATGAAAAAATTCAACATAAAAAAGTCGCGTGAACCAGGTCGTCGTTGGGCCGTTGAGTTTTCATATAGAACTAGGTAAAAACAGTTTTCTTTTTTTTCCGTAGCTCTTAATATTTTTTAGCGTGCACAAAGGCTGCCCGTCGAACGGAACGTCAACTACACGATAGCATCATGACTCTGGCCCGGGCGCTAACTCGATCTTGTCAAAGGTAATGTTGAGAACTTCGCAAAACATCGCAGTCACATAAAAAAAAAAGAAAAAAAAAGCAAGGACGGTGAGTAAAACATTAGAAAAAATGAAAAGGCATCGAAATCTGTGCAGCGGATAGAGTTCATTTCACGGTGATGTAGTTCCATTACCGTGATGAAATTACTAAGGCGCGAAAGAGCCACAAGAAGAAAAACTAAAACCGAGTATCTGTGGGTGTATGTGCGCGCACAAACACGCATGCACGCACACACACATACACATACACACACAAGTATACACACACATGCACACACGCACGCACACACGCGCACGCACGCACGCGCACGCACACACGCACGCACGCACGGTTTTAGTTTTGCTTTTAGCGTGCGTGCGTGCGTGCGTCTGCGCGCGCGCGCGGTGTGCGTGTCTGTGCGTGCGTGTGTGCGTGTGTGTGTGTTTTTCTGACTTTTTGAGAAATAGGTAAGGGTGATGACAAAAATACGGTATAGCCTGAAGTTTCCGCGAGAAACCTATTGAATACCAAAAATACTGTTAGGGTCGAGGTGAGTTTGAAACGTTTATCGTGAACATATTAACCTAAAACTGTAGCACAAGAAAAACAAAATAATAAAGTAGCAGCGATCGAGGGAAAAAAAAAAAAGGAAGCGAAAATATTGAAGTGGGACAAAAAAAGGTCTGTCCCTCTTTTTTTTTTCTCTCTCTACCGTATACGATTATTTTTTTTTTTTTTTGCGCTCCAGTTTCAGAATAATCATGGGAAACGGAGTGACTTATTTAGGTGAAGTGAAACCTGGACATGTGTGTCTTCCAACTACGAATGAGCAATGTATATTTGTGGATGGGAATTGTAACAGAAAAGCAAATGGGTGTGGCCGAGTTGTAAAACACAAAGTTAAATGCCTTAGCGTTCCTTATCTTAACAGGCAAACTGTAGATGCTAGTGTTTTTTTTTCTATTTTTAACTGCCTTATGTACTCGAATCGCACACAGTGCGTGCTTGTTTGCTACTGCGAAAGGATTATAGGTTTACAAACACGTCCACCAAAAGGCGGCCCACAAACTTTCCGAGTCTAATAAGCGAGTTAATGAGCCTCTACAAAGCCAGCCGAAATTCAAATTAAAGGAGCTGGTGAAACCACTAAAGTCGAAACGCGCAAAGTGTGTAATAAAGAAATATAAAATATTACTTACGTATTTGGTTAACATTGATTTATTTCTTCTTAAACATGTCCCGCCACTTCCTCTAGTATCGAGCTTCGTGAACGTGCGTTCAACATGAAATTACGTTCTTTATACGTCTTCGCGTTTCCTACAAATGCATAAAATAAATAAACCCAACCGAATTTTTTAAGCGACAGCTTTATGGGCGACACTTTGCAGTGATTTCTTCTTGGTCCGTTGTCGTCGCCGCGAGCCCGAAGAATGAAAAAAAAAACATTCTTCTCTCCCATGGTTGAAAAAACCCCGAAACTGCGGGTAAACGACACAACACTAAAATGGCTCCCCTCTTGTAGCGAGGATCGAGAGGGAAGTCGAGACTTCCCGACCGCCGTGTTGCGCGAAAGCGAGCGAGAAGGGAACCCCTGGCGTCCCGCCAAGAATTGAGCGACGAAGTGTCATCTGCTTGAAAGACTTGTTTTCAAAACATTACTCGCGTTATGCGATATTTCCCTTGCATAATGGGAGCGTTCACAACAGGCAACAGCATGTGATCATCAGTCTCTGTTATACAATTTTTTTCTCATAAAATGGAGTGTTTTATTTATTTATGTAGTTGAATATCTACATCGCCTCGAGAGGCATTACGATATAGGGTGGGCACATACACAAAAAGTTACACAGCACGTCACGAGAGAATATAAAAATAACCAACAAATAGAATATAAAGATAACCAATAAATAAAACACAACGATGTTAAAAGTGAAATCATTACAACATTGAAAAATAAAGTTTAGATATACACTCGTACGTTGTCAAAACATTGCTCCGACAATGGTATTTCAAGTTTAAACATTGGCATTTGGCAGCGTATTCCAGTCTTCAATATAGTGTTTGCACTTAGTACAAATACTTAGTATTTGGCAGCGTATTTGATTTAGTAAAATAATATTGTGACGAAGAAGACGGTGACACTGGGGCAGTGGCGTGCCTGACCATCACGTGCCACGCTCAGCGCGCACGGCCCGGCTTCCGTAAAATCCCTTATATCTCATTGAGTGGACGCGTCATTGCCATTTGCTGCCATTTACAATATTTCGATCATTAGACACTCATAACTTATGATCGATTACCAACTAAACCTTAAATAAGCACCCCCCCCCCCCCCCCTTTTCTAAGGCGGAGCCCAAAAATCGTGTTGGAGCAAATTACATCCGCCGCCCGCATCATTTAAATAACAAGCCGAATTAGCATAGCCTTTCTGGGACGCAAGAAAGGGTAGGGTCCATTTAAAAACATAAACGAGGAAAGAAAAAAGAAAAGAAGACGCCACATAAAAGCAACTACAAAAGCCGCAGACGTGCACTGGAAGTTTCGCGAAGGCGGTTTTCCGAGCAAGCACCAGGCACGTGTTCACGCATCGACAGGTGACGCCACCGAGCATCGATTGCACGCCTGGGGATCAGTAAACAACATGTGTCGCCCCAAGCCCGAGGTTAGGCTGGAGTGGACGTGCTTGAGGACGCACAAGGCACGGCTGCGAGGATTTTCCATACAATCAGCCAATATATATTGCGCCGGATCCCGACCCCGTAGAAGGGCAACAGAATGACGCAATGGTATACAGAGTGAAAAAAAAAAAAAAAGCAACATTTGGAGGGGAAACATTTTTTTTAAGGTATTAAACCATACAATATTTCTGAGTTACCGTTACCGAAAAAAAGTAACGCGCGTTACTTTTTTTAATGATGAAATAACACGTTTTACTGTTTTGACGTTACAGGTACACATAAGCGCCATATTTGCAGAAACATTGTACATGCAGAAACTGAACATAGTTCATTTATGTATTTCACTGTTTCAGCTAAATATTCACAAGACAAAACGCAAAGAAAAAAGCGCCAAACTAATAAATTCGCATGACTTGGTGCCTAGAAACACAAAATAAATTAAAGTGTAACCTTTTTTTTTAAGTCTTAGGAAGAAAAAGTAACGAGTAACGTGACTCCGTTACTTAAAATAAGTAACTAAGTACATTACAAAAAAAAAAAAGTAACGCAAGACCGGTAACGCGCTGTTACCTGTATTGCGTTGCTGCCAACGCTGCTCCAATCTAAGAACGAACAGAAAGGATACCTCAAGAACAATTTCTCTTCTCCCACGAGGCGAAACAAATCAGGTCGCAGCAGGCGGTGAAGAGACGGGTACAACACGAATCCACGTTCCTCGTATCTCTTTGCGCAGATGGATGTCGCCTTATGCTGGGACCGCGGGCAGAGCTCGGGGCGGTATTCACAAGGCGTCCGTGTAATTACGAGCCAGCTAATCTCTGCGCCCCTCCCCGATGCAGACACAGCACTTAATTATTACCCGTTGTCTCGTCCGGGAACCGGTGTAGATATACAAGTCCCTAATAGCTGTCATTACGGTATATCGCGCACGTCTATAGCGTAAGGCGAGGGGTTGGCGACCGGTTTATAGCCGCAGTTCCGGAACTATACGACCATGCACAACAGCGAGTTTTAGTAGACCGTGTTCCCCCTCTGCTAAGCCCCTCCGCTACCCGGAACTCTACAGCCAAGGCCATAGGCGCGCAGGCGCAGTGGCGGTTTCTTCGTTGCGGAGGGTTAGCGGAGAAGGAAACACGGTCTACTAAAACTCTCTAATGTCTCGAAGGAACGTCAAGATGAGTTTATAAAGTTCTTTACAAATGAAAAACCATAGAAAGCCTATCAATGCTTTCGTTCTTTATTGCACATGTGAGATTGCATGTCGCTATTTCTCCGTGTCTGTTTTTTGTCCTTATCGTTCCAGCTGACCGTTTTCTTTTGCGCTACCCGTCTGGTCTCGGCGAAAGACGAGCGACGTCTGGCGCTGAAACCGAACACACGAAGTAAACTTTCATAAATATAATTCGATATTCATTAGCAGAACTCCACTTCGTGTCAGCCCCGCTTGGTCAATAGGGATTTTTCGTAGACCGCGTCTCCCCTTCCGCTAAGCCCTCAGCAACGAAGAAGTTGCTACTGCGCCTGCGCGCCGATGGCCTTGACTGTAGAGTTCCGGGTATTGTAGCGAATTGCGTAGGGCGTTGCGGGAGGGCGAAAACGATCTACGAAAACTCCCTAATAGCGAAAGCTGCGGCGCTAACGAGCCGATGAAAAGCGTCGGAGGATGCTTGAAAGCGGTTCACAGGGACTGCGCCCAGCGGAAGAGAGATCTCACATGACTCGCATCGACGCACTTGTCGACTTTCAAACTGCCGAGTCCGATGCAGACCTAAACATGCCTTTAAAGGGATGCTGAACCGAAATTTTGGGTGGAAATTCTTGGCCGCAATGGCATACATACCATGTCCTTTACTTCTAAATGAAGTTGTTTTGAGCGAGAAGGCGTATAAAATTGAATAAACACGAAAAATACAATTTTACGCGACCCCTGGTGAGCGTCGTGGAAAGCTCGCCTCGTGACGTGCGCATTCTCATTCGCCTCAAAAGACAGACGGAGCCAAGCCAAGCCAGGCGCTAAGCCAGGTGGCGTTTGTTATTGTTAGTACCAGCCGCTTTGAGAACAGCCGCCGAGCGAAGAATCAAGGCCAACGAACGAGGAGAATGCGCGGAGGCACCAGGGGCGCTGAGGGCGCCGAGAATGCGCACGTCAGTTCCGCTACGCCTGCTCTCAGAAGCAGGCGGCGGCTTTCGGACGAGGATTCGCTCTTAATTCAAAGAAATACAAATATTCGGACCCCATCCGTCTGATTGAATATCGTTTTTAGGTACAGTACCATCCCGTGAAGCCCGCTCGGGCAATAATTATGAGATTTCAAATATCGGTTCAGCATCCCTTTAAAAATCGCGAAAAAAAAAAAAAAAATCCTCTACACGAATACGGTCCCGTAACGCTCTCTAAAGTTTTACATGCGCTGAGACACTTTTGACACGCAATACAGCCTGCTTCGTGTCAACATTGCGGAAAACGGTTCCAATAAAATAGGAAACAAAAAAAATGCAGAACGTATTATGTTTCTGAAAATTTGAGAAGTCCGTGTCTTCAGCGTTTTCTCTAAGTTAGCCGTTCTTGCCCGTAAGGCTGCACCGCGTTCTTATCAGTCGTAAAAATGTGTGAGCTGCGAAGTTCTTCGTATAAACGTGCGATAAATTTTGATCATTATATTATGGAGCAAAGTGCCTGAATTATCACTATTAATCGCGCACTTCTGTCCACACGCCCTTCATCCTAGCGTACCGTTTTTGTATAGGAAGAGAACTGAAAAGCCGCGAAACCTTCCTGATACAAACTAATTCAATCATTTGTTGATTGAGCTATTCCTTCTCTTTTTTTAAACTTATAACGCCGGACATTCGAGGAAACGTTCGACCCTCAATTGCAGCGCGACCGCGTTTGGGAGGTACGTGGCGCCGCCCTTAATTTCACTCGAAGCTCCGAAATCTAGGTCGCATCGCACATCGTTCACCGCAGCAAAACTTGGCCACTCCTTTTCAAAATGGGAAATATTCGTCTTTTTTATTTATTTTTCTATATTCTTTATTCTGACAAACTCCATTCACTCGGTCATGGCGTTCTTTACTTAATTCTGTTTTTACGCGTCGTTGTCCTTTAGTATTTTCCTTGCGCAATACTATTATCTCGAATAGGTGTATGTAACAAAGGCACATGATGCCCGGGACTCTGAACGGAATTCAATGGCGTTCCCGCGGGCCATTCGCGCAGCTGGCATAATAGACCCTTTTCAAAAGCTCGGTCAAGCAACATTGACGGCCGCCATTGCTTGGACACGAGAGCGTGATTGGATCACGAGTTCTCGCCGTACCCTGACGCAGCACTCGTTTTGTATGCGGAGCGCAAGTTCGTCTGCTTTTTTTGCAGGGGTTGTGGTGACGTCAGAACGCAGAGCTCTGATTGGTTCTGAATGAAAAATAGTGGGTAGACCTCAAGGCAGCTTGCTTTGAGGTCTACTCAGTATCCGTCAATCAGAGCCAATCAGAGCTCGGCGTCATTCTGACGTCACCGCAACTCTTGCGCAAGAAGCAGACGACTTGCTCTCCGTATAAGCGCGGAGCCGAGATCACGCCGAACTCTGACGCAAGCTTCGTGTACAATACATGCTCAAAGTACGTACTCAAGCAATGGCGGACAGGTGATGGGGCGGACTTTTGAAAGGGGTCTATCCTAAACGCGGTGCGTGACCGAAAAAAAGAAAAATACATAAAAACATAAGCATCTGAATTGGTTGATAATATTAACCTTATGCGTGTCTTTAAATTCCTTACTAAGTGCCGCATAAATATAGTTCGGGGAAGAACTCGAATGAATGAACATATGAAATACAATCTGGTTACATCAACAACGTTAAATAATAAAGTCGTAGGACATCGATTGCGTTCCCATAAGCATAAATATTAAAATATGACACGAAGGTGTGTACATAAAACATACTTGAACGTTTTTAAATGTTTTTGGGGGAGCTAACCTAGCGATTTCAGCCCTGCGAAGCAACGTAACAACTTTATCGAACAGCACGTAGCTCCGCAATGTTCACCGTAAGGCCTTCCTCCACAACAAATAAAATACAAGAAAGCAGTATAAAAAAAAGAGTACATAAACAGCGGAGACAAAAATACAAGCAGAAAGAGAGAGAACGAAATAGAAAGAAACTCTTCAGGAAGCCTCCGTGCACAGACCGTCATATGCGGCTGGCGCTTCGGCGGCCATCTCCATTGCACGGATGACCGAGATTGAGTCTTCAAACCTCCTCCCTACAGGGCGGCACACATCGGCGGTGGCCATTAGGGTGTGGACGTCTCGCGTATCATTTGGCCCGCTCCCCTTCCCCGCACACACTCTCGCAACAGACCGTCGACATCCACAACTATACGCCCCCGAGAACCCAAGAAGAAGGACCACCGGCACAGCACAGGAACGTCCGCGTGCATTTGTCACGGCCTGCGACCGGCTGCGATTTTGTCTCGGCTTGCACGGCTCCAGACTGACTCCGAGAGAGGCTTCGGACATGGCGTGGCCCGCTTGCGTTCTTCGGTTCGACCGAGCCGACCGCGGCGATGACGGTAAACATACACGATGCTTCGGGGGCCATTGCTATGCCTGCGTGGGTTCGTCACGCTCGGGCGATCGGCGCCGTGAATGCTTCTGGTCGGGGGCGAGTGTCCTGGGAATTCGAGTGGCTTGGCGAGGGCGCGTTCGACCGGAATGGAAGAAGAGGGACTACGCGACCCCGTGACGTTCGTGTTTGTACGGACGTGCCCTCTGCTACATTCGTGCGGGGACCGAAGTAATTGCGCCGTTCCGGTCGACGTTGTAACGGAGGAAGAGAAACTGTTGCCGAGGTTACGAGGGTAGTTTATAATCCAATACTCTGTATAACGCTTAACTATTGATTGTGACAAAAACCGTGTCCTTACACAGCTCCTGATTTTCCTTCCGTCCGCTCTAACATGTAAAGAAACTATTCACCATATCATCAATGGCTATTGGCTATCAGCCTATCACACTACGCTTTGTAATCCAGATAAATAATAGACTTATAATATTAACTATCGCATTAATATGATTATTTCCGAAGATAGGCAACATGTCAAAGGACGAACACCTTTTCACTAACCAGTAATATTCACTTTTCTTATAAAAAAAAGTCCGTTGTGCTTATTACGTTTAAGTGGAATGATATCGTAGTCGCACTCCAAGTGATGAATATAACGAAAAAAAGTCAATAGCGCTTGACTAGAATAGAACTGTTTACTGTAAAACGTACTGCGGAAAATGTCTTGGGATACTAAAAATAAAAATTTCTGACGGTTAGTAAAAAAAAAAAATCTTTTCCACCGGGTGTATCTGCTTAAAAATAGCCATATTATCACTATTTTCACTACGCTTTTATTTATTAGAATTAATTATTTCACACATTCCCGATGACTCTGTGTTATTACAGCATGATTTAAATATGTTTTCACAGTGGTGCGATACGTGGCAAATGAAAGTAAATGTAAAAATTTAAGCTATTAACATTCACCGGTCTACCTAATCCAGCGATGCGTAACTACTCCTTACTAACGCTGCCCCTTGAAGAAGTGTCAAAGCATGAATATTTGGCGTAACATTTTCTGACGACCTCACTTGTAATGCTAATATTAATACTGTAGTGGCTGGTCCTTGTAAATCCTTGGGATATATTAAACGTAACTCATACCACACCCAACGTTCTTTTAATCTAACTGCCTAAAAAACTTTTGTGAGCTCTAAATCGGACTGTGCTAACTCTATTTGGTGGCCTCATCAATCCTACCTTATTAACAATCTATAGAATTTGTTCAAAACAAGGCAAGTAATTTCCTATCACATGTTTACTATCGAAAATCCAGCACACCTACGCTAAAATCGGCTCTCGATTTGTGCCCGTTGTCTGCAAGAACGAATCCCTCCCCGCCTTGTCATCTTCCACAAATTATTCGTTTCCTCCTTCTCTTTTCGTGACCTTTACTTAAAACCGCCATCACACATTTCCATGCGCCTTGACCATAACCTAAAAATTAAGCCATCATTCGCGGGGAGTAATAAATTTAAGAGCTCCCCACTAGCTATTGCCATTAATAATTGGAATTCTCTTCCTCAAATAATTGTAAATGAAACTAATCAAGATAAATTCAGATATCTTTGCGTGACAGACCTCCAAACTGTTAATAATTACCATGTTTAGTTACCACCACCTATTGTTTCTTCTTGTTTAGTTTTCTTTTTTTTTTTTGTGGGTCATGATATTTGTATACACCATGTTCCTAATTAATTGATGTTTGTATTCGTGCATCTAATTAATCAGCTGTTTTTTTTTTCGGATTTACCAGTTGTTCAAACTTGTCTTTTTGTCCCCCTTCATGTAATGCAGTTTCCATGTACCTTTTAGGGATAATAAAATGTATTGAATGAATGAATCCTGCGAGAGAAGCTTGTTTACCTCGACAGTGCCCCAGTGATGGCGATGTCGAATAGCTGTGGCACCGGTGCGAAGTGTGACTCCAAGTGGAACAGGATAGAGCCCCCTTCGATGCTTATCTACCTCCCCTCATTAAAACTACACGCTGATCGACCTAACGCGTCCGCAAAAAGAGTTGTTGGGTCACCCCTCGCCACAACACCGTTTGACAACCTGCTCGATCATAAGCTGCCGTTAACGAGCTTTTGATGACCCTTTCATGCGACCTGTTGTCTTCATCATACGGAAGAGAACCAAAATTATTGAGGTGGCTCATTTCTTCTAATCAAGGCATTACACGGGCTGTGCGTTTTCCACTGTCGTTATTTTTAGTGTAATGCAATGGTGACATCCTTATTTGTCAATAACGTATAAGACACTGCTCTTTGTCGTTCTTTCGCTGTATCATAACACGCTTTTGTAAGCTGCGCCACAGAATATATATAGAAGAAATATTTATAGCGCGTATACTTCTCGACACCATGGAGATCATCGTGGTACAAGCATCTCTAGACGACGGGTACGTATAAATTTAGGTACAGAAGATACAATACTATAGTGGACATTTTTTTACGTAGTAGAACATTTGTCTTTTTTTTTTGCACTAGGTATAAGAACGCGGCAAAAGAGAAATAACATTATTTCTTTGGACAAAAAGCAAACAATCCTAGCAATCCCAGCCAACGAAACAAACGTTCGTTCTTCTCCCCACGCAATAAACGTCGCGGACAAAAAAAATTAAAGAAAAACGAGCAGCGTTCACTCCCTCAACTCGCCGCCAAAACAAGCGGTCACGAGATCTGCAGCCGATTATGTTCCGCCAATGTTGATCATAGCCACGCGCTGAGGTTTGCAAAGCACAGGACACGCGCTGAGTTCCAGACATTGTAATGGTTCGGCTATTGCCGTCATTGCAGCGATTGGACACCGGCCACTATACTCGAATGCTTGTCGAGCTACCGATTATCGCGAGCCCAAATCGAGTGATCTCGCAATGCTCGGGTCCAATCTATGAGCCGCATTCCAATACCGTCACTGGGGAATACTGCGACCCCCAGACTACGTCATCAAGTTTTGCGAAGGAGAGATCGAAAGAAAACGCTCGCTTTGATGCTTGAAATTACAGCGCAACAAAGAGGTTTTTTAGTCAATGGCGTCGCGCACGAGTATACCTGGGTTCCACTAGTGCGAGAAAACTTGTGTAAAGTGAAAAAAAAAAAAGAAACAAAAAAAAAAAACATTCGAATTGAATATCGTCGCACCGTCCCTTTAAATATTACGTCAGAACTAAGATTTGCGTCAAATGTCATCCACGCGCAATAAAATTCGTCAAACTCGTTCAGCTCTTTGGATACCTATCGTTTCCAGTGTGCGCACACCAAACACAGCATCACAAAAAGCAGCATAGTATATTTTCTGTAGAAACAAAAGTGCTCCCGAACCCCTATTCACTTCTAGTTTTTAATACATTTTTTTAGGGGGGGGGGGGGGGGGGGGGCGGAGGCCAAAGGGGTTTGTCGTGCGCAATACCAATTGCGGTCCAATTTTTTTTTTTTTAAAGTGTAGTCTACACTACTTAATGGGTACTACTATAAAAGGCCTTACGAAGAAATAATAAAAACTTAGATTCGTAAAATCAAAGGTGGTAGGATAAGCTTCTACAATCAGCCAAAGTCAGAACCCCATTAAGAGACGTCCGTGAATCCAAGCACGCACGCATAATTAATTGATTGAATGTCCTGTCACCGGATTTCAGACCGCATTTATCTTGTTTTAGTTTCTTATGTAGCTTCGGCTCCGCTGTGGCAGACATAAACTCGGGCAAAGGTAGATCTTTTTTTTTTTTCAGTCAAGCGATAAATTTAGGTCTCCAGAAGAAGTAAAATCGAAGAATAAAGAATTAAATACGGCGGCTTCAACCCCGTGATTTGCGCGGGAAGAGAATTACGACGGAAGAAGTAGAAAAAAAAAAAAAAAAGGAGGTTTCAAATGCAGCGGCATAGTATAGGTGCCTGAACGAGCAGGAAAATGCGCTTCATTGGTAGTCAGTACGAACTGAGATAAGCATAGTTGGGAAAAAGCCACGGGCCAAAAATCTGTATCGAATGTTCTGCAGAAATAACGCGAAGAAATGTTCCCTAACAACGTGGGTTGCATGTGCGGTAGTGAACAGAAAGTACAGGGTCAGATTGAGAAAATGAAAACTTGTTCCCGGGGTGCGCATCGATAAAGTATGCACCGCAGAAAGGCTAGAGCTTTGCGTGACCGTTTGCGATGGAAGAGGCGATAAAATGCGAAGTTTTGAGAAAATTACCTCATTTAAATAAACGATACAAAAAAAAAATATATATATATATGTATATATGAGTCGACCTTTACTTAGGCCTAATATTCGTCAAACCAAGACCTAGGATTATGGGCATCTGTGGCGTATATTCCAGCGAAGAAAGCTAGCCAGAAGGGAAGAAAACAAGAGTGTTCTTCTGTGACAAGTTTGTTTGATGCACCATCAAATATGGTCTGTTTGTGTTGACGCATGTGCATTGAGAAACAGCTGTCGGTTGAATCTACTTTTCGTGGTGCATTTAAGTGGCTCATTTTTTTAGCAACAGCAATTTTTACAAAACACACTAGCGAAGCGGCTGAATCATGATCATCATCATGCCTTTATTTGTGCCAATAAATAACCCACGGTCTGCAATGTGGCACAGAGGGGAAAATATCTATGCATCTAGAAAAAGGGCTTAGCTATACATAATTTAAAAAATTCAAATAAAAATAACAATATGCGCAGTAATTTGAAATGCAATCGAGCGAAGGCGTAATTGATGCTGACCGGGAAATGGACGCCGGAATGGCGTCTGCCACTGAATCTCTTCTCATTTTCAAAGTCAGTCTTGGAGATTAGAGTGAAAGAGGGGGGTCATCTCGACTATTTCCAAAAGCGTCGTTAATTTACCGCTCCTTTACTTTACAATTTCCTTAGTGGGAACTAACAGTGTGCATAGACTAACCATTATATCTTTCCGTTTTTTTTTCTTCTGTCCTTTATTTCTTGCCAATAAAAGTCCAGATATTAGTATACTAGAGAAAAGCACCTTCTTAAATGTCATTCTGAATATTTTGCCAGGTAATAGAGGAACAAATCAGGGCGTACACGATGCCCGCGTAATCTCAAATCGTGCTGTCCATAGAGCAGCAGCGCCCGTTCGTTAAGCCTTTGGAAGAGCCTAACGTAACAGTCTGAAGAACCTCGGCGGCGCGTTGCGCAACGACGCAACGAATACGACATGGAAGCCATTCGCGCCTTGCGCGCGTTAATTTCCCCAGCGACCGTCGACCCCACGTTGGGCGCCAACCGTGCCTACGCCAAAGGGCGAATCGGCAAGAAAATACCAAAAATACGGTTCCACGGCCGCTTGTTTTAAGTAAAACGGCGACTGTGGACAGCGAAGATTGCGTTCGCTGCTGTAATTACGGACGAATTCCTACTTTCTTTCCGGCATCGTATTAGTGTTTTTTTTTTTTTTTTTTTGTCTTATTGTCTTTTTTGAGTGCAGAGAGGCGTCTACATTTCGAAGCCCTTCGGGCAGAGCGAGTTTCCGCGTGACAAACGAAAACTCGTTACGGAAGCGGGGGCTCGTAACGAAACGCAGACGCGTCGATTTGTCCGATTGCAAGGCCTTCGGGACGTACACACCCAGAAAAAGACAACGAAGCAAAAACTACAGCAAGCAATTCCGGAAGAAATGAGAAAAAGAAACGAACGCAATATACACAATCAAACATCCCGTATGAGGAAAGAAAAAAAGCACACACACACGGAACGAGAACTCAAACAAAAGCGTGACGCGAAGAAAAGAGCAGACGCGGCAAGATGTGGCTTGATGTGACTTGACGTTTGGGACGTCAGTGGTAAGAAAGAAAGAAAAAAGACAGAGGATGGGGTAAAGGCGTTGGGAAGGGACGCGACAAATTGCGTAATCAATACGGGACCGGCGTATAGCACGGAGCGAAGGGTGGTGTGTGTTTCCAGGATTGGAATCGGGTGCCATGGCTGCCTGCCGCCGGCCAAAATGGGGCTGGGCGAGCGACACGGGTAGTTCCGCTGCAGTTGTTGATTGGCGAATGGCGACTGTCCAAGAAAACGGCCTCGACGTTGCCATGGGAGGTTCGACGCGTATACCACATTGTGTTTCTTATGCGCGAATAATTCCGGATCCGTCACTTTCGGCGCGAAAGGAAAGGTAGGAGACAGTAGGTAGAGAGAAACCGACAATCTTACGGTCGCCTCGAGTAGTGTTATGTCCAAAATCATGACTCTGGTAACCTGCACCTGTCTGCGTACGTTCACTGTGAACACCAAAGAACCAAGATGGAATAAACTGTTTCATATAGCGAGGCTGTAAGTGGTATAATTCAATCGAAAAATTTGGGTTGATCAAAATATATGTAAGCGCTAAAATATGCTCCTTTATATCTGAAAGCATGCGAGCAATCAGCGTTCAAGCACGCCAACCATGATCTACTTCCTGGTATTTGCACTAATAAGGATCCACGAGCTTCGACCTCTAGAGCAGATGCAACATGGAGATTGCGTACTTATAAATTCTGCCCGCCACAACAATACCAACGATAAAAAGAAAGAAAAAAAAATACATGTTAAAATCCGAACCAGCACGCGGCTGCGTTCTTGACCAACATCCCGCTTCTTGTGGAGCACGAGACGGAGACACGTATACAAGCCACCGTCTCATTGTCACCTATACTTTCCGCGCTAATGGCGACATCTTTTCCGCGGGTGGTCCTGGATCAGCGGCACAGACGAACCCCTCCGAATCACGGCCTTGAGGCTATAGTTATATACGCATCGTCGAACCAGCTCCCGCGGGAGCCGCCGGTTCCGTCTCGGCGGTTGCCGTACGGATCAGCGATCATCCCTAGCGGTGGCGGCGACGACTCCCGCTGACGAAGGCCACGCTGCTTCTTGCGTGGGGTCCGCTTTACCTTCCAAGATGTTTGTTGTCGCTTTTCTCTCTCGCCCTCCTGGAAAGCGTCATGGACAAACGAGTTTTCCTGGCCATGACGGATCCCTGCATCCACCGCATTATACGCTTCGTGCACGTCGAGAACGCAACGGCGCTTTGACTTCGGATTGCGAGAGAGAAGTAATATTCGCACCTTTATTGGCGTAATGCATCTGCCGGGCCCGTCAGCGTAACATTAGTTTGGGTGTGAACTAAAATGAATAGCCTGACGTTTTAGTGCCGGTTTTGGCGTATCAGTGTCTCGCTAAATGCAGATATTTGGTTAGCCAGGTTTCTTTGCATGAAACGATCGCTAAGATTCGTGTCTCCTTTATTAAATAAAGCGCATACAAATAAGTCAATGAGAGCTACCTTTGCAGTGTCGGCTACTTCTTGGCACGTGAGTGAATTTAGATTGTACGAGTGTGATTAAAGAATTATCCGCACCCTGGCTCGAGAATTCGGTTTAATCTTGAAGCCTTTCCAAACCTAGGCTTGTCATGGATTATTTCGCAGAAAAAAAGTCCCGACTAATGAGTAAATAATTTCACACAACATGCATCGTCACTCGTCTATCTGACAGAATGAGTTCACGTGCACGCTCGTACAATCTGAAGGTATTTCAATCCATGCGCCTTCCATCCAACCAAGTTATATATTCTCAAGATTATTGTGATACGTACATTGTTCGCATTCGCTCATTAAGTTACCACGTCCTTGCCACCAGGAAAAATGGTAGTTTTGCGACAAAGTTCGTCTGTAACGGCAAACCTTCTCATTAATTATATATGGAGGACAATCGCTGTTATTGATAGCTATTTGCGTCGGCGCAAGGCAGCGAGAACGACAAAAAAAAAAAGAATAACAGAAGCTCGTGATTTCCGCTCAGTTGCATTAAAAACACGCGTAAAATACAGTATCAGTAAGCGGGGCAAAATGGTATTTTTTAGAGTCTAAAAAAACACGACGATCACTCTTCAGTCGTTGTTTGTAAAAGGCTATATGTACTGGAGTGCTATAATTTAGGATTATACGTTAGTGGAAGAAGAAACCCAGGAACGGGTCGGACGCGACGACGGATATAATCTTAGTCGTAATTTAGAACCTCAAGGTCGTCCGCCCGAAATTTTCCCGACGCTTTACCACTTTTTCAAACTAGCAACATACGCTCAAATTAAGAAAAACATAGTTAATGTCGGTGACACTCTTTCCTAATGACGGCAGTATTTACGCAAAAAGCAGTCAACTTATCGCGCTTAGCCTTCAACATAATGAAAACATGTAGCAAAATTGAATTTAATATTTTGTAATGTATAATATAATATAATATTGAATAATTATTGTTTTGTATGCTGGGTACTATATATATACGGTATATTGTATAATGCTGTGGGCCACATTATTCTTGGTGTTCAATTGTAATCATCTTATTTTTTGTATTGTTATGGCTCTCCTACCGCGGCCCCTTGAGCCAGGTAGTTGATAAATAAATAAAATTAAAATAAAAAAATAAAATGCCCCGTATAATGGCTCTGTTTTGCTTTGGCAAATGGGCATTCATATAACGACGTCGATGAGAAATTATAATATATGGCGCAACGTAGGTCTAGATCACACTGACGTAACGAAGAAAAAAGTTACCGAAAATGAAAGTAAAATAATAAAGAACAATTAGCTTTCTGTAGCGCACGAAATTACAGGTTAGGAAAGCCAAGTGGGCAGACGACACGAGCGCACCGAGGGGTTTCCCACCAACGAAAATCTCGGGCGGGCGACCTTTGCTCTTGAACATTTACTCCGACGCGAGCCGAGCCACAGAGACCGATTGCGAGAACTCAAGGGGCGGCTATCGCGCTCAGCGTCGCTGGTAAATACGCGCCCAAACGCGTCTATGATTAAAGCTGCGCGGCGACGGCGTGTGGGAGGAGAATATGCCGTCTGCAATCCAGGGCTAATGGCGAGGCAGCGTCGCGTGATGCAGCTTCGCCGAAGGACCGTGATCGATGGCACCGGATTTCCAAGCGAAAGCGCCGTGAGCCGCGCGATGATGTATACTGTCTCCCCCCGACCACTACGCTCAAGAGAGAGAGATCGGCCATGGCGTTGCGCACGACCATCGGGCCAGCCAGTCGGTTGACTTCATTGTGCGGTCTCAATGACACATGACGAATACGTTGGATACAGATATGCCGGGTGCAAAGAATTTTTAAAACAAATTGGCTTGCTCTTTATGTTTATACAGCCTTGATGGAGATGCGCCTCAACGGGTAAGCGGTCTCTTAGCTGTAGATGAGAAATTTAGCCAGTAAAATCCCAGGTTAGCGGTACAACCGCTAACCTGGGATTTTTAGCGTGCATCACGCAGTAGTGATCACACGAATGCGTGCCGGTACGAAACCCATCCAGATCGAAACGGGCGGGGGCGGCGGGGATCGAACCCAGGAGGTTCCCAGCGCAAGCTTTCGCTCCAGGCTCCGAGCTGAGACGCGTTAGCCCACTCGGCCACTTCCTCCCTTAGAATTTTTAATCTTCGAATATATATACATATATATACATACATAGAGTGAGAGAGAGAGAGAGAGAGAGAAAGGAAAGTGGCGAAGGTTTTCAAATGCTTGCGTTGATATTTGGGCCAAAGTAGCGTCCGCAGACACAGCAGCCGTAGGAGAACAAAAATAAAAATATAATTTAATGGCGAAAAAAGTCACACACAAAAAAAGAAAGAAGTGCCGAAAAAAAGTTGCATTAGTTTACAAGAATAATCAAGGCTAGGCACAAGAACGCTAGTTACGCGGGAAAAAAAAAACTTGAAAAGGAACGGAATAAAAGTCAGTTAAACACCAGAACTTACAAAAAAAATGTTACATGGAAAATTAAATAAAGAATTAAGAATAAAAAATGAATAGAAAAGAAAAAAAAAAACTCTGCTTTAATTTTTTTTGTGTGTCTTTGTTTTGATAGGCCGCTTCGGTGGCTCCGAGGCAACGCCGGCGTATGGGTCCCCAGGTGGCGGGTTCGAATCCTGGCCGAGGTGCCCGAAATCTGACGGAGGGTTATTGCGGAAAAGGCGCCGTGTAACAGAGGTTTTGGGCTGCACGTCGGAGGATCCCCAACTGCTTCTCAGTACTTCGCTGGGGGCGTGCCAGATGCCATTGGTAGGTTTGGCACGCGTACATAACACCAAACTCTGACGGACCCTAGTCTGATATGCCTATTCAATCCCTCACGCCAGTCAATGCACAACGACCAAAAGCATGTTTGTCGACGTGCACAAAACTTCTGAAATCAGACGATGTTCGGGGATGCGTCGCCTGATCAGGGACTTGAATCAACTGAAAACAAAACAAACATATGTAAAAAAAAAACATAATATTAATTTTTGACACATGGCCGGTAGTTGATAAGCAGTTTAATATAAAAGTACGAATTCCTAATGTGATTGGTAAATCCCAAGCAGAATAAAATCGCCGAGTCATAAAAATGCAGGTTGAATTTTCCCAACTGTCGTTACCGCACCTGCTCCTTTCATACGACTGACAAAGCAAAACTAACACATGAATCATAAGCCTCTCCATGAGCCTTGCGGGGAAACTAGATTTAATCCCAGAGCACAGACGGAATGCACCAAATATACAAGGAGAGGCGCCTGAGTCACGCAAATTAATGAATCACGCACCCGACAGCGCGCGCGATTTTCCCAGTTTCGGATATTTTGAAAAGGCCCCCCAATTATAAACGTCGCGTTACGAGCAAGCACGCAAACGCGCGGGCATGGAAGAAGATTTGGATGAAGCACGTTGTGCCCTGCAATTCCCCGTAGCAAAGGAGGTGAGTCAGACCCCGAAACGACAGGCACCCCTTCCCTCCCAATGTTCGAAGCGAAACAACAGTCCCATACAACCAACGCCAGAGGGAGGGAGTGTTCTCCCAATTCATACCGTGGACGTATATCGATCGAAGGGGCCCGCTGTGTCACCGGCTCACCGTGCTACGTATCCCGGGTGGATTAGTAATCTGGGCCTGCCCGGACGCTGGGGCAGGGGAAGAACGTCACGTGACAAGGTGACATCATATAGAGCGAGGGACTGTATACACAACGCCCCTCCCCTTTCCCCCCTGTCCTGGAGCCCTTTTGCGCTGGCCTCTGGTCGCTCTAAAGCACACAATGACGAGCATTATCGTTTTAATAGAACCGCCCCTCAGTGTTTTAATCAAAAAACAAAAGACAAAAAAAAACAAAAAAAAAACAACAGAACATCTGTGGGTATGGGCGGCCGGTCTATTGTGGACGGCCGCTGAAATCGGTAGTCTGAAGAAGGTCGATACGCTGCGATCACCAGTATTTGGAGAGCATTCGTGGACAGTCGACCCCTTTTGCCGGTTTACATTGTTCTCTACGTTGCTCTGCACTGCGAGAAAGTTAGCAGGCAGGCATTCGGTTCCCTACCGACGCCGAATGCACAAGACAGAAGTGTTGACACGTGCGCTCGTTTATGCATAGGTTAGTATCGCCCACGTTACATGCATCCAGAATACCAATATGAAAAATGATAGGTAGCACAGCCTCCCGGCTTCGTGTTCTGTAATTAACAAACTGCCTAGCACACTTCATCCGCGCATTTCCCCAAACTTGACCGATCGGCAGCAGCCTTAATTTTATACTAAACCCGAACCATGAAAAAACAGAGCTCAGCTACGAAATCTCTAATAATACCAAACTAGAGTTGAATGTGAAGCTCAAGGCGTGTGCGCAGCCTATAGCTTTGACAAATGTTTCATTTTTAGAATATTCGAAGAAAAAAAGAAACACAAAAAAACACGTTAACTCTCAAATGCCAGACGCCGATGTCCGCGTACTTCCAGAATGCTTCCTAACTTAGTAAAAAAAAAAAAAAAAAGATTCACGATGATTACCCTACTTATTTTTTTCTCTCTTTGTTTTGCGTAGTTTTGATAGTAGTTTTGATCAAACTCATAACACATTTTTTTTCCATGTTTTCTTTTAATGTTTGGCATACATTTTTCGAAACGTTGGGATTTGTGCAAAGGTTCCAGCGCGTGTAAGATACTTGGCGATGAGAGGTCCGAAGAAACCGAACGAATGGCGCAGCAAAGGGAACATTGACCTGAAATCGGGCGCCCAGGCTGGCGTATGTGGCACGGGGCAGAGTCGCATGTTGCGCGTAGGGGTGGACCAACTGGACCTAAGCGTCTCTTTGTTCCCCGATTTCCAATACCGCCGAGGGTACACGCTCGGCCCATTCTTGCTGCAGCTGAAACTGCAGACGCGGTTGGGCAGTTGCACTAAGCGGGTCGCTACGTCGACGGCGTGAAGAGTGCGTGTTTTCATTGTGTGTGTTTTTACCTGTTCTTTTTACTCTTGCATTCAGCTTTTCTGCGTTTTTCCATTAAAAAGTCGTGACACGCTTGCGCCATGAAAACCACCCTGACGAGACGGTACAACGGTGACACAAGCGTTATTGATACCTCCCAATGTACTCGGTGAGAAAGAAAAAATAAAATAAACGAGCATACTATATGACAAATTGGTTGTGAGGCATAAAAACATGGCTCGTGCAGGTTTACGAAACTGAAATGATCGAATACACTCTAAAAAGAAAGGGTATTACCTTACACCCTTTTGTCCCAATTAATACACCCCAAAACTTCATTTCGACGTACAGCGCCGTATAGTCGAACAGACGGCACTAAATTTTACCAGGGGCTTGATTACGGTGCGATATAACTTATTAAATTGCTAAAGTACGTATCAAAGACCAAAGAAAGAAAACACGGAGCTTTTGCAGTACGGCCAAGAAAACTCTGATAATCTTTTTTTTTTGTTGCCAATAATACGTACATCAGCTATCTTAAAAAGTTGTACCACACGGCTACCAAGCCCCTCGTAAACTTTGGGGCCGCCTGTTCAATTATGGGGTGCTGTACGTCGAATTGAAGTTTTGAGGTGTATTATATGGGACAAGGGGTGTAATAAAACACCTTTTTTTTCTGAGAGTGTAGAATGGGTGGAACATCACAGAAGCTGGCCTTGTCGTAACTCAGCTGGTATGTAAGGTAATACTGTTTACAAACGCACGACATCAGTGTAAACGCTGAGCCCGCGCATTAGCCGTTCCAAAAATTGTTTATTGCGCATGCCCAATGCCGCACTAGCGGAACTTCGCGACCCTACAGCAAATCGTTCGCCGACCTCTTTTCACGGTTTCATGTGCTCGCCACCAGGTGCAGTGAAACCCTGGTCTTGTCACGTATAACAGCAGGACAAAAATAAATAATATATATATATATATATATATATATATATATATATATATATATATATATATATATATATATATATATATATATATATATATATAAAGAGACATCGCCTGTTTCATGTATTTCCAGCCCACTTCTCGGCACGCCACTTAATGCAGATCCTGTCGATTAAAAGAATGTTTGATCAATATTGTTATGTGCCAATTGCGCAAATCCTTTACTATTCTTATGTTACACAAGAGAAAACGGTAAACATAGGCATCAATTCTGACAACGTTATGATTTTGTATGGATCTGTGATAGCGCCAGTGATTTCAGTAGAAATCTACGGATTGGCCATTGGCGAACATCATGACCCTTGCAAACACGTCTGGCGGTTAAAACATGCAGTTATAGAAGTAGACTTGAAAAAAAGCTCTGGTGTAGTTTCCATTAGTGTGAGATACTTAATTTCTAGACACTACTCGAAACTGAATGACATGCAACAACCGTTTAAAGCGTTACAATACTTAAGGTTGCTAATACCTCCGCATCGGCCAATCGGGCCGCCGAAGGAAATACACTTCGACTGAAGATTTTCGTATTAATACGGCAGCTAAGAAATTTCTTGCAACTTGTAATCACGACCTATTGTTGTTCGTGCCAAATCGTCACTCCAATTGGTCAGTGATCCCAATACACCATAACCTAGCTTGAATACAGGCCTCTAAATTAATCAGCAACAGAGATGATCGATCGACACATCACACACTTTGGTTGGAGCCGTGATTCTGTTTTTGTTTGAAGGTTTGCAACGTTAATATTTCAAATTTATTACGGATTTACACTTCCGTTCGTGCCCGAGGTCGAAAGTCTCGACATTCAGCACCGATGCCTTTGGGCGTATTCCTGTCATTTACCATTTCCCTTTGAAATCTACGTCATTACAAAGTTCGGCGAGCCCACGGGGGAAATCTTTAACGTGGAGAGCAGAACAACGACAAACCGAAGAGCTAATCCTCATTTCGAATTCCGCACTAATCCTAGACGCGCCGATATCTCATCATTTCATTTTGTTTAGTTTTCTTCCCAGACTCGAAATCTCTATCAAACTTTCCCTCGTTTCTTTTCTTTTTTTCTTTTTTTAGTATTATATCATTAGGATAAGCTGTTCTTTCGTACCAAGGCACTCTTCAACGTGGGCTGCCTAGTCGAGAGTGAAGTGCAGAATAATTTATGACGCGGGTAGGGGGAAATTTTTCCGAAGTCCGTCGCTCTGAAGATTGAAGCTACGCAGGTTTTACAACCAATCCTGTGCATCGCCGCAGTTGAACAAACACCCTGATCTGCACGATATTAAAGTTAGGAAAGCATACAATTTGCTTCGGGACGTTTTACTGTTTTTGCTGCTGCTTTCTTGGCGCGGACGAATCGAAAGTTCCAGAAAAAAATGAACCAGAAAAACGTTTCATGGAGAAGCTTTAATTTGACTGCCTCGCTTCGGCAGTTATACTTATACAAACTACGAAATGTTATTCACTGATTTTACATATTGCTTGTACAGTTTTATTTTCCCTCGTTCTTGCTATACGTTGATTACAATGTAGAACAACATAGAACCTACAAGCCGCCCTCATAGCAGTGAGATCAGGGCAAGGGTTGGTGGCCTACTAGATGAAGGTTAATCATAAACGATCGGCGTTCTCATTATACCCCGAAGATACATACGATGCGCTTGTATTTACACAAGGCCGAACGAAAACTGAACAAGAAGAAGAAATCATTCGGGTCATTAATCCCAAAAAACAATTCGCTCCCTGTGTTTCAAGATGCACATTAAAGAAGAAGACAAACCAAACAAACAAAAGAAGTCTATAATTGCACACATGAATATGCTCGCACAAAATGAAATGTATACGGCGGAGGATGATTACCCCACTCCAGTATGGTAACCCGCATTCCGAACCGGCTCATGGATCCAGGGGTCAGGGACCAGGAAGCGCTGTTCCTCGCCTCTTTGACATCCGAGCGTTATTGTTCCCATATCCATTCCCGATCCATTAGTCCACGTATCAGCGTCCGCATGCCCTGGTCGTTCCTTTTATAGCTCAGCATCAGCTTTCATGCGTTGAGCCTTTCTTTTTGCCCGGCGAGGTCTTGGATCTGAAGGGGATCATATGTTCCCGTAAGGAAAGAACGAAGCGATACTCGTTTTAACAAATGTTCACATCTCATCGTACAGGTGGCCGAATGCACCTCGCCCTGTCCCTTCCGAAACGAATACACCGTTTTATTGAAGCGAATCTTCCCAGTCCACCGTATATTCCTGCTCTAAAAGGAGGCTTAGGCAATAGTTCGATTTAATCGAGAGAATGAAAAAGCGACAGAATAGTAACTGCGAAAAAAAGAAGAAAAAGAAAGTGAGCAGCGCGGGAACGCATCAAGACTTGGCACAGGAAGCAAGAAAGTGACTAATGTGCTTTGGAAGAAAAAAATATATGACATGACGTTAGAGCTTGATGAGACTGCGAGAAGTTCAGAACGGCAGTTCTACGACATCTAGCTTCCCATTATCGAAGTAATCGAATATTTCCTTAAACTCTGACTGGTATCGCTGGCTGCCTTGATCTTATGGAGTTCAGCCTTTCACACTCCCGCCTTTCGAGACTCCTGCACGCGAAGAACGCGTACCTACACCAAGCCGGATTCTCGCTCTTTCCAACGCAACCAACATGCACACATACCGCATGGGCAACAGCGGAAACATCAAAACAAAACAGCGAGAACCGCGGACCGCGAGCACCAACGGACGCGTCGTTAACCCTCCTTCCATGCATTTCCTCACATTGGAACCGAGGAGGTACCTCAGCAAAAAAATACGTGGTTTCCTCGACACGTTTCCCGGCAGAGCTGAAGGGACAGCCCAGACACAGACGTCTCCATCTCAGAGGAAGAACACGCAGCAACACGCCGCAGTATACGGCCACTGTTAGAAAAGCGTGCGGCACGGCGCCCCTTTAAAGCCGAAACTTCCGCGCGCTGGACCGACGTTCGACCGCGCCGCGCTTGTACCGTTGCCTCCAAAGCAGCACGTCGTCCCCGCCTCGTTACCAGCGCGCGCGCCGGCGACTACTGCACTCCAGACAGCGCCATCGATCAATTCGGCCGCTCTCAATGACACTCGCACGAACACGACGTAAAGTGAGCGTAGTATATAGACTGTTCAGCGCAGGCATGGGCCGCTCGGCCAAACCTTCCACGAGAGCGTGCGCAAGCGTGCGCTGGAAGGACAGGCGTCGGGGGAGTTCCTAATGGATGGAGGATTAATACGACGCTTCGTCACGGCTCTCGTGCTGTAGTTGTTCGAAGCGTTTATCAATTGAATTATGCAATTGTTGCGAATTTTTGTAGGTGTCCCTTTCCCCAGAGGCACGACTTTAAAAGATGAGAGTTCTAAATGCTAGTAAAAAAAAAAAAAAAAGAAAGAAAGAAAAAACGACCCCTCTCTTCCTCCCTTTCATTCACTAAAAAAAAAGAAAAAGACACCAGGAAAGACGAATTCCCGCTGATGCAGTCTTCGGCGCCTATGTCGTGGATACCGTTTTCGGGAGGATTTACATAGAGGAGGGGACAAGAGTCGAGGTAGTTTGTTACGGAGTTCAATGAACCCGACCGGACGGCTTTGATCAAAAACCGCTTCGCCGTTGGTATATGCATATATGGTTCCGGGATTCGACCACTCCGATAAGACACCGGCCGCATTCATTGCGAAGAAAAAGGTTATTGATGTACGCGGATTTAAGTGGTGACTCTGACATATACATAAGTGTGCAGGCACTAACAGAAATGAGATCCGCATGGTTTACTATCAGATGCCGCTATCTGTTACATCACTCACTCTAAAGGGCTATTCACACGGGGGAATGTTTTTCGAGGAAGGATCCGCGTGAGTCCTTGATCGGCGGAACCAGCGGGACACCCTCCCGACTCCACCAGCATTCGCATGGGGAGCCGAAAAGGATGTCACTGTTATCAGACGCCCGTATTTAGCGGTCGCGCTCTCGAGAACAAATCTGGGCGCGCGCTGACGAGAGTAGGAAAATGGAGGCGTGCATGAAACGACGATACGCGATTATGGCAGCAGCACTATTAGATGCAGAAGAGGACGAAATGCTTTCTGCTAAAAAAAAAGATGCTTTTTGAATAGGTGGCTGGATGCAACAAAAAGGACGTGGTAACAAACAGCCCTTCCACTCTGGTGAAGAAGGAAGACCAGCGGAGCTGTACAATGGAAAGTGATTGCCGGCCGCAAGTCGGCAAGCCAGAGGGGAAAGGCTGCCGCCATCTATGAGCGACGGCGGCTACCAGATACATGGCTTGCCGCAGTCGCTCATAGATGGCGGTAGGTGTCCAGAGTTCGGTGTCTTCATTCCTTTGCGGGGGACACGATCCTGGGGAAACTAGCCCTTAATAAAAAAAAAAAGAAACAGTTGTACGAAGAGCGGCTTGAGGACGCGGTATTGAGGAATATTGAAGACTCCTTCGCGGGTGGCACAGACGACAAGCGCTGCAACGCAAGCGACAACAAGTTAGGCGATCTCGATGCCACCGCCGGTATCTCGCTGAACAACAATCTGTAAAGTTGCTGCAGACACGTACGCGAACAAAATACCGCCAATTGCTAAGAGATATTCCACGCCAAGGCGGGAAGTGTTTGTGCAGCCCGAGCAAACGTTTCCCCATATCCCTCCTGGCCTGTCGACGTCAGCGTGGCTCCGCGCTAAGGCGTGACGTTGTTACCACGTGATGCAAACCCTGGGGAGCAAAGGGTGGAGTCTCTCCGCCGTGGAAATTAACCAGCATTTAGGGCGCTCCGTGGATAACTGTTGGAAAATCAACCAACCAACACTGAAATGATGTCCGCTTTTTAGAGCGCAGCTCTTAGGGGCCCGTTTCCGGCTTGAGCGGCGTCGCCGTCGCCGTCGCCGTCGGCGTAACCGCGCGGTGCATTATGGGTAAAATTCCCCGCTAAATCTAGCGGAAAAATTTCCCCGCTAAATTCGGAAATATTCCCCGCTAAATTTAGCGGAAAAATTTCCCCGCTAAATCTAGCGGAAAATTTTCCCCGCTAGATTTAGCGGAAAAAATTCCCCGCTAAATCTAGCGGAAAAATTTCCCCGCTAAATCTAGCGGAAAAATTTCCCCGCTAAATCTAGCGGAAAAATTTCCCCGCTAAATCTAGCGGGAAAATTTTCCCCGCTAGATTTAGCGGAAAAAATTCCCCGCTAAATTTAGCGGAAAATTTTCCCCGCTAAATCTAGCGGAAATTTTCCCCGCTAAATCTAGCGGAAAATTTTCCCCGCTAGATTTAGCGGAAAAAATTCCCCGCTAAATCTAGCGGAAAAAATTCCCCGCTAAATTTAGCGGAAAAAATTCCCCGCTAAATCTAGCGGAAAAATTTCCCCGCTAAATCTAGCGGAAAATTTTCCCCGCTAGATTTAGCTGAAAAAATTCCACGCTAAATCTAGCGGAAAAAAATTCCTCTAGCGGAAAAATTTCCCCGCTAAATCTAGCGGAAAATTTTCCCCGCTAAATCTAGCGGAAAATTTTCCCCGCTAAATCTAGCGGAAAAATTTTTCTGAGGGGTCACGTGACCCCCCAAGGCCACATGACCCCCCCCCCCCCCCCCCGCCCCGACAACAGGTAACCCTCTGTACCCTTCCCTCCTCCTCCTCAAGAGCTGCGCTCCAATTCGGTGTTACAGGGAGTTGTAAACGGCTTTCATTTTTTTCTTTAGCTCGCAGCGCGTTCTCGTCCATAAATTCGAGCTTACGGGTGCGGAAAGACAAAACGGTGGCCACCTTTACCGTAGGTTTTAGCTTCTATATCGCATTCATTGTAACACGGACTGCATTAGGCTTCTTTCATGAGTCTTTCATTTCAAATGTCTTATGACCGTGAAATCCATAATAAAAAATAAAGAAACCCCACATAAAATTTGGCGTTGTTTGTCTTCCAGAGTAAGCGCTTACGCTTTATCACCAATGCAAAATATCCGCTTCCTTATATCAGCACCTAGGACACATATACAGGAGCGCGAAATATGGGTGCCTGACACCTTCACTCTACGGATGATGCTATTCTGTCTGATATTCCAGAAATGCACGGCCTTTGGAACATTCTGTCACACCACGGGAGGTATCAATCGCACAGTTGCATTTTTATTGCAAAATATTTTGTGAACGGAAATTAGGCGGCACATCTCGTTCAGGTGTAGTACAGCAATATATGTGAACCACATGTGCCTTGTTGTTAAGCGTACGCGTTGCCAATTAGTGTGAATGAGAAGGATCAGTCACCAGACGATGCAAGTTCTTTGTCATTGGCGCTGGTTATATTTACAGTATCCGGACAGAATGATTTCTGGACGCTGTCTGGATTTTGCTGTTTTGCAGGGGTGCGTGGTACTGCCGCTGTAACAGGAAATAAGTGTCTCGTCGAACACTAAGTGGCTTCTCCTTGACTGACAAGACCCGGATATGCCCCACTTCCTATTTGTCTTCGACGGCCACACGTTCATTTCCGGTTCCCGTCCTTAAATGGCAACGTTCGCGAGCGTCCCTTCGCGTCGGGAGGAGGAGCAAGGCCAGGCAATACGCGCGGCGCCATCTGGCACGCCGAGAGGAAGAGCGCCGTCTAAGCCCCGCCAGTGTTTAATTAAAGTCCGCCTAATGAAGTCCGCCGAGACACTGTCGCTGTCTCCGCCACGGCAGCTTGAATCTCGCTTCATTCGAGAAGCGGCAGAAGATGCAAGGTCTTTGTCATTAGTTAGAGTTTAATCTGCAGCGTCATTTTAGACAGTGGTATACCTTCACGCACATACAGGAAAGATCATAGAACGGTTTATAAGTGATTACTTCCCATATATTACTAGTCACTAAATTATCTGTGCTAAATTATCTACTCCCTAGATTACCTACGGTCATTGGACCAGTCTTTCGTAATCGCTTCATATTGCCGACTAGTGTTAAAATACTTTTATATCAGTCGTTGTCCGTCTCTCATTTAAACTACTGCTATCTGGTATGGGATACAACAAATCGCTCAAATACACACGCACTGATAAAAAAAAAAAAATATATATAAAAAGATTGATGGCAACAAAAAAAAAAAGTATATATGCGTCTCAATTCAGGCATCCGAGGTCCGTTTTTAAAATACGATATATTTCGTGTTTCTCAGGCTATACACTAATAATCAATTTTAAATTAGAAAAGTAATCCAGATGGCTTAGAATTTTGATGATCTCAGAGAGCGTAGCATTTTTAATCCAACTCGCTTGAGAGAACTATGGACTGTGCCACTTTCTCTTAATAATTATTCTATGCAATCACGAAAGTACACACTCCCTACTACGTCGAATGCTCTCCTAGAAATAACAAAACACTTATTCCAGTCGCAATGAAATATTGTGCAACCAGTTGAATAGAAAGGAACAAATTAATTAGCAAATACCAGTTTATTATGTATTATATGTTCTGTTAAATTGTGTTAGATTGTTATGTTGTTGCTATGTGTAATTCGATGTTATGCTATGTGCTATATGAAACTACATGGGAGCGAGGGGCTCAGTCAAGCCGCTATACAGCTTTTATTTTTCCTTGCTTTTACCATTTATGGATTAGAATAGAACATAAGGTTCTTCTTTATATGCAATGTTCTGTATCGCCATCACAAGTATCATGAGGAAGCGGAGAAAAAAGAAGCGGGAAGTTTAGAGCAGCAAGACTTCGATCGACAGTTTTTGTGCAAAAGGTAGCCTATAGTTCGAGACGCAAATTGTTTGACCCTTGAAAATTGTGTTTTCGTAAGGCGTAGGCACAGATAAATACCTGATTTGAGGCAGTCTGAGACAATCTATAACCTCCCGCTGTCTAAACATCAGTGCAACAAATCATTTATAAGATAAGACTTTTTTTTATCTTTTTCCTCTTACTTAGACACATTGCATCATCGACAGCGCAGACGAGCACTCGAATACAACCTGACTGCAGTGGAAGCCTCGAAACTCGAAAGTTTTATTCTCCCGCAGGCGATCACATACAAAGACGACGACATCCAGCCATCGGCAACAACATATATACACGCGGGTAAGAGCAACCCAAACTAACAGACGTGGCCAGACCCGTCCGACGAAATGACACTATGCCCACAAGACATTCCCCCGCCGACTCTCCTCCGAGCCTTCCTCGTAAAAGATTTGGCTCCAATTCGTCATCCGAGGCGCGGTGGTGCGGAGAAGAAGGTGCGTCTCCACCTCGGGCATGAGTCGGTGCCCATTAGCGGCCGTCCCTTGACGAATCCGTCCCCTGCTTCTTGGCAGCGCCGTCACTCAGACAACAATCGAAGACCGGAGGAGCAAGCAAGCCTGGACGACGCCGAGGGAGGTGGACAATAAGAAAAAAGTACAGACCGCGGGGAGACGAGCCCGTAAGCTGGGAAACCATTTGCTACGGGGACTGCAACAACAATGAACGTGCTGAGTCTTGACTTGGAAGACGACGACGAGCGTAGAGAAGGGGAGCTTCCGCGCTTATGGTCGCTGCAGGCAAACACGCCGTGAAGAAGGGACAGAGCGGCGGTATCTAAAAGGCCAAAGAAGGGCGGCGGGGACTCAAAGCTTGGCATCGCAAGTCCAGGAATGTCAGTCGAGCATATTTGAAGGTAGCACGACCGGTCAGGAAATGGGAAGCTCCGTTCCGTGATGGCTTTGCAGGTCTCAAGCATGTCCACAACGATCGCCCCGGTTCAGCTGCGCTTTCCAAGAAAGCCAGGCCGTTTATGTACTGTGCTATAGTGAAGATGAATATATTTTGGGCAAATGATGGAAGTAAATCGTCACGCTATTATTAGGCGCAAAGACGCTCCCTGTGGACAAAAACTCATCGCAAGCGGAAAGCTCAAGTTTTGAATGGACAGTATGGGTGAGAAATGTGTAAGCAGTGAGCTTACACATACGCACGCCTGGAATGTGGCCATCATGGTTTAAAGCAGTATCCGTCAAATGCGTAGCTAAATAAAAGAAACAGCAAGAAACAGAGTCCGACCAGGAATAAAGCTCCACTTCGGTGCCCCTCGTTCGTCGTGGACATGCATTTACCAAAAGACAATGGTCAGCTCTTGACTTTAGGCGAGGTTCTTTTATAGCCTAAAGTACAATCGACTTCGTCCTCCAGCAGTCTAACGCTATAGGGTCAGACATACCCTTATGAAACATTCAGCGCACGGCGTGTACCATTCCCTGTACGTCCTTGTCTTTCCTAGAAGTCCTAGCTGCGTATTTCCGCACGCTAAAAACCCGACTTCCTGGGACAATCCAGCAGTGTTCATTATTTATTTTGTGCCGGTACGCGAGACTTAATTGAACCCAATTAGCCCCCCTTTCCACTGGGCAATTTCTAAAACAACCCGGCGGGGAGTGGCCCCACCCACCCTCGTTCCCGGAATTAGACGAATCTCAAGAAATAGACCAGTCCTCGCAGCTGCGTGTGGCTCCCCGCGTCAACGCCAGAGGGGGGGGGGGGGGGGGGGGGGGGGGGCATATCCTGGTGTTGTTGAGACCATCCCCACCGTCGCCTCACCTACCCATCCCGTCTCGACGTGGACGAAAGAGAAGGCTAAGCTCTAACCATCGGACCAATCGGAAAGGGCGAGCGGCCTTGTCTGCCCGTGCTCCTGCAGCAAGTCTACCTATGTAAACGCCATCTTGTTGATGCCTTATACGTTCCTCAACCACCACGACTGCGTGTGAGTCGGGAGCCATGACACAACACTTAAGATGTGCGCGAGCATCGGAGCGAAAGTTAGCCCTATCGCCTCGACGAAGCCCAGAGGAAAACGGTACATGAGTAGAAAAAGAAAAAAAGAAAGACGCATGGGGTATGCACGCCTGGGTGTAAGGACGCCTGGTGTCAGAGGTCGTCCGGCCCCCGAGGGCCAACTTTCGCTTCCATTCCAATGAAAAAGGAACAGGTCGGTCAGATCCGGCGCCGTGATTATCCGGAACGCGTGAGCACGAAGCTTCCACAAGAAGGGCTGGCTGCGGGGTTTATGGCAAGGCGAGGCATGCGGGCCAAAGTGAGGCCTCCTTCCTCGGGCGTCCGTGGTGCTAAAGACGGCGTGCTCGCCGGGGAGATTTCGGCACGAACGCGCGGTCCGTTCGTGGCTCTTGTAGTTCTCCGAGGGCAGCGCCGCTTCGGGCGATAGTCGCCGCAAGTTTGGTATGCAACACGGAGGATAAGGAAAGCGAGCGGTCTACATATAAAATTATAGGGACTCGAGGGGGATATAAGCTGAATGAGGATATGCGCGCGTGGATTCCTCTCTGCCGACTCGGTACCGTTCTTCGCTATAGCAAGAACCGGTGTCGCTATCCATCAAACGGCAGACCGACTCCAGGCTGTCTAAATGCTCACGTCTAGTGTACCAGTTCGTAACAGAGCAGAAAACAAAAAAAGGTAATTTTGATTTTTAAAGTAAAACGTTCAAGGAGGAGATTTCTGGCAACTGCAAGACCAGCACGACGATCTCCGCGTAAGAAATGTATTTAATTACAAATCTAATTACATTTCCAAAAAAAGCATTTAAGTACAAGATACAAATCCAACCAAATATATTTTGTCTCCCTCCAAATACTTTTCCAAATACATTCCTCAAAATTTGCGTCAGCGACTTCAGGGCACCTGCAACGGGTTTCTGGGTATTTCATTTTAATTTTGCATCGCACACTCGGGAGTTAGTGTGCGAGGCTCTAGTAACGTAATAAAAATATAATCAATAAAAAATGTAATCAGCTTGGACGTAATAGGTGAAAAAAGTACATAGCTTCAAGCAGCTTTTTCTGTCGATTACATTTTGGTATAGACCAACAAAGAACCGAGACGACCAAGACGCGCAGCGCTAGCTAGAGAATTTTTTATTGTTGCA
The DNA here is from genome assembly GCF_016920785.2 of Ixodes scapularis. NCBI lineage: Eukaryota > Metazoa > Arthropoda > Arachnida > Ixodida > Ixodidae > Ixodes > Ixodes scapularis. The sequence goes on along the minus strand of NW_024609857.1, from coordinate 14,232,857 downwards.
ACTCGCACCAGTTACGAAAATCTGGACGATCCGCGCATCTAAAATGTTCCAGGAAAAAATATGAATAGAAATCACGCTGGAAATCATCACAAGTTGTCACAGGCACTGATTTAGCCAGTCTGCCTGTGAACGTCGATTTCGTCACTATTCTTGACCTGGACTAGAACCGAAATCACAAAGTCACTAAACGCTTGTGCTTGATTGAGAAACACTGCATTCGGTGCAGAACGTAGTTTTCTTCCTGCTCTGGACAGTGACAATAAATTTAAGGGATATATTTTCGCCCGCAAAATTGTATTTAATTACAATTGTATTTGAAATACCAATATTTTAGTATTTAAATACACACGTCAAATACATTCCCCAATCTGTAATTAAATACAAATGCAAAATACCCAAAGCATTTGAAATACGGATTTCAAATACTTGTATTTAAAATACTGCCCATCCCTGATACTGCTAAAGGGAACTAGAGGAGGGGTAGGGATTATTTATTTGTTTATTTCTGGGGCGACGGGAGAGGCGGACACCAGGAGATTTGTGGGCCTCCGTTGATGGGGCGAGTCACTACCAGGTGGATTAGGTTAGGGAATGGGATGAAAAAGGGAATAGCTCAGCGAGCGCCTCACGGCTTCCGCATATCGTGTCGACGGCACGAGTGGGCGTCACTAAAGCATGGGCTATAGTAGCGCGTGCGTCGCATAGCATTTGTTGGGCTAGTGGCGCTGTCATCGCCATTATTGTGGTCGTAGTCGATTCCGCATTGCTCTTTAATCGACATAAGCGACAGAAAACAAATATGAGGATTTAAGCATTATAAAACACACTAAACCCCTAATACACAATTTTTTGTTAAATATTTTTGAACCGCTTCACCAAAAGTATATGCTTGGAAGTGATTCTTAAACCCACCGACCGATGTCCTCATAATACGAATGAAACAAAGTATGCTATTTGATGAATTTCATTACTTATTCTCACCATTTGTTTTTTCGCTTCTGCATATTTGAATGCTGTTTCTCCGTGAACGTATATATAGTTAAAGCAAGTGACGCTGGAAGTTGGCTTAATACAGACATGCAGAATACGCACCAGGGCTAAAATGGCAAAGTTCTTCGCGCCCGCAGTTGTCAAGTCGGGGCAGTCACCGTGTGGGTCTCTTGAGCTTCCAGAACAAACACATTGTAGCACCAATCAAGACGCAAGACCCTTCACAATTCCTATACTGAGTTTTCCAACGACCGACACAGGGTGCATTGAAAAGAAATAAATCGACCCGAATCAATCTTCAAACAACATTCTTTCAGCGTCTGATTCCAACCCCTGTTTACACTGCCGTTGCCCGGCCCCTGGCCATGAGCATCAGCTCTTGCATATTCCACTGACTTTATTTCCCCCTCGTCCTTCCGTGCACACGCAATGTCGCCAGATCGCCAGGTCCGTCCCCACTCCCAACGCAGCGTTCGATCTACACTCAAGGAAATGCCTGCGCGTCTACTTACCCGCAAAACACTCGAAGAGTCAATTTCTGCGATCTAAAAAATCAACTCAGCGAATGGTGAGGCGGAATATATGTTTAGACCTCAAAATGCAGTCTGCGCTGTGGCATTACGCAATGTGGTATTACGCAAGACGCTTTTGCATTGCGTAATGCCACAGTGCAGACTTAATTTTTAGGTCTAAACGGATGTTCCGCCTCATCACTCACTGAGCTGATTTCGTAGATCGTAGAGATTGACTCTTCGAGTGTTTTGCGGGTAAGTAGACGTGCAGGCATTTCTCAGAGTGAAGGAACTCAGTTTCGCCCGAAAGCGGGCTGGATCAAAGGCACGTCTTAACCCCGGAGAATTGGGAAACTGGAGGACAGAAGAACACAGTGTTGTCCTGTCCTTCTGTTTCTCCACTCAGTAAAAACAAATGCCAGTTCTTAACTAACTCTCCTGCACCTTCGCATTAACCAGATCAAAGGCACATATAATCACACCCGTCCGGAAAGCAAATATGCACGACACACTCTAAAAAGAACCCATACGTCTACTTTCCCGCACAACAATCGGAGAGTCAATCACTGCAGCTTACGGAGGCAGCTCAGCAAATGACGACGCCGAAACGTATGTTTAGACTAAAAAAACGTAGTCTGAGTTGTGACATTAAGCAATTCACAACGTCACGCTTGCATTGCTTAATGTCACAACTCAGATCACGTTTTTTTTAATCCAAACATATGTTTCGGCATCGTCATTCGCTGAGCTGCCTCCGTATGTTGCGGTGATTGGCACCCCCAGTGTTGTGCGGGAAAGTAGACATATGGGCTTTTTTTAGAGTGATGCATATGCTCAGCTGATAATTCATTCGCAATTAATCAATCATGTGTAAAAAAAACGGTCATGCAGGGCATTTGAGCGTAACGCTCGACTCCCTCAGCTGGTCGCAACGGTGTAACATTATAGTTGCGGTTCACCATTTAATGACGGCGATCCGACAACGGCCACTGAGGGGAACGCTACAGTTCGCTACTCCCTTCCTCGTCGGTCAAGGAACCCCTCCACCCCGTCTTCGTAACATGATGATGGTCGTAGACAGCCGCTGCTGACGCCGTTTCAATGATGGTCGCCGTCAAAGCAAGCCGCCCAAGCGGAAACGGGGCGGAAGAGCTCTTCCGGAACCTCGAGGCGGAAGTGCAGCCCGGTCTGTGAGCTTCCGTTTCTTGGACGTCGAAACCCCCGCCAACGGGACCGCTCTCCGGTTAGCATGAACCCCTCCTCGTTCTGTCAACGCTCGTCGCCCCATCGTATCGAGCGAGGAACAGATAAAAAAAAAGAAGAAAAAGAATGTATATATAACGTGCCGGACGTTTCCTTTCACGGTGTTCAACGAAACGTCCTCGAGGGTCTTTTGGGAAGCGTAGCGGCGGAATGCGCCGCGGGCCCAAAGCGAATTTTCGAGCCGAAAGTTGAACAATGGAACCATATAGTTCACGTAGGGCTCTTCAACGTGAGGGCGCAAGCAAATTCCGGCCTTGTACACGTATGCGTCCAATGAAGCTGCTTTCAGCGTGCTGAAATGTTTCCTATGCTGAAGATAATTGGAAACACGTAAAAGCACGTAAAAAAAAATCATTTATTTTCAAAATTCGCAAAATGAATTCACGGTGTTGCATTCAGTTACATTCAGGCGCATGTGTGATTTGAGTGTTGGTTCGGGTAGAGGGTGAAAGAACAGAGGGAAGGAGGGACGGTCCCACGTTTTGTATAATTAATTACTGCTGCAAAACTTTGGTATACGCAGCGTTGCTGAAGTCTGTTCGTAGTTAGACTGATTTTGAAAGAAATTATCTCGAGAATGAAACCTTAGTGAAACATTTCTTCTGTACAACTATTCTACTTTTATTTTGAGAAAAATAGGTTTCTAATAAACTCGAGTCAAATTAAAATAACCAAACATTGTAATCCAGAGGCGCTCTTGTAAGCTACCATGAAATATTTCTGGTGACTCGCTGAAGAAATGCAGACAAGCTATATGAAAGAATATTCCCCAACAATAGCACCGTCAGTTTAAATTCTGAGTTGTTTTCCCGGGTTATGCGTTCGTGACGACTCTCATCCACGTTCCCTACGTCATTGAGCCAACGATTTTGAAAAAAAGAATTCGACTTTATTTTCGAAGAAAATATAACTCACCCAAGATAAAGAAGAATTGGCTCTACTAATGGTGGAAATTTATTCGCAAAAGAACAAAACGTGTTCAACGTTTAATTAATTTTATTATAGGTGAGTAACGGCAGCACAGTGTTAAAATAGCCCCGGAAGCTTTCGTGCAGCGTACGTGTTTAACTTCCAACGCTTGTTAACTCTGATACCCCCCTATATGTAGAAAAAGGTGAGTACGATCTTTGATTAAATATTGAAATCTCTGTTTCTAATTCATAAGTAATCCGATAATAAGGGCCAAATGCACGCGGCATGGTGCCGGACGAAGTATAATAATTCCTTATTCGGAACAGACTAATGCAATTCCAGAACGCCAGAATTCTTCACGGAACGAGGGACACATCCTAAGCGAATACAAAAACGAGCGTGCCAGAATGTCATGTCTCGGAACTTCTGTTTTAGAGCGTTATTCGCGTGCCAATGTGAGGATATTTAGAGATCTGTTAGACCAGCCAATAAAAGCCAAAACTATCATACTCCGGCGAGTATTCAGCGAGTTCTGGTCTTACGGCCCGTATTCCTCGATTTCCGCCTCATGACGTCACAGAAGTAATATGCCGTCGCCGGCCGTGATCCTGGCGGCGTCACAGCAGCGGTGGTGGAAGTGGCAGACGCCTGTTCTGCTGCAAGTCGCTCTCCAGTTTGACAGACCCCGGAAGCTTCGGCAGCCGCGACGACGGCGACACTCCCGTTCGCTCGCGCATTTCACCATCATTTCAGCCACCAACCACCAGGATCGCGGCATCCGACAGAGCGACACTCGAGCTTTTTTATTTATTTATTTATTTTTTTTTTTTTTACGTCACAATCGTTGGTCACTTTGGGGCCACTTTCGAGTCATGGACGGAATCTTAGGACGCCAAACTCACCAATCGGAGACGCGTTACAGGCAGCACCGTGACGTTTGTGCGCGACCAAACAGATTGCGGCGTTAGTCGACAAGAACGCCGAAGAGCCAATCACGTAGCGAGAAGCGTGCACGTATATTAATCCACGTCCTGCGTTTCTGAACGTGCCAGTGACTACGGATCCAAAGAGCACCCATAACTGTTATCGTCTTGCATCTATGCGCAACGCAAAATAACGGAGGGAAACAACTACGAATAAATGGCGACGAGAAAAGAAAGAAAACGCCGCAAAGCTGCGGTGGTTGCAGCCGATCAGTTGAAGGCCACGTAACGTTAGTTTTTCCTTGCTTTCTTTTTGTGTGTGTGTGTATTTCCTCTGAACAAAGGGAGGAAGGGAGTCGAGAAAAAAACCTCCATTTCAGCTTAAAGGGATACTGAACCAAGGAATTTAGTGTCCATAATAAGTGGCGCACGCTCTTTCCACGAGCCAGCAGCCGCCGGTGTGCGCGAGCACACGCAACAAACATGACGTCAGACCTCCATTCGCTGTTAAGATGACAGTAGAGAGTTTTAGTAGATCGTTCCCATGACTCCGATAACGATACCCGATACTCCGCCACCGTCTTCCTTGCGCATGTATAGTATCGTTATCGGGGCTATCGGAGGTATCGGAACGATTTACTAAAACTCTCTAGTGAAATGTATGGGCTTCGGGCCAAAGGAGAATAAATACAAGTTTTTCATCTACACAGTGGTGTCTGGTGTAAAAGGTAAGCGATTAATTGGTCTAACAAGCACGTAGCTTTCACTTGTAGAGATGAAAAGCCTGTCTTTATTCTCCTTTGGCCCGAACCCCATGCATTTCACTGCCTTCTTAACCGCGAATGGAGGTCTTTGACGTCATTTTTGTTGCGTGTGCTCGCGCACACCGGCGGCTGCTGGCTCGTGGAAAGAACGTGCGCCACTTATTATGGGCACTAAATTCTTTGGTTCAGTATCCCTTTAAGCGGGGGTCACAAACTTCTGCTTACACATCATATACAAAAGACAGTCTGCAAAAACGAGTCACCGCACTATCCGTGGTTTGAACGCCGCGTGCCATGTTTTCTCAAACTCATTGCCACGCGGCATTCGAAGCACGGATCTCGCGGTGACTCGCGTTCAAATCGGTATGAAGACTGTCTCTTGTCTGATGCATAAACGCTGTGTTGCTTCGATTCGAACATGGCTGCAGACTGTTTTCGTGTGACCAATGTCACAGAACCGTCATGTGTGAAGTGCGTGACGTATTAGAAGCGTGACCGTGACTTTAGGGTTTTGAAAATCCCCCACTATGAACATAACTTGAATGCAGCGTTTCATGTACTTTTGTTTTACGGCGTCACATTTCAGCCATAAAAACATTCGCGAAAGCGCGTCCATGTGTCCTCTCATAGTATGTACTCAAGCCGCTGGCAACCCTGTAACGCTAAAACACAAAATGAAGTACGATTTCATTAAGGGAGGGGAATATTTTCTACGAGTCAACAAGTCCCCGGTTATATATATTATATATAAAAAAAAATCTTAAAAAGAAAAATAACTGAAACTTTGCAAAGCAAGCACCGAGTCGCGTTGAAGCTCACCTGAATTATGAATCGACATACATGTTAACGTCCGCATCTTCCGATTCCCTCGAAGGTCTTCAATTTGTAGAAGCCGGGAGCAGTAGTACCCCGAAGAAGGAACCCTCCAAATATTTGAAGAGCCCATAAAAAGTGAAAGAAGAGGGGAAAGACGAGGAGGAGGAGAAGAAGGAGAAGGAAGAAGGGGAAATTGAAGACGACGACTGGCGTTTTTGGTCTCTCGAGACTTTGCCTCGGGGGGGCCGCATTTAAGCAGCGTTTCGAGAACACTTTTGACCCGAATCCTCGAGCCGAGGAAATGTGCCTTCGGAGCTTCTTCTTTTTCAGATGTTGTTTTCTTTCTTTTATCTAGTAGGCTGGTGTTTCGGCGATCGAGTGCCACGGATTACCCGTCGCTGCCCTGCTGCTCCTCACGATTCTCGGCGACGCGGAAAACGCCGTGCACTCGTCTGCGACCAAGCGGATTGTAAATGCCCTTCTATACGAGCGCTGTGTACCGCAGTTGCCGAGCCGCGGCGGGGTCGCCACCTTGGACACTCTTGGACACTGCTCTAATGCCGGGATCAGCGATGGTCCTACAAAGTGCTCGGAGAGACGTCCATGTGAGATACATGACACAGTGTGAAAAGAAAAGACCTTGCGTGCGTCAAAGTTTTGTCTGCGGCGGCATCAGAACGGAACGGAGATCTGTAATTTGCGTGCCTGTAATACAAGTCTGTTTAGCGATCTATACCTTGCACGAGCTGATATGAGGTTTCCCGTTTTAGAGTAAAATATGATTTGCGTTTAGAGCTCCTTGTCTAAATAATTTCTTCTCTTTTTTTCAGCCAAAAACAATTTGTGTTGCGGCTTGTACGTGATCTTTTTAAAGGTATGAATACAGTGTGGTTGGTTATTCGTGTAAAATGCGTCAAAATAATATCATCAAGAACTACAAGATTAAAAAAAATATAAACATCATAGCCGTCGCGGTCTTATATACACACCGACAGAGAAATGCACTCCAATCAGGTTAACAAACAACCCCCCCCCCCCCCCCCCCCCAAACCGCTCTTTCTATTTCTCTTTTTCTCTTTGTCCTTCTAAAATACTCAAACAAATAATACTGATGTGGGGTAAGGAAATGCCACCAGATACTGAGCGCCCTAGCCAAACAATAGTTAGTGTGGAAGCTTGTAAAACAGCGACATAACAAAAAAGACAAAAAACGACAGCAAAAAAGGGGCAAAAAATTCTTGAGGATGTAAGGCAGCAGACGGGCAGATGTTGGATCAATTAAAAGGGGGATTACTCCGCAAATCGATATTAATCTCAGCTGTCTTTTTCTTTTTTTTTTTTTTCTTCTGTCCTTTTGAAATTTTATCCTATACATGTCTTAATTCCAGCAACGGCAGCTGCGGGATTTTTTTTTCTTCCGGCGCTTCCCACCATTCGTAAGGGGGACCGATACAAACCCACAAAGTGTATTACTCCTGTTTGTGGCACCTTGCATACCCGTTTGGACTAGCCTCAGTACTCAATGTTATATTTAAATCGCACATGTGCCGCTTAAAGTCTACGACCTGATCACTTGGCCATTACACGAGTGGCAGTGTTCGAAATAACGCGTTACAAGGGGACGTTACTAATGACATGTTGTGTGCTTCTGCAACGTACTAGCGTACTCCTTAGCTTCCGAAATTATTAACGACTAAAGTAATTTTGTTTATATGTTACGGTATTGTTTGTCAAATTACGTTATTATAGTTACTTTCTTATTAAAATCAGTCGACATCTTGTAAACCCATCTCAGGGTTTACAAGATGTCGATTGATTACCAGCTCGCCTGCACTCTCTCACTGCTTAAAATCAGTCACGTTTTCGATGTCTTTAAAGGGCACACGCGTAATCCGGCTGCATTCTACAAATTTGAGAAACAAAAAAAATATAAAATATCGTTAAATCACTCTGTAATAGTTCAGTTGTTGTCAGAGGTTGCACGTGCGTCTTATCGCTGCCACATAATAATACTGAAACCGAAGCTACCGCAAAATCTAACGAAGTAGCGTTAGTTAGATTTATGAAGTAATGCTAACGATATCATCATTGTAGTTACCCAAGACTGCAGTGATGATAGAAAAACCACGGGAAGAAGACCGGCAGAAAAATAATTACACCAGCTCACTTGCGCCCTCGCGTTTTGTTCGTAACGGCATATCGTTACATTGGCACGACGGTAGCGAATCTCAGTAACGCGTTAATTTTCGTCGAACCGAAAAGTAACGCTATTTTGTTACTTATTTTGTGTAACTGGTACGAAACCGACGAATAGATGTACCAAAACGGTCTTGTGCAGGTAACAATGCTGCATTCCATTATGATGAGCCTAAGTAGCTGACTGAATTCTACAAAACAAATGTTGCAGCTTGTCTTGAATCGTGAACAGCCTGTAAAGATGACTATGCCTGACTGACACAAAACTAATACGAACAAAAATATTAAACAGGCGGGATCTGAATATTGAGATGACGAGAAGTTAGTCTGCGTTGACGCCTGAAGAATTGAGTTTCCGTAATGCTTGAGTGGTAAATGTTCCGGGTAATATGGCGTCTTAACGGCAATCAGGAGGCAGCATAAGGGTGATTCGCGGCGCTGAAACGCCCGTCTAGAAAGCCCGGATCACACTGCTCATACATCATACAAAGGACAATCTGCAAACACGAGTCACCCCAATATCCGTGGTTCGAATGCCGCCTGCCACGTTTCCTCCTTGAACTCATTCCCATACGGCATTCGAAGCACGGATCTCGCGGTGACTTGCGTTTAAATCTTCAAGCAGACTGTCTTTTCTATGATGTGCAAGCAGTGTGAACAAGCGCTATTGGAAGACTAAACAAACGTGAGGCGGCGGCCCGTGCTTTCGCTCAGCCACTGCATAAAGGGGATACGTGTCCTACATACATTTCCATGTGCTGCGGTATAAAGGGATCTAGGAGGTGCAGCTATAAATATAGGATGCGTTCTTTCTTTTTCATGAAACCGCGTATACATTTTTGCAAGACATCATCAGAATAACTCTCCTTTCGCAATGAGCAGCTTCAATGTTGATAAAACTCCCTTAAAAGCACACAGCGATTGTCAAGGAAATTTGCAGTGAAGAAAATTAATCGATTAGCATTCTGAATGTGATACACTACAATTCAACTCAGTCAAACAATTGCCAGCTAGCTTCAAGAGTGAAGAAGAAGCTGCGCTAGTTTAGCTTAGACTCGGGGGAGTGAATTCGTGTGCAGGTGCAAACCCCCGCGGTATTCAAAGCATAAATGTTTCAATACGATTTTTTTTTCGCTCAGTAGACCCAATGAAACAGTAAGAGACCTTCCCTCTGTTTAAGAACAAAGGGTGATACTGCCTCGCAAATAGCGCCGATTTTTTTTTTCTCGCTTTTGAAAGACACGTATTTGAATCAGACACGTGCAAATTCTACGCATAAAGTTGCCACTTGTACTAGATCCACAAATAAAATGCCCAAGAGGCCGATGATAAAAATAAAAATTCCGGAGAAAAATTAAAAAGAGACGCTCCACGGAAAAATTTTTGACGAGCAAGTTACAATAATGTAGAAGAAAAATATATTATCGCGACACAAACGTCACAAAGGCTAAGCAAATATTTTTTTTTTAAAACTTGTCCTTATCAAAGGAAGAATGCCGCGAACCACGCAATGCAATGGTTTACGTAAAGCAGCACTCACGCTACTAATACACCACACACAAAAAAAGACAGTCTGCAGAGACACTGTCTGAAGAGTGTTCCCTTCTCGTATGACGGTGCTGCGGCATTGGTCTATACAAAAACCCACTGCAGAAATGTTTTAAGCATACACACGTGTGAATCAAACAGGGTTCGAAGCTGCTTGAGGCGTGTGTCCGCAGGTAATTCTTCCATCACGTGTGCAGCGAACACCGGGTCCTGTTTACGACGTACGAGCAGTGTAACTGGGGCCTTCTATGAGTTTCATCGAGGTCACGGGAGAAGGCCGATAGCTCTAATACTATAGACAAGAATCGTACATAGACGAAATGCGTTCCAAACTTCCTTTAAGAACCAGTCGCAAAAAAAAAAAAAAGAACACCCCGCCCCACTGTTTCGCGCAATTTAGGGCTGACAAAATGCTCGGCGACAAGGATCAAATTCGCGAATGATTGAGCCATCATTCCAATCGGGTCGATCGCCGCATCGTAAACCGGTAGCCACAGAGAACTCGTTCTGCCGAAAGCAACAAAGACGAGAAGCCCTGGCCGTCCACAACATCTAAGGCGCCGATCGCGTCGAAGCGAAACGTGCGTTCACTCCAGAAGAGCGTTACCTCTTCGGCGGTCAAGAGAGAAACAGCTGCAGGCAAAAGGGAGGTCTTCTTCTTCGCTTCCTAGACTTCCTTGCCGTTGGTCCGTGCAACGACGTCTGCCAGATGACGGAAACTGGGCGCCGAAAATCTCCTCGGAGGCCGCCAGTGGCTCGCGCACGCTGACCAGCCGGCAGCCGGCCATCAAGACGCTCAGCACCGCTCGGAGATGAATTCAACCGGAGGAAACGCACTCACGTGCATGCTTGAAAAACCGCCGTGTCATGGGAGTATTTCAAAGGCTCGATCGGTTCACTCGGTTGTAGATCGCCGGCTTGCGAGAAGCCACGTCTTGTCGAACGCTGGGTCAGAGTATACCGACAGAGCCAGCGCACCATGTGGCTTAGCGTCAGATGAATCGCGTCTGAACGCGCTCGGGCCTCAGCCTTCCGGCAGTGTTAACGAAAACACGAGCTCTGTACCGCGTGCACACATTTAACGTTTCAGACGCTAAATCCAGCCCTGTATCAGCTCCGTCTCGAGGAGCTCTGGAGAAGCTCCTTCTGCTGGCCAAACGAGCGTTTGGAAGAGTTTGTAAAGAGCGCATTGGTGTGCAGATTAGTCGATCCGGCTCTGCGGACCACAGGGACGCCACGCATTGCCTCTATCTGGTCGAGGAAGCAAATTCCCGCTCTTACGTCGCCACACGTTGTCACCGGCCACCGACTTCCCAACCAGACATGTAGTACGCGTTACTGAAATAAAGTAACGAAATAGCCGTCACTCGCTCAACAAGTAACTTAAGTACTCGTTACTGCGATCCAAGAGGAACGCATTACCTCAGCTTGAAACAAACGGATTAATTTCTCGTTCATCCAAATGTGTCGTTTTCGCGAAGCAGTAACCGCTTCCGAGATTTGTCGACCTTAATAATTGTTCGCTATTAACATTCGGGGATAACTCTGGCTATACTGACATACTTTACTGGCATCTTTATACGGTTTATGTAGCGTCTTCTAGTAGTGCAAATGGCAGGCGCTAGTACTAGTTTGGTTACTTGTGTCGTACCCTCCAGAAGTAACAAAATACAATTACTCGTTATACTACATCAAAAAGTATAGCGAAAATACGTTACTCGTTCCTTTTCTTAACAAGTGTCTAGGTCGTTACTTTGTTACGGAAAAACTAACTAATTACAAGTAGCGCATTACTTGTAACGCGTTACGTGCAAGTCTGTTCCCAGCGCAACGGTTTTGGGGGGGAGGGGGGGGGGGGGGGGGGCGGAGAGGGAGGATGGAGAGCGACGGGGCGAAGGGGGAAAGTACGCGAAGGCAAAACATATGCCACTCCTCGTCGCAAGCCAGTGGAAATCTCTTAGCGGCGCTCGCACGTCTGGCGCGGGCAGTCGTCGTCGCGTCGTGGTTTCCCATTATTTTGCCGGAGCAGACGCCCCCTGACAACGTGTGGTGGCAACGGAGACGCGAGTGGGGGACGACAGCGACGACGAGACGACGTCTCGGGATTTGTGGACGACGTGAATGTTTTTTCGTGGAAAGGATGTCTCTGACACGCGTCGGAGACACGAGCAGGCGCCTCACAGTTTCCTCGCCCGGATCAGTGCAGACAGAAGAGCGGGCGCTAATGAAGTCTTCGAAGCTGTCCAGGCGAGAGTCGCTTTGACGCCGGAATTTCTGACACCAGGACATTTACAACGGCAAATAAATGGTGCAGAAACTGCCGGAAAATATAGCAACTTAGGAAGAGTAAGGGTCTGACAAATATCCCTAGAAAATTATGAGTTTCTGTGTTTACGTTACAACATATTCCCTCCGTAGCGTTGTCACGTATATATACAATTTTCAGTAAGAAAACATATTTTATTAAAAAGGAACTGTTTATTACAGTCACTTTTGAGTAGTCGAGATCTCGCGCTGGCTATAAAATACCTTACAAAGAACGCCGCTTCCGTAAAACAGAGTTTAAAAAAATTACAAGAGAGAGATACGAGTATTTATCGAGGAAACGAGTGACTTAGCTTTACGTCCGAGAAACACGAAAAACAAATACTATACGAACAAATTCTTGCCGACGCTGATGAAACCAAGCGAGCAAACGCAGATTAAAAGAAAAAAAGTAAACTAACTACATTTAAAACCCACGGCAAAAGAAACGCGTACAACTAAGCGGGCTACAGAGACATTCCTCCAAATTCATTTTCAGCGCATGCAGGTGTTGCGGCGAGACGGAAGAAAACGAATAAACAGATAAGCGAAAAGAACAGAAACGTGTTTCCGAAAATTCCCCGAGACCAGTTTTCAGATAATAAAGATTTGTTTTTGTAGTTGTTTTTTTTTTCTTAGAGGGGGTGTTCTCTTAGATGGAGTTGAAGAAAGAGAAAGAGGGAAGAAGAGAAAGAGTAAAACAGGAAAGACGGGAAGAATGGGCCACATCTACGTCATTTTACGTCGCGATTTACCAACATTACAGGCGGCCGCTTCTGTTGGAACTCAAGCCGGTGCCGGATCCGGTTTCAGGAACCGTCGGACAGCATGCTGCAGCGCAGTACAGAAGACACTCCCCCGTGTGGTGCGAACGAGAGAAAAGGCCACAAACGATTCGAATGCACAGTGTTGATTCGTCGTAGTTGCCTTTTGGCTGCCTCATGCAACACCCCGCCACAAAGCGCGCAGCGACGCGATTCTTACACCACTTTATTTGCGGATCCGCAACGCGATAAATAGCGATAATAATACGTTATGATTTACGTATGAGGCAATAGCGTCTTATGTACTGACAAAGCCTGGCAGATCGCCACGAGAAGCGGCCGCCGGAATGGAAAGGGTGGAGCGGCAGACAACGGATGAGAAGAGAGCCACGTGACTGGCGCCCCGCTGCGGCGAGACGCCGAAACACACACTTTTCCCGAGCGAACAAGTGTGTTTCGGGTCCTCACCGCTGCAAAAGCTGTGCGCTGACGTCCAGGTTCCCCGAAAAATGGCTCTTTGATGCTCTGTGCCACCAGATCCTCGCGCTCCAAATCTATGGCCCCGTCGTCGAACTGCCAGGTTTTGTGAGTATAGAGGAGGCTATATGATGGAACGAACTACGGCTATTTATTTTTTAAATCTCCGTTGTGCACGGGTGTGCTTCTTAGTTAGTGTACGGGCGTGCTTGTGTGAGTGCAGGCACACGGTCATATGGGGTGTAATGGCGTCGGTTAACGGGAGCGGACTTTCTTTCCACAATTTGTTTTTTTTTTAGAGCGCAGCTCTTAGGGGCCCGTTTCCAACCTGAGCGGCGTCGGCGTCGGCGTCGGCGTCGGCGTAACCGGGGGGGGGGGGGGTCACGTGACTACCCGCAGGTGACGTGACCCCCCTCAGTACCCTTCCCTACTCCTCCTCAAGAGCTGCGGTCCTATTCGGCGTTACAGGAATTTGTAAACGGCTTTCATTTTTTTTTTTTTTTTCAGAAGATTGCGTGTAAGTTGTTGATTTGGAAACTTTGCCATCTGGCCCGAACTGCTAGCGCTACATTTTGGGTGGAGGCGAAACGGGCAGCGATGAGTATTTTATTTTATAGTGGAGGAAAAAAAATAAAGAAAACAGTATTTTGCTTTTTTCAGGGACATTCGATATATTCTAGGCCGTCAACAAGAGGACGGAGTATCCGAGCGTCGATTCATCAATGACCGGCTCACACTGTCAGTGAGTGCAGCGGCTGGACGAGCAGACGCACAGCACCGAGCGAGCGAGACGAAAGCCAACGTGGTCTGCTTGTCTAATTCATCCCGTAACCGTCAAAATACCCTTTTATTAACCTCGTTCGCTTTGTGTCACGGTTTTGCGTTTTGTCCCGAACACTGTGTGTATGCGGTCGATTTCTACTTTCGGCGCCGGAAATTGAATCCCGCCATTAAACAATAAACGTTATAAAAAAAAACAATGTCTTAGCTTACAGCGAACATACCAAAAACAAGAATAAAGTGTTCGTATACACAGCAAAGAGCTGTGGTATTGCCTTCTCGGGATCCTTCATATTGCATACATATAAATCAGCAATCCCCTGCGACAGAAACAGATGCCCCGGTATACATTTTTTTTCTCTTTCTTTGCTGATTTGCTATTTGTTCTTCTTTATTTGTGTTTCATCAGATTGCAGCCCGCGCCGATAAAAGCGTGTTCTTCAACCAACTGGCTGCGACTATAGCATTTTGTTTTTAATCAATTGAAATTGCACGCCGCAGCGAGCAAACTGCAAACGCTCGAATGCTCACGCAGAGTCTTTCGCCACAATATAATGAAAGGTTCATCGGGTTCCTGCCCAACGGACTGAAAAAGTGCCTTATCCGTGGACAGAGATGTATGTATTGATCGTTTTTTATCGATGTATTAAAAAAAGAAAGCTGACTTTTTTATATAAAAAAAAAACGGAGGTGTGGGGAAAATGTTTATTTGATCCGTCGTTCCTAATCTGAAATTTGCACATACGCAATCTCCCAGTGAGTTGACAAGAAAAAAAAAAATATTGTCGACCACCAGCGATACGCGCTGGAGCAATCAATCCTCGTTTCTGCAACTGCACATGCTATTCACATTTTGACGTTTCAGTTGGCACAATACAGAGAAACTTTCACGACTCCCCAGCTCGTACTTCCTCGTATAGTATAGGAGCGGGAGAAATGGACGTACTACGAGTGTATGCTACGTCCAGCATTGTCGCCCGAAGTTCACTGTTGGAAAAAAAAAAAATCTTGAACCGAGCCACAAAGTAATGGTGACATAAAAAAAACCTCATCGAACCGAATGACTCGGGGATAAAAAAAAGAAAATAAAATAAAAAGAAGCGAAATAAGTACGGTTCGCGCCCACAACAGCCTTGCGGCGTGAAATCCCCAAGTGCGAAATCCTGTCGGGGAAAGTCAGTCGGAGGCAAAGGAGACAAGAGAGAGAGAGACAGAGAGAGGGAGGGGATCAGTTCTCGGAGTCTTCGGCGCGGTTCCAGCCTTTTTGAAGCGGCTCTCGAGGGCCGCGAGGGCCGCGTGGGAGCCGAGACACTGCTGCGAGATGAGTTTCATTCTTCGGTCGCCTCTCTGTTGACAGTATCCCTTGTGCTTCACGTGCGCCTAAACTGAAACGATTGCTAAATCCAAGGGAAAAAAATATAGCGCGCAGTTGGGAAGTGTAAGAAATGGAATTCCTCCGAAGATTTGGAAACCCGGCTTCCAATTTTACTGCCAAACGTCGGAAGCAAGCACTGAATTTTCTTTAAAGTGCTATCAACGATATCTATTTCTTTTCTTTGTTATATAAGCGGGTAAACAATATTTTTTAACGCATTTAAGCATTGTTATAAGTCTAGGGCTGGGCAATTGATCGATTAACCTATCGGTTGAAACATTAACGCTTTAATTGCGATTAATTTTTTCTAACCGATTAATAGGAAACATTTTGATAAATCAAAATAAAGTAAAAATTACACCCTTTCACCACGCAGACGTGGACGAGTACACCTGGATGAAGGGCAGACTTTAAGTCAAATATTAGCCAAAAGTAAACTGTAGGGACAAGATTTGTAATTCCTGGGAAGTGCAGAATGTTGCAAATGTCCCAACCACTTCAACGCCGTTTGAGTACGTCCGTTTAGTGCAGCATAGACTATTGTATACAATCAAAGGAGCTCGTTCTTTCAGGAGAATATCAACGAACATGTTTGCCTCGTGGAGCAGAATTAAATAATATGTGAGCGTAAGTGCATTTAAACTGTTCTTAACTACACATCAAGGTTGATTCATCATCAAAATTGTATGTATGGAGCCGTTTATAGCATGATCAGCTAAAGCAAAAAAAAAAAACAAAAAAACAACATAATATTTATTTTGACTTTCTTTTTATATTTTGCCTGGAAATGAACGGGACGGATGATTCTATTAAAGGGTGGCTATTAATCGGGTTAGAACTTTTAGGCAACGCCCAGCCCCCTATAAACTATGAATGCCGGCGAACTGACTTGGCTTGATTCTTCGGTACAAACAACAAAATAATTTCTCCATTTCGTATAAACAAAATGGAAGGTTTTTATTTTATATACACTCGTATAAAAATATTCCCCTCTTGCGGAGTAACCCTCACTCTCCCCAAGGTAATTAGACTAAAAAATTATTTTCTTATACGACTTTGGCAACTAAATGCGCTGCACTCCTCTTGATAAAAAAAACAAAACAAAAACGACGAGCAGTGCGCAGGCTTGTATAAATTTGACAAATCGTGCTTGAAAATCGGGGGGGGGGGGGGGGGGGGGGGGGGGGGGCGAGTGATCATATGACTGGTTTCGGAACCGCATACCGGACGGCCCATCATACCGTGTCGAATGTGCAAAAATGGTTTTCTAAAACTCAATAATACGGAGTTTTAGCAGACCGTTCCTCCGATACGCCCCGATAACGATAGGAAGCGTGCACAAAGGCCGCGGCGGAGTACCAGGTGTCGGAATCATCGGAACGATCTGCTAAAACTCTGTATTTCTTAATAGCGTTACCGGTAACGCGTTAATTTTTTCCGTAGCGTAAAAACATAGGCTCGTGACATTCTTAAAACAGTGACGAATAACGTACATACGTTACGTATTTCGAGTAACGTCTAACGAAGTTACGTAACATCTTCGTCCCAAAACGTAAAAAAAAAAAAAAAAAAAAGATGTGAGGACAGAACGAGCGGGATGGTAGGGAGAGTTAAACTTGAGGAACAAAACGAGAAACGTCCCTTCTCGATTTCTTCCTCAAGTTTAATTAAAAAGATACGCTTCAATTTTGTTTTGTGCGTTAATTTATGTTTTCTTTTTTTTTTTACTCATTCTGCATATTTTAAAACAATTGGATTCGCTTTTCCCCAAGGGGAACCAGAAAAAAAAAAAAAAAAAAAAAAAAAAACATAAGCTAATGTTTCTGCATTGACGTTATGTTTCTTGAAATATGGCGCTAATGCGTACGTGTAACGTCAAAACAGTAAAACGTTTTGATTCATAAACAAAAGGCAGTGCAAAAGTAACGTGCGTCACTTTTTGTGGGTAACTTTCCTTTTATTTTGAGGTAACGTCGGCAACGCGTTGCTTTTATTTGCAAGCAAAAAAATAACGTTACTTTTTTTTTTTAGTAACGTTTACGACTTTGTTCATCGCGAATACGTTGGTTACAGACTCGGACGTATCCCTGCGCATGTTTTGTTTCCATTAGGCAGTTCATTGCGTGCCCGAACGGACCGTGATGCGGTGTTGTTCGCCGACGTCCCGGATGCGGGCTCGGCGTGCCTGCTCGTGGGTGGGCCACCGGAACACTGCAGTCGGGACGTCCCGATCGGTTACGGGCAGGCCGGCAACTTGCACGGAGGGCACGCTGCACGCGGTATAGGGGCGACGGCTATGGATACGCCATTCTTCCCCGAGAACTTGACCGGGGGAGAAGAAGGCTCGCGTAACGACGTTAGAAGAAGGGAAAGACGCCAGCGACCAACACGGGCGGAAGGGACACCGAGCACAAACAGTGTTGCCCTCGATGCCTGAGAGAGAGAGCGTGTGGACATTCGCAATTCGTGTGCACGATTAACCTCCGGCCTCGGGAGCTATTCGTCGAATCGCTGGAGCGTTGTCTGTCGGTGGAACCAAAAAGACGCGGTCGCGGTGGAAGCTTCTCTTCGCAGGAGGTTGAGGAACGCAGTGCGTTTTGAGGCGTATGACAGAAAAACAAACATCCTTTTTCTTTCCGGCGATGGGTTCTTTGATGCCTCGCTAGGTAACCAGATTGATTTCCGCTTTTAGAGACGCTGGGGTCACTGATCCGGATGTCAGGAAAGTCACGGGAAAAAAGCGTGAATTGAACCGCGCTCACAATACACGATGCAAAAGACGTTCTGCGTACACTGTCTTGGGCGTATTTCTTTCTTGCATGACGGTCCTAGTTGTCAGACTGGTCATACAAGAATTGTCTGCACACGTGTTCAACTAGAAGCGTATTTACGTATGTGTGTGAAGCAGGCACATGCTTCGAACATCCCCGATGCGCAGGTAATTCCGCTGTCATATATTGGCAGAAAACACTGCCTCTTTTACGGGATGTAGGAGCACTGTGATCGCAGATGTAGAGAAAACGCTGCAATCATCACCGAAAAAAAAAAATCGCAACTACATCGTGCAACATGTATATAAGCGAACTTAACTGGAAGCAACTGTCGTTGTGCGTGTACTCGCGCAAGCCTCTCACGGGCTATCATATATAGTGCGAGCGCCCCTTTCTTCCCGACGTGGCATATGCAACAAGTGGAGCGTAGCGCAAAAGCTAAAATGGCTGCCGATGCTTTAATTATTTCTCTGCGTTTTTTCGGTATTGATTTTCTTTTTTCCACAAAAATAAATGAAAAAAAAAGCTGCTTTGCGTTGAGAAAGTGAGGGAGAGGAGGAAACGAGAGCGCGTTTGGACACCAGAACGCCGTGCTCTGATTGGAATAATTAGTGGGTAAAATTTTGCTGCCTTTGTCTCCTCCACTGCATGCACTCGTCGAACCCGTTCGAATGCGAGAGAGAAACGCCAGACGCCAGCGTTCCGCATTCTGAAGCGTTGCGACGAGTACAGTGGAGGCAAAGGCTGCCTCTGTATTCACTGCACTCGTCCAACGCCTTAGAATGCAAAAGCCAAACGTCGGACGCCAAGTTTCGGCATTCTGACGCTTTCGACGAACGCCGTGGTGGAGACAAAAGCAGTTAAAGCTTTAGGTCTGCCCACTAATCATTCCAATCAGAGTTCGGCGTTCTGACGTCAAGGCACACTCTCGCCTTCTCCTTTCTTCACTTTCTCAAAGCACAGAGCTGGAAAAAACACGCGGCTGCGCGCGAAGGAATAATTAGAACGTTGCGCGAGCGTTGCCGCAGCTGTCTTCACTGACAGGTAGAAGGAACGCACGGTGCCTCTATTAGATGCCCCGCCTCCAGGACACGCGTGTTGCCCTCCGTCGTGCGCGCCCTACGCTTACGAGTCGCTTGAGTATTTTCAAAAACAGAAAGCTCGCGCTTATGGGGAATGATGCATTAGGGGCGTATAATAACTCCCGGCACTCTTCTTTCATACACCTTTCGGTAAAAAGCGCATGAGGGCGCGTTCATTGCTGCGTCTGTTTGTTATGTATGCACACTTTATGGCTGGCCATAGCCTCCTCACTACTGACAAAGCCTGGCATATCGCCACGAGAAGCGGGCGGCGAAATTGAAAAGGCAGAGCGGCAGACAACGGATGAGAGGAGGGGCTTTAGGAAAGCCAGGTGACGGGCGCCCCGATGCGGCGAGACGCCGAAACTAACTTCTCCCGAGCGATGGAAATTTATTACCGTCACTCTTGTCCTGCTCGGTTGCACCTTTGATTTAATATCAAAACCATTGTTTTCGTTTTCGTGGGTATTTGGGTGGTACCGTAAAAAAAAGATATGATAATCATGTTCAGTTTCTGGACGAACATAATGTTTCTTTGAAATATGGCGCTTATGCATATATCTGCAACGTCAAAAGACTATGGTAGGTATAAGGTTTAAAAGCGCAAACAGACAGGGACAATAGAAAATAATGACAGGGACAAGGCGCCTTGTCCCTGTCGTTTGTGTTATTTTCTATTGTCCCTGTCTGTTTGCGCTTTTAAACCTTATACCTACCATGGACCAACTAGCCCAAACCAAAGTTTTAATGAGTCAAAAGACTAGGACGCGTTAATTCATAATAAAAAAAAATAGTAACGCAAAAGTAACGTGGGTTACTTTAGAACAGTAACGCGTTCCTTTTATGGTGTAGTAACGTAGGTAGGTAACGCGTTACCTTTATTTGCAAGTAACGAGAAACGTATTTCGTAACTTTCTTTTCGGTAACGCCTACAACACTGCCCGTGATTAGACATTCCGCGCGTCGCGGCGCGTCCTCTCGAAGGTCACGGCAAATTCACACGGCCTTTAGATATTGGCTCCGATGACTCTAGCGATTAAACGCAAGAAAGACGGAACCGAATATAACGCACATTTCGGGCTTATGCAACACCAACGAAGACTGGGAAGCATAATATCTCCGCATTTACGCGCGCGCGAGGATCACCAAACTGTGCCGCCTTATCTCGCCGTAAACAGACGCAGGCAAACAGAACGAAATGACAACACGCGTCTCGCAGCGGCGTAATCCAGAAGGCTCTGCCACTAATCCTCAGTCGAGGAGGTTCCGACCAGTAATCCGGCGGATAAGCCCTAAAGACGCGGCGCCCCCGCACTCTCTTTTAACGCGAAAAGCCGTTTTCGGCCTAGAGACTTCGTACCCTCGCGAACGCGATCGCGAGGAGCACCCGGGGTTGGTGGCATGGCTTGCGAGAAGGGCGGTAAGGCACGCAAGCAGGAGTACGGACGATGCAATTTCCGAGGGCTTGGGAAGCTTTCGTTTTGCTCCTAAAACGAGCTCCGATTTTGCATCGTCGTGAAAACAGCTGCAACAGAGTAGCGCAGCCAACTAACGTAGAAGTTTGGGCTAGTTGGTGTTTCATGATTAAAAAATTAAAACAGAACAAGGACACGGACAAGAGCAAGAAGGAATGTTGCTTGTTAGACACACAGTGACAGCGCGTAGCGGTGGCTAAGGAGCACGTGGCGTCCGTGTCAAGTGTTTTATCTTTGTTTGTTTGTGATGACGTTACAGTATTTATACTTGATGTTAGCACGAATAAACTTCAGTTGTAAGTGAGCGCCTTGTTCGTCTACCTTCTTGTTCTTGTCCGTGTCCTTGCGCTGTTTTAATTTTTAGCACAGCTAGGAAGGAAAAAGTCCCCCCCGAATGCCGTCGGAGAAAGAAAGGTCGGGTCAACGTAAAACAAGGAGGCCCGTTTTTTCCTGCAGGTCTTGCACAAAGCGGCGTGGCGCGCAGCGCGCGTGCTCATTTTTTTTCGTGCTTGCGCTTTTGTTGTCGCTACAAGCGAGAAAAGGGTTCACGAGGGAAACCCCCCAAGAAACATTCTTTTCTTCCAATGTAGGTCGTAAAACGTTACGGCAAAACAGAGTGTGAATGACGGATGACCCAAATGGTCCGTAGCATTTGTCACGAACAAAATACATATGGTCGTCACCCAAATAAACTTTCCTATACTAAAAACGAAAAAAAAATTGCCGGTGTTGACGTTGCCTTTGATACAGCGGTGGAGAAAACCTGGCTATATACGAAGCGATGTCTTAAACTGGGTGTGCCATTGAATTTAGAAACACAAAGTGGAGCTGACTTCAATGTTGTTCTGCTCGTATACAAAACGCGAAGCGGTTGGACACTTCGACTAAATACCATCTTGAGGTCCACCGAAGTGTCCTGACACCTCGACTAAATATCTCCTTCAGGTTCACCGAAGTGTCCTTCGGGAAGTATATAAACACGAAAGTTTGATCGTGGCTAATTATCTTAGTCTCTGGTGGTGAGGGACCCCCATGATTGCTATGAATGCACAATTTCTTCGCTTTCAATAAAGGTGCATGCATTTAGGAGAGCCATCGATGGCGGGCGAGGGTCCGAAAAATTCATTCGAAGTCACCAAAGGATCCGCGCGCAACAAAATCTTTTGTGATTGCTGTCAGAAAAAAAGATGTGATAAAAATGATAGCCTAAAAAATGATGTTGAAACAAACCGTGTCGTAACTGTTTGTTTATTTGAGAAAATAATTTAAAAAGAAAGGTATTTAGAAAGTATTGACGTGCAAAGCAGGAAAATATTAAGTACACGGCATAATCAAATAAATGTTGCGATTTGTTTGTTTGTTTTCTTCAAATTGCACAATCACTCACAAACACACGAAAGGATTTCGTCACTTATGATGTCGACGGAAAATTGCTCGCGGTATGATATACTGGACAAACCTGAGCACGGAATATCAGCATGCAATATTAGAAAGTAGACACCCGACATTTTCTTAGAGTTCACATTAGCAAATCCGTTTTTTCTTGCAATGAATCGTCATATTTTTATGTCATCAACCCCAACACGTCTCCAGTCAGGGGCCTCTGGAATTAACAACAGCCATTCACTCTTAAAAAACGAAAAAAAAAAAAAAGCTGAATGTATGGACACTTCTTGAGTCCTTGTCAGTTTTTCTAGGTCCGTCATAAAAGCAGAAAAAAAAATATAATAAACTTGAATAAATGTTTGTCACTGCGGCCGCTGAATCTCCGGAGAAAATGCATCGGCGCCAAACGCGGTCGTAAAACATTACAAAAGCGAGCGCCGTCTCACTAACAACCAAGTCTCGATCTGTGACTGAACAGACGCGGCTGTTGAAGCGGGCACCCCATCCGATTTTGTTTTTCTTTTTTTTATAGAAACGCTTTCTTCCAGGTTACACCCGGGGATGTTGACTCCCCCCTCTCCTCTTTTCGCTTCCCAAAAAGCAAGAAACAAGTTCCCGGAATCGGTCTGGAACCACAAGCCCCCAGGCATGACGCCGAAGCGCACCTGACGCGGGCCGTTCCCAAATTGCTCGAGGAGGAAGACGACGCGGTCCAGGGGCGCAAGTGGGCGCTCATGGCCACTCGCCGACGTTTAGGGCCCTCGAATGGTGGTATTTTCGGGCAGTGCGTTGTTCCTTCACGCCGGCTGCGCAGCAAGTGCTCCATCGCGGTCACGTCTACGCCAAATAGTCGGCGGCACTCGCTGCCACCCCCCGCCGCCATGGAGCGTGCAGCACACCAGACGCACCACGCACGCTCTCGAGAGCTGCTTCGTGAAAATCGTTCCACGTCCGGTGTTGCGGCTGGCGAGGAGACGGGGGCGCTGCTCCCGAGGAGAGACTAACGTTCTTCGTCAACCGCGAGAAGAGGGCGGTTCTTTTTGTGCGGCACCGTCTCCTAGAGCTCGACGAGTTGCTTGTGGTTTACCTGTTTTCACATGAAACCTGTCTTATCAGCAGTATTTCATAAAGATCTGCGACATTCTGATGTAACGAAAAACCGGCGCCGAAAAGTGTTACGTCCAACAGAGTAATGCAAAGTAGATATGCTCATTAGGGAAATATATAAAATACTTAAAAGTGCGGACGAATAAGGACGGTTCCGCGAACTCCTGTCACAATGCGTCATCTCACGGCGGTTGTCACAAATGGGAGTGAATCTTTGACACACTTGCTCCGTGGAGAAGCAGTGCCGTTCAGACGCCTCTCTCTTCTATGGTGGCCATGGCTGCTACCAGTGATGGGCAGTATTTCAAATACAAGTGTTTGAAATACGAATTTAAAATACTTCGAGGTTTTTGTATTTAATTACACATTAGGAAATGTAGTTGTAGATCGTATTGAAATACGAAAAATTGAGTAATTCAAGTATTGCCCGAATACAATTTTCTGCGCTGTTCTTCGTGATAAGTTACGATTTTTTTTGCAATGATAGTGATAGTTAGTCCTATTAAATCTTGCTGCGCTTTGCGTGCCAAAAACATGGACAAAGAGGAGTACAAGGAATGAACGGGGCGTATAAAATTATGAACGTTTTGGTTGAGTGCTTTCAACTTATTAAAAACGTCGCATTAACGAAATCCTTTAGTTGCTTCAATTAGAATTACGAAATTGAACTCGCATTAAATATGCTTACTTGCTTCAATAAGAACTTTGAAGTTAAACTGGCACTAAATACATCGTTGTTGTTGTTTTCCCCAGGCGTTTTACCCGCCTATCATAGGCCTAATATACTTTATTTTTAAAGTTGGAACTTTCTTTTGAGGTACTTCATTCCTGGTACATATCGACTCCTTTATAATGGCGCCATCCTACAATCTCGAGTTAATTTTAAGTCTAGTACGCCACATGGGAACAAAATGCATATGTAAAATTACTTGAAGATGACCAAATACTTCTTGTTGTGTTTTGTGTCTTGTATATAAATACTTACTGGAAAGTGTAATTGGATCTGTAATTAAATACGTTTTAGAGCGCAGCTCTTAGGCGTCCGCTCCCGGTTTGAGCGGCGTAGGCGTCGCCGTAACCGTGAGGTCACGTGACCCCCCCCCCCCCCCCCCCCCCCCGAGAACACGTGACCCTCAGCACCCTTCCCTCCTCCTCCTCCTCAAGAGCTGCGCTCTAATTTGGCGTTACAGGGATTTGTAAACGGCTTTTATTTTTATCGAAGTATTTTGTATTTGTTTTTCTGCACATTTTTTCATGTAGGTTGACAGTCCACTGCTCTTACGAAGCAGATGGCCGCAAAACGCATGCAAGCTTATCGGAAATGCAAGAATTGGCAGAAGTAGTATAGGAAGAGCCTCCATCAGGGGCCCCACAACGAAAACCGATAAGTGAAAGGCCTATTACATATTCGGTGCCTTTGTCAGCACTATCAAAATTGTATCTTTTTTTTTTACCCATTTTAGTAGACTTGTTTTTTTAGACCTCGTGTCTGGACCTTGTGTTGTGTCGTAATGTAATGTCGGGTTGAGCAGAGAAAAATGCTACTCGAATGTGTTTTGTCTCCGAGGTGGCGGCCATATCAGGATTATAACTGGGAAAGAAAGGACAAGCTAACGTGCGAGTGGTTGAGTGTTTGTGGAATTAAGTTGCGTGAGCAAAAGCGCCAAGCCGCGAAAATTAATCACGCGGTGTCTGTATTGACTAGGAAGTTTGGATTTCAATTACAATTAGCCTTCCGTAAAAAATAAAACAACAAGCAACCTAATGAGTCAATATAAAAAATCTTGAAGATTTAATGCCAATTCACATCCGTCGAGAGATTGTCAAATGAAAATACACAAGAAACTGAAACTTCAGAGTATTCATAGGTGCTTTGGAATTGGACGGTGCGACAAAGCAAACAAACAAAAAAGAAGAAATTTTGTTTAAAATAAAAACAATAAAAAACGATGCATTTCGCGCGACAATTTGCGCGGACATGACATTGGCGCTTTTGTTTTTATGCAGACTTAATATGGTTGTAACCTGCATCAATAACAGGTTCTCTGTAATGTTTTACCGTTATCTCAACTTTCTCAAGCCTAACTCTTTTCTCCCCGATTTTAGTATATTGCAGGACGGGACCGGTAGAGTACTCCCGTAAGTCCGTTTAGAACACTCTCCCACATTCTTGGAGACGTGGCTCTTCGTCGAAGAGCAAGTATCTTTCAAACGAGCCTAATTATCGTGAAGTACACCCTCGGTCGTGGTGCATACATTTCTTTTATTCTAGCGTGTTTTCGGCGCCGTACAACCCGCACTACCCGCCCCTCACACGCGGACGGCGCCGTACAACCCGCACAAAACGGGACATATGCGTCTTGTCATTCCTTAAATTCAAAATCCCCTTCCTGCATTTTAAGACGCAGTTCGTCGGAGCGGTGCGGCCTCGGCTCCAGACAAGACCGACCCGGGAAAGGTCCCGCGTCGGGTATCGACCGCAACCATAGAGATCGGTCATCTAAAAAAGAAAAGAAACTTTCTCGGTTTACGTACCACATATCTTCATCATGTTGGAAGCGGTCGGTGTAGTCACGAAGTTTCTCCGCCTGCTAAATATCCATCCGACGCCGTGATCGCAGACGAGACACGCACATCACCACAACACAACACCGTACCGGGCCGTCATTCCGCAGGGAGTTTGCCTGTCGTTCGCGAGCATGGGACGATGGGGCACGGCCCGGGGGGTGATCGTCGTCGGCCCGTTAATCCAGGAAAGGGCTCGGTGATCCGCCGCCTTCGCGCGCACTGTCAACACAAGCGAGCGGACGACGTCGACGACTTGGAGAGGCCGACGCACTCCGTATCCATCGGGACGCCTCAGCTGACTCAGAACTTTGTGCGGGCGACCCCCATCTCTCCCCGAGAGCCGAGGGAGGGAGTGAGTCACGTGGGCAAACTTCTCGCCTCGGCGACTGTGCCGCCATCTGTCGGCCGGAAGGCCTACTATTTTCGGAGTGTGGGGGGTTTCGCTTTCCTACGTTGGGTTCGCACCAGATTCGCGAAAATTGCCGACAGTTTGGTTCGGTTGTGGCGAACAGGAAACATAGTATAACGGAGGACGGTACCGTCGTTTATAATCGGGTTGACAAAAATTTAATTAGGGCTCACGTGGCTGCACCGCAGCTAATTAGTCGGGGGTTCAGAATTAATGGGATTTTTTACGGACGAATATTGGTGAGCCTCATGCTGGAATAAAACAAACAGATAAAAAATATTGCAGCAAACTTTGTGATTTTCTTTTTGTTAACTTGTTATGCTGGTATTTTTAATATTGCAAAAAAATATACGTATATTTCAAAAAATGAAAAACGTCCTAAAACTTTGGAGCCTTTAAAATCACCCTAATTGCACATTCTCGATCAAAACAACAAATAAAAAAAAAACAAAAAAACTTACGTGTATCGTGTAGCTTACGCAGTTTTTCAATTCGGCAACACTGGGCAATTTTCTGTCGATGCTTGGCAAAAAAAAAAGAAAAAAAACTTTTGACGTGAACCATCAGCATCAATAATGCACGAGTCTATATTTACACGCCACAGATATGTGATGTTAGCCAATCATCTTTTCTGTTGAAGCCTGAATTTGTCCTATTCTGCGCATGCACGTGCAGCGTGCATGCGATGGTAATTAGGGTGGCTTGAGGTTTCATGCGGTCGTCCGCAGCAAATGTGACAGGACATTGGCCAGACGCACTGCTTGTAAACGTGCATGTATCTACATATATACAATGTACACTGCGCCGCATCAATTCGAGCCCTTTTTAAAATAAAACTTTTTCTCTGGCGCAAACCATTGGGTAAGCAAAGTTAGGAGTGTTGAGGAATACGCGGTGGTACCGAACAGAAGGTTAAAAAAAAAAGGTGAGCTGGTTAACGTTGCGCATGATTCTAACCGGAGACGACGGACGACATAGGGGACAAAGGACCAGCACAGACGTCTCAAACGTCGCTGAATATATTTTATTCACGTATCATGTCATATATACCATTTTCTCACACGACTTCCAATGAGTTTACGCAAGTTCACTTTGCGGTGCTCCGCGCCGCGAAGTGCGCATGCATTGTTTGGAAATGCCAATTGGCAAAAACAATAGAAACAATGTGCTATATACTATAATAACTATACCGCTGTTAAATAAATACTCATCATGCTCATCACAACTGATACTACAATTGTTTCGCATCTCTGCTCCTACTGCTACTTTTACAATAGTCACTGTTATACAGTTATGTAATTAACGTTACTCTTTTTTATACCGTTTGCAAATCATTCGTGCTATATTAGTGCTCATCTGTACTTCTACTAGTACATTTTGTACATCTGCTACTACAAATAATGACACCCCTGTAAAACTTTTACATACTACTTCAGCTACTGTTACAATATTGGTACTGTACAGATATGGCTATTGCTGCTTTTAGAAGTATTGGTACTTTATGTACGACTAGATTTCTTTGTCTAAAGACTCTAAACTATGCTTTTGTTGCTATTACCGTTTGCAACGTTTACAGTTTTAAGTTGTTGACGCTCAGAACACAGCCGTGAGGGTATACCTCCCAACACTTCGCATTCATTTAAACATCTTTCATTGTAACAAATACACGGGGCATAAATATGTATTTATCTCGTAGCGAATCATATATTACCTAAAGAATTCATTTTAAACGCACGAGTTCACTATTTACTCAATGTAAAAACGGGAAACACCTACATTAGGCTTGTGGTGAAGTTCTGAAAGAACTAGTGGGACGTCTGTTTGCCTTTCTGTATTACGCTTTTTCACAAAGATGGTTTCTCTTTTGACTTTCTGGATGTTCGAACTGCATATGTCTGACACAGTCACGGCTCCCTTAGACGGTGCATTGTCCTGAAAATAGTGAGGCGCCGGCTTGGATCGTCGCCATGGGAGTCTCTTCAGCAGCAGTACAGATCCACCAAAATATACAATTTGAGAAAGCATTCAATTTGAAAGGAGTACAGGATGAAGATTCAATCACTCGTTTTCCATTACTCTTGGGAATACAGACGTTATAAGGGGGTGCCTTGGCGGATATGCTGGTAAAACAGACAAGACGAGAATGAAATACAAAAGCCGGAAAAACGGGTGGTCACAAAATGAGGAAGGTACCAAAAACAACACGAAAAGAGACCTCCAACTGTCATCTTGAAGTTTGTGTCTGTCCCCCTCCCCCTTTTTTTTCGTTACTTTCGTCAATGAGTAGTTCCCATTACCCTTTCATGCTAAACTCGCTCAACTTTTCATTCCCGAATTCTCTTTGCCAACACGCCTTTCCTCGCTTTATTAAAAAAGAGAAGAAAAAAAGAAAGAAAGAGAAAGAGCATGGCAGAAAGGTGGAGGGCACAAGAGGATGAACCTACCAAACACTTTTTTAAGGGTCAGCAAATGCTCCGGATAGCTGACGAAAGCACATTTGCCGTTTTTTTTCTTTAGGGGATGTCATCGGATTTTTATTAGTTAAATTTTGAATAGATTTTTCTTTTCCTTGGTGGGTTTTTAATTTGAAGACGCCCTTAGCAATCTACGGCTGAAAGGCGAAAATTGAGGTAGCTTGAAAGCCAATCTACGGTTGAATGCCGACACGCGATTTTTCCTTTTTCGAGGCTAGAAAAAAGATAAAGAAACAAAAATCAACTAATTTTTACAAAAAAAAAAAATGAAAAATCGATCCAGCTTTTTTTAGACGCGCGTAGGTGCCCATGTAAAAGAAGTCGAACAGGTCGGCGATCCCATATCGGCTCGAAGTACGTAGTCTAAAGGCCCATTCACACAAGGGTCGTTTGCTCACGTTTTCTTACATTACGTTATAAGTCACCGAGACATCCGTGCGTCGTATATCCCGTGCAAAGCTACTCATCCAATTCGTTACCGCGCTTCATGCGAAACACGGATGTCCCGGTGACTCGACGTAACCAGACGTAAACTTCCGTAACGTAACATAACGTAAGAAAACGGGGCTGTGTGAAGCAGCCTTTATACTACGCAACGACGACAGAGCCAACCCAAGGGGAGCGCCGAATTCTCGCATTTCTTTTTATTTTTTACACAAGCTGGAGTCAGTCTTTCGTTTGACGTAACGCGTCCTCATCAAGCTGTGATCTTGTAGCGAGTGTCTCGTGCTTGCTCGCATCCTGCTTGCTCGCATCGCATCGAGAAAACTCCACCAAACGGCGACTCCCCAAACTAATGGTTTTTGTATGTCTTTCAAGAAACGAACAGCTTTTGGCGGTGAGAAATGAATGTGGTGTAAACTCGCCGCTGCCAAATACATGCTCAGTAGCAATCGCATACATCCTCTGCGGAAAGAAAACATTTCTGGTCGGGCAGTTTTGGTGGTTACACCCGCTACATGAGCATGGTGCAGCGTAGGTTGCCTGCAAGGTAGCAAACTCACGGTTAGAAACTCCTTTGAAGTGCCGGAACCTTATTTGCACCTACCCCATGGAAGCGATGGGCTGGCGAGATGAGACCGACAGCGCGTGCGACTGTCCCTTTTTAAGGAGGCGGAAGTCTGCACGATATACATTCTACTCAGATGAGTTCCACCTTGAAAGGTCAAACGTGTTGCTAACAGACACGAAGCCGAAGGAAGGATTTAGAAAACAAACAGACGAAACGGGCTGCTCGTCGATACCACAATGTTCATCCTTCATTTTCGTATCGTGAAATCCAACATCTCCTTCAGCGAAGCTAGAGGTCTGTTGGAGTATCCGATTCAACAGGGTTGATACGTCTTTATGATTACCTATAGCTTTATACGGGACCTTCGGTGATTCTTTATTGTCCACATGATACCTGAAAACGGGAAATATTAATAATAAACGATGCACGGGCAAGGCTAGGAAAAAAGAAGGGAAGGGAAGGGAAAGAAGCTAGTATTCCGAAATCAGCACCTTCCGTGGCTTTAATGCAACACACTAACATCTCGATGTCAGAATTTCCTGCGGCCGTGCCTCGATCATTTTCAAAGCATGTTTTAACTTATAAATATATGTGTAGGTTTGGAACATGTCTGGATAAAGTTTTGGTATGCTTTTTTTTTGTGTAAAATCACCTTACAAGAAAAGCAAAAAACGCTTGAGACAGTGTTTGCGGACTGACTCTTGTATGATGCACTAGTAGTGTGACCGCGTGTTAGAGGAAAAAAAAAACAATAAAATAAAAATCACACAGATATTTTTGAGAGGAGTCTTTAAAGCGTTTACAGACTGCATTATTGACGACACCTCACAATTGTTTTCAATGGCATCACAAATTGTAACAGAGTCCAGAAATAGCTGCGTGTGCTTATCACTCGCCCGAGTATATACCCATTGCTCGAAGACAAGTGCACGCGCGCTCCTCTTTCTTGCTGATTAGCGCAGAGTACGATACGCACGACCGCTTCCCCATCAGTGAAATCGCTGAGTAGTCGTTGGGCTTAATGACTGCCGGAGTGCAGTCATTATTGCAGTGTGTTCAAGATTCCTCGTTAAGAAGATAAAATAAAGATGCGAACTTAAACTAAAGCACTTCATTAGGAAAGGCCGTGTTATCGACGCCCCAGGGTATACGTCTGGGCGCCAGATTCGACGGCAGAATTAAAAGGACAGCCTAATGGGACCTTGCCGAGATATCTCTCAGTGAAACCGTTAACTTGCTCCGTGACGAAGGCCAGAAGTCGTAAGCGCTCGACTTGAGAATTAAAACACTTTTCGCCAGCACAGTGAAAACTTACGACACAAGCGACGTGTTTTTGGCGTTCTGCCGTGTGTTTTTCGCTCATCGCTGACCATTAAGGGATAAAACGGAATTCTTGTGAGGTTTTTTGAGTGATTGCCTAGAACACGAGGAGTATTTTATTCTCATCATGTAGTGTTGTAGTTTGGTTGTCGCTTTTTTCTCTCTCTCTTTATCTCTTTAAGATCGTGTCAAAACTGGAGCTGCTGATCGGCAAAAGAACGGGTTCGTTTTCAAAATATATTCGAAGCCACCAACAACTATACCGAGACCCGACATTATAGTGCTAGACCTCCATTCTTATTAAGAAACTGCATGTGTCAGTGATGTCTCGAATAAACTAGAAAAGCTTCTACATGTTGTTTTCTTTTCACGTCTTAACCTTGTGCTGATACATGCGTGTGTTCGGTCGAGGTGCGCTAGAACTGCATGGGTCCGATAGATCCGTCTTTACTCTTTTACTCTACTTAAATACAGTAAGGAATGTCTCCCTCGCACTTGTGCAAGCAGGGAACGGTATAGACGACTTGCATACTGTATTGTCTGGGATAGCACTAGTACTTATCAGAATCTTAAAATTAAAATAGAGAATAACTTCAGCGACCCTTAATACGGCGAGTGCAAAAACTGTAATGACCACGGCAATGATGGCACAATATGCAAACATTGAACGCCAACAATAATTTCGTTTCTTCCGCAGTGCCGTTATAAATTACCGCAATCGACGTCACGTTCGTTTCACAATAGGGAGTTTTAGTCGATCGTTCAGATAGCTCCAATAACGATACTCCGCCAACGCCTTTGCGCATGCATCGTTTCCTTGTCGGGTACGGTTATTGGAAGTATCAGAACGATCTACTAAGCCTGCCCACTGACGCAGGGCACTTCTAAAGTACACAAAGCACGCCGCTGTTCTATATACTTACTGCGTTCGATACACCTTCACCTCCTCCGCCAGCTACACTAGGTGCACACTGCCTTATTCGATTTACGAGTGTAGCCGATTTCAAAACATAACCGGAATTAGATTTTCCTGCACTTTTCTGCACCGCGCTACACTTTTGTGCAGCGGTGCAGGCTGGTGTAGCTAAAACGAACGATACAACTGCTGCAGGCTAAGAAAAGCAGGGCAAGTCACTCTCACAAAGCCCTCTGCTCACCATAATAGGTAGGTTCCTCCTCTCCACTCACCTCCTTTCTATTGTTCGCTCTGCTACAATGGAAAGGGTGGAGGGCTATGTAGGGAGATCTTGTCCCGGTTTTCTTTGCCCGAAAAAGGCTTAGGAGAAGATTCCTCACGTCCGACAACAACAGAGATATTTCAGCGTCAACTCGTCCCGGCGTCTCGCGACCGATTCAGCCACACGCGAATCTCTCTAATCCTAGATTTTAAATCATTTTTTCTTCTGATATCTCTAACCTGTCACTCGTCTACGGAAATCCACCGGAACAATAACGAACAAAGGCAAGCTATAAACCGTCCGGGCGCGAGCGAGATAAACAGTAACAACAGTCTCGAACGAAACAAGACAGAAAGAAATCGAATCCCCAGTCGAGATTGCCACTCTCAATGTCGACCCAAACGAAACTGGAAGCACATCGAATGAACGCGAAAAGAAAGCGACGAGCGAACAAACAAAAACAAGTGCGAGAAAGCCACCGTTTCAACAAATACCGACCTGAGCGAAAGGCCAGCGAGAAAAGGTTTACCCGGAAAGATAGCGAGCGGACAAAGGAAATAACCAAAGGCTCCAGTACACAGCAAGAGCAGACAGTCCCGTTCCGAGGTAAACTCGGAGAGTTTGGGCCTTCCTGAGCTCCTCGAGTAATCGAATCAATGCGAAGCGACCACGTCAGGCCGTGGTAGAGTCAGTCCAGGGTCTCGACCTGTCCTGTAAGCCCTCAACCACGATTCCATTGTTTTCTCGAGCGAAAAAAAAACACAAAAAAACAAGAGAAAAACAACGCAAAATATGACCCATCCCGCAATAAAAACTTGATCCTTACACATTTTTTTTTTACCTGTTCTGGGAGAAGACGTTTCGCTGATTGGTTCCAGACGAGGTAGGTCGGGGAGAGCAATCCCGTGTTTCATTACGCAAGGATCGCCGTGGCCGCTCAGGGAGAACGAACAAATCCCGGAGGGACATCTCGGAGAGGACTGCTGCTTGAGTGTTTTCATCGGGCGTTACTTCGAGTTACACTTGCTTTCTAGTGGAGGTAGTTACGTAAAGCCGCCTCATCGTTACTATGCCTGGTCTATGGAATTCAAGGCGGATTTGGCAGGAGTGCCGGTGAGTACGACAACCGTGCCGTCGTCGTGTGAACGTAAAGCGTGTGAACAAAAATAACGTTGAGCCAAATTTAATGTGTCCTATTTTTTTAGTTTTAAATACTAAAACGTCCGTGGAAAGAATGCGAAATTGAATTGAATTGAAAAGTAGATGCTTTTCAACGACCTGACAATTCACATATCCTTAGGTTTTACCGTTTTAATGACTGTTGTAAAGAATCTAATGGTCTATATCCTATTTTATACTAGGTGTAAGGTGAAGTTACAAACAGTTCTGTTGCTCGCGAGATATTCAGAAATAATATTCGACGAGGTTACGTTGACTCCAAAATTTCATGGTTTAGTTACATATCTATGGTACAGCCCTCCTTTTGGAAAGAACTTTCATTTATATACCAGCAGTGTATAAAAAAAAACAGAAAAAAAAACGTGGGGCTAAAAAAACAGATTGAAGTTTAGCGCCTTTTTTTAAAAATTATAAATGAGGTTGAAAATTAGATATCGCATGAGTCCATGTGTCCCTCTGTCTGCGTTATCTTTCCTTTCCTGGAGGTATTCGCCAACACGCTCGATAAACTATCAGTCTATCAGTAATATAAGTAAGATTTTGAACACCAAAATTTTCAGCGTGTGGAATTCGCTGCCCTTTTACTAGTAACTTTGGATAACATTTTACAAACGACTCCTATATTATCCCATAATTTTACCACATTTTCCTTTTTGCAACCGCACTAAAAATAAACGACGAATCTCATTCTTTTATAAATAATTACAGATACCCATCTATCCTTACCGCTGCACGTCGTCGACCAACTCCATGAGTGGGCACCCAAGGGGGTCTTACCTGAAATGAGGCAAGAATTCAGGCACAGATTAGAGACACAACTTAAGATAGGAGAAAGACTCAAAACAGCAAGAAAGAGAATGGCGAGTACAAGCGTGGAGATGACCAGTGTAATAAAGAACACATCTGAACTTGAATGAATCATCGATGCTCACAATATATTAGACATAGATTAAAAATTCTGCACTAGCAATTTATTAAAAAAAAGTAGTTGATTCGGGCAGACGAGGCAGCGTTTACCCACGGCCGCTCAATCGTGAAACCGTGGTTTTACACACATACGCGAATGGGATTGCAACACTCAAAGCGCCCGCTGTGTCTCGAACATTAAAGTGGCACTAAGGTGTATTTGAGATCGACTCTTTATGGCACGAACTCAGTCTTCGAAAAATAATAAGCATCCTATAAAACCCAAGATTGCAATCAAGCGTGGCCTTTTTCTATCTTAAAAATGTGACCAATCACCACTACGCGCCCCCTTTGCTGAGAGATTGAATGCGCGCCATAAAAATACGATCACAAAATGCGTGTAAATGACCAAAGTTTCTATTTAGTATCATATCTTAAGATACAAAGCGAAATAAAAACTTTAATTATAAATGCCAAGACAAAGAAAATATTGCAACAGTATTTTGTCGGAGACGCAGACTACTCGCCCATCCCCCGTATACAGCAGGCGATTCGAAAAAAAAAAAAAAAAAAAAAAACACAAGTTTCAGAGATAAAAAACAAATAGTAAATTTTATTAAATGGTATGTTACTTTCATCAAACATTTGAAATACAGTGCATTATACGCAAAAAATGTAAGGCAATCGAAGTGTTATACGTTTAAACGAATTGTAGCTTACGTATATAGCGCATAAAGTGCAGAAAAGAATTAGCAAAAAGCGAACGCGCGTTCACCAATGACCCTGAATCAATATCCACATATTTTATGAATAAATAATTTATTACAGCTGCTGCTTGATAATTTCATGCCCGGTTAAAATACAGCAGGTGTGATTGTGAAACACCATCAGGAAATACTCATCACAGAGTGCTATGGTGAAGCAAATTCAGTCATACTCATCACAGAGTGCAATAATGAAACACTATCACACTCAGTGATGATGATGTATGGCGATTGCGACACCGCACGGATTTGTTACAAATTTTACCCCGTGACTGTCGGCGCATGATTGCACCAGAACACATGATGAGCGATACGGCAGAGCTCGTGGCCAACCCTATGGGCATGTTTTTACATCAATGTCAAATGCGCAAATAATGTAATCACGGTCGAGCAAGAGCTTCGCATGACAGTGCACTTGTCACGATCAAGTCAACAAAGTTCCTTGGGCAGAAATTAAAAAAAAAGCCTTCCTTTACTTTAAAAATCGCAGATTGGAAAAAAAAAAAAAAAGAAGTACACTTCACACAATCCAAATATTGTGCTCAGGAGAAGCTTACACTACCGTACTGTTACTTTTGCGTTATTTTTCCCCCCGACAATATCTGAACATCCCAAGTCGCAAAATACACAAAATACTTCAGTCGAAAATTCTAAGGCTGTTTTCCTCTAAAAAAACAAAACGAAAAAAAGTAAAAGAAAAGCGTCAAGTTTCTCCTCTTTTTGGCTGTTTAACTCGAATGCTATTTATCTCGCTTTAAGCACCTAGTTCTCACTTGGTAGCACAAAGGAAGAAAACGCTGTCGCCGCACACAAGGCGCCTCTGAAGCTCCCGCGAGACGACAGATAGCGAGGAGCCCATTCGCATGTAAAATACGTTTTGGCAACTTTCGTATGCAAACAGACTCGACGGGAAACCGCGCGCCTTGTGCTTCGGGCCTTCCGAATGAAAGGCACGCCCGAAGAAACACGCCCAAAAACTGCGCGTAAACAGAATAAACACAGCAAAATGAAGACGAAAAAAAAAAAAAAGAAAAAGGGTGAATTCATGGAGGCTGAAAGAATTCCAACCAGGCACAACCAATAAAGAGAGCACTTTCTTGACTGACTTCTTTAAGGCGTTCTTTATGCCACACAATGTTTTCACGACGGCTGAAGCCGTATATCCTACGATGCTTGCTCGAATTCGGCTTTTTTGTTTACAGAAATGTTGGAGGCGGCAATTCCTGAATCTGGAGGCGGCAATTCCTGAATCAACTCGAAGATACACAAAAACAAATTGCAAGAAAGCACAAAACCGCGGCAGTGTTTCGGGGGGTACCTCGGCGCAGGCGCCACAATGTTTTAACTCGATGCTGAGAAGGTGGAATACAAACAAAAAAAGTCTTCAGCCCACCCGCCTCCGCCGTCTCTGACCCATCGTGCCCCTAATTTGAAGACCAGTCCCCTGTCGTCCCCTTCCGAGACAGTCGACAAGATCCGGAAGGCTTGAGGGGACCGTTGCGAAACAGTGCGGTCAGCTTCGGGAGAATGATCGAGGGAGAAGGCGGAGGAACGCTATCTGATTATGGACTAATTAATGGCTCCCAATTCATGTCTCGCCCCCACAACCTCCAGGACGAGTCACTGCAAGCGAAGTCACGTCACAAACCGATTAGCGCGCGGGTCGGAGAAGGATCGAGTTGGAGCGCACAAAGGTTGGCGTCGTCGGCGCTCGGAATTGATGCAATTACAGTCTCGGCCCAACCGCCTTATCGGGTTCCCCATCGGCGGATCATCGTTGCTGCAGCGGCCGTGGAAATGCAATGAGACGCGCCGGTATGGAATGCAATGCTCGTCGTTAGGCCCCAATTCGGACATTACTTTGCCGCGATGAACCGAGCGGACGCCGAGGACGGGTACGATCCGGGAATGAGAATTAGTCATTAAGGAAGTCAACTGAATTAGATGAACTGCTCCGAAATCGATACGCTCTTCGGTATTCTTACGAAGATTGTTTGAAGGCGTATGCATGGTGGTACCCGGATAATGGTCGTCCCCGGCCACACTGTGCCCCCGGCTCATGAGCTCTTGCGGAAGTGGGGACTGAGAGAGGCAGGAGCGTAAGTCTATAAGGAAGTCAGGTACGAGGCAGCCTGCGCGATCGCGAAAGGAAAAGAATCATCCCAATGCCCAAGGTGACGTGACACTGCGCCTAACTTGTACCTTAACTCCGCTCGTCCCTTCCACCTCCACACTCTAAAAAAAAAGTCTGTGCGTCTACTTTCTCGCACAACACTCGGAGAGCCAATCACCGCAACTTACGGAAGCGGCTCAGCGAATGACGATGCTGAAACATATGTTTAGACCAAAAAACGCAGTCTGAGTTCCGACATTAAGGGCCGGTTGCACCAACGTCGCTTAGCGCAAAGCGGAGCTTAGCCGGGAACTTAAGCTTAGTTTCGGTTTCGTTCGGTTGCACCAAACTCGCTTATCGCTAAACCTAGCACTAAACTACGCTTAACTTAAGCGCTCAACATTGGGCGCTTTGCTTCTGGTTGTTTCTTAATCCTGGATTAAAAACATGGCGGCTGGTTTGTCACGGTCGACGCGGTGGACGAAATTGGTTGTGCAAAGTGTTTTAGGCTACATCAGAGTGAAAGTTTCGACAAAATGACTTTCGATTGTGACAAGGATGCAAAATATTGTCGCGTGAAGTGTTGATCGACCCCTGTTTTCAAGTTGGCTCTCCACTTTCAGGGCGTGTTAGCCCTAACCGAGAAACGTACGGAGCTGTGGGGCTCACGTCTGTATTCCCGTTGGTTCTTCTGTCAACGAGCTTATTCGTATGTACTTACTAATTTTCGCATAGCTGTAACGTATTGTTATTTACCACCTTGCTTATCTACACTTCCAGCGCGTATCCTTCAATCTGATCAGCGCGTTGAATAGTGGCAGTACATGATCTCGGCGATTGAGGAGTTTCAGCGACGGTGTCACCGCCCTGGCGGCCGGTCGCCGAAAGAGAACGAGGGGGATAGGTTCGCTGGGCGTTGGCTTTGTGTGAATGCGTTGACCGCGAACGTAGGCTTATAAACTTCGGCATCAAGAATATTACGCGGCTCTAGTGTTTCGGTACGAGCAACAGAGGTGACACGATCTGCTACGACCAGCTACGACCACCCGCCGCAGCGATGCAGGCGTCGAAGGAGCGCAACCTGTGTACTACGCAGTCAGTCGCCGTCGCCCGACGCAGGTCGTTTGCCATTCAGGGCTTTCCGCCCCGGGTTCTTCGCTTGTACTTCGAACCGAGTATTATTTCCTGTGCTTGTGTACGTGCTCAGTGGCTGGATATGGACCTCATAGGGCAGTTCTTCAGAATGAACAGCGACTCAAAGTTGACGGCGGAAGGGCTTGCAGCAACGCTTTCGGTTGGTGCACGGCTGCGACGACTACACGGATAAATTTTAAGATTGCTGCTAGCAAGGTGGGCCATAGTCGCTTTATGTTGACACGATTTTGAGTGTAAGT
Source organism: Ixodes scapularis (assembly GCF_016920785.2). Lineage (NCBI taxonomy): Eukaryota > Metazoa > Arthropoda > Arachnida > Ixodida > Ixodidae > Ixodes > Ixodes scapularis. The sequence continues at coordinate 14,194,095 of NW_024609857.1, read as the reverse complement.
ACTCCGTGCAAAGGCGAATCTATCGCGTTTCTAATCAACCTTTGTTTTTGTTGTTTTTAGCACGCACGACCGACTGCTATGCAAATGCTTCTGTACCGATCACGGAGTGAATGTCTTCGGCCTTACATTGCGGAACGCCCAATAAAAAGTCATATTCGTTCAGCGAGAAAACTTCCCTTTCGAGTGACCTTCTAATTGATAATTTCTCCCGTTCTTAAGTGCTTTAATCAACACGATCGATTAAGTTTCTTCCCTAGTTAGGACATTTTTGTGCCACATGCGGCACTAATGCTTGGCACGATGTATGCCACTGGTGGTATTGTGAATTGGTTTACTTCCAAAGCTAACAGTGTGACAGATGGAACCATTCAATTTGCTAAAAATGTGATATGGGAATTTCGTTGCATAACTAGCGTTTTACGTTTAAGATTGATAAGAAACATGCTCATGTGATGATGCATGTCTACAGCATAAGCTTTGCAGATCCAGAATGAATGTGCTGTAGGCTACAGCCTCAAGATTTTTGATGGACCAGATTGGTGATTACACGGCAATAAATATTGTGGTGAAAAACTGCCCATTGACTCTGAGTTTTGATCGTGACCATTGGTGTGTTGTTGGCAAATTAGGTAATAGCACACCTTTTCCCTGACCATCTGGCTTCAAGGGGCATTGCATCTAGATTTGCTTAAATATCTTTATTTCAAGGTTCAGTGGACCCCTCTGCATCATTACAGGAAGGCAGTCTCAAGCCACAACAAACAGCAGTGAATATACAATGCACAATAACAGGCACCAGTGTCCAGGAGTATAGTCCGCAGAAGTCAATTTGAGCCTAAAAATGTTTTTGTTTTGTTTAGATAGTTTGCATTTGGTGTATAATCCGCAGGGCCCGATTTCCGCGCCCAGTGCATAGTCCACCAAGCTGGTGCGTTGCGTCTTCGTGCTTTTTTTCCTGGGTGGCGTTTTCTTCAGAAGTTCTTCGGCGAACGCTACTGAGCCTGAAGAGCTGCTCTTGAGGCCCATATCCAGCCACTGAGCACACACAAGCACAGAAAATAACACTCGGTGCCAAGTACAAACGAAGCACCTGGGCGGAAAGCCGTGAATGCCAAACGAGCAGCGTCAGGTGACGGCGATTGACTGCGTTGCGCCCCTTCGATGCCTGCATCGCTGCGGTGGGTGGTCGTAGCTAGTCGTAGCGAGATGATCTTCACTTCAAGCAAGAAATCTTGCCATACCATAGTCAAGATATGTGTGCAAGTGTTCGACGACGTGGGCTCTCTCACGTTGGTGCAGTTATCAAGAAAGGTGCATATCAACAATGTTGCGTGCTTGAGGCTGAAACTATGACGCATACTTATCTAAACCTAAATTTATCGGTCTGCGGCTACAAACATTTTCGTTGACGTTGTTTAGATGGTGTAACCGTTCAGGCCTCGCATTAAATGGTGCTGCGACTTTTCGGTTGTGTATGAAAACCTATTTTTGCCCTAATAAAAGACAGTTTCAGAAGGACACGTGTCTTTTGCTGATACATATCTTCCAATTTACAATGCAGAGGCAAACAGAAAATCAACTGCGTACATCTACCACTTAGCATAAGCACCTTTGGCATTCATTCTTGAGCACACTCATATATCCGCTTAGGTTGCTCTTGTTTTAGAATCTTTGCCCTGTTTTGTAAAAAGAAAAAAAGTTAAAAAAAGCTTTACCTGTGTTCTCCTTCTGGCATTTAATACGGACTTGATTGTCAGCAGATCACACACAGCAGATATCACCGTGGCACATTTAACTCGAACGACCGATGAGACTATTGCTATTACAATAAAGCTTTCGACAAGAGCCAAAAGGAGGCTTGTAGGGGTGCACAAACACATCGAAATGAGATTGGCGCTTCCGGGGCTTGTTTATATTATGCGTACAAACAGGACGATGGGCGACCAGCTGATCGCAATATAACACCAAGGATACCGATGTTTCAATACATAGAACGCGGGATAAAGACCTCAATCGTCCCTTGTATGCTGTAGCTATCATACTTTTCGTCCAACCGCTTTTTAGCACAATTAACTAGAACAACCGAAGAGTTCGCAACACCGTTTAATGCGAGGCCTGAATGGTTACATCATCTAAGCAACGTCAACGAAAATGTTTGTAGCCACAGACCGATAACTTGTTTTAGATAAAGTACGCGTCATAGTTTCAACACGCGAATATTGTTGATAAGTACCTTTCTTTGGACCCGCGTACATTCGGTTCAACTTGACGACAGCTGCACCAACGTGAGAGCTCACGTCGAACACTTGCACACATATCTTGACTCTGGCAAGATTTCTTGCCTTCGACTGGCTTGAACACTTCATCAAGTGTTCAAACAGAGAACGACACGCTTTGTTTTATTTATACGCTACCGGTCTACGGGCGTCGCAAATCTATCCCCCTCTTGTCCGCCATGTTGGGTCGATCGGAGCGCCCCCTATATTCGCTGAAACTCCTCAATCAGCTGATTGTCGACACCTCTGCCGTTTGCATTAGATTGCGGCGCTTTTAAGTAATAAAACAGCGAAAATTCAATTTCTTTCGTTATCTGAGTTTTGAAACAATCTTCAGTGAATTTTCCTTATCTCGCGAGTAGAATCTTGGCTTCAGAAACCTGTATCGTTCCATAACTGTAACTTTTTTGGTGATCGCATATTTTTTTTATGAGTAAAGCTATACGCACTCCGGAGTGCGCTTCGCGCGGAAATGGCTATACGCACCCCTCCGAGAGATCATGCCGCTCGGGCCACCCTTTTCGAACGGCGCGTGAATCACTGGGGCGCTCGTTAACACAGCCCCCCGCCTGCGTTCACGCCGCTTCGCGGCGACAGTATCGGCTGCTAATTACAAAGCGTAACCAGTACACGCCGCTTCGCGGCGTCCAGCCGGCAATCCAAGCCCCGCTGTCCCCGATCGCACCTCCGGAAAGGGAGTCCGCTACCATTTAGTTCTGCGAAGTTTCTCGACAACATTCGATTTTTTTTTTTTTACTGTTCATCGCAAAAAAAGGAAATATCGTAAATATCGCCAAATGCCTCGACAAAACAAAATGTTTGAGAAAAAAAAAAAAAAAAAGTTCGCCCACCGCGGATCGAACCCGCGACCACTTGCGTATGAAACGGACATCCTAACCCCTATGCCATGGCAACGCTTAGGAATCTCGTTGTGTCCACTCTTTTTATACGAGAAAAGCGGAGTGCGTATAGCCATTTCCGTCCGAAGCGCACTCCGGGGTGCGTATAGCTTTACTCTTTTTTTATATGCTTTGCTTTATATCTTTCATTCGTTTCCCGAGAACGAGATACTGTTGTTTCCGAGTTGTGCTCTGTGATGGTGTTTTCCCTTTACTTTTGTCGTTTGTTGTCATTGTGACGATGGTTGAGACTATATACCGGAACACGTTTTCAATAAAATTCAGTTGAAAGTTGCGCCTTGTTGTGTCCTCCGTAACTTTTTTGGTTATCGCGATTTTTTAGGAATATTTTGCTTTATATCTTTCATTCGTGGCGACGACAAATCGTAACGACTACTATGTTAGATTCGTTCATTGCTGTATCGGGGCAGGCTGGGGCAGGTGATGCGAAGAGACGACCTTTCTTATCGGCACGATGTAATGTACTAGTGGGAGTTTTTTTTTTTTTTTTTTTTTTCTGAATTCGACAGTGTGAAACTGAAGTCCGTTTGAGGCTGCAGCGGATGTTCAACGACGGTACAGTGCAGTTCTGTCACCTTGCTGATAGCAACGAGTACCGTCGATGCAAGGTCTCGTGACCTGACCTCTCGACGACTTCTATTCGACGATTTCCGGGCATTTTCGCAGCTGCCGTGGCGAGTTCGTCACTGTTTTGAAATTCATCGGTCCCAGGCTTGACTTGGTTTTAGTAGTCATCTTACCTGCCTACTTATATCCATGATGTTTTGTCTTCAGCGATGTAGCGAGTAGAGTGTCCTTCTCGCGTTCGGTGAGATTTGGGGCCCCCGATGGCTCCTTCGCCTCAAAATGTGAGCACGAAAACTACTACCACTTTCAAAATATCCTGTTATCAACCGATATTAAACACACAATCAAAGATGTAAAGAGCATTCGTGTTTATTTGAAGCTTTGACTTCTGTTATTGAAAGTTAAACGAAAAAATTATTGAATTTGGAGACCTTTAATTTGTTACTCACCGAAGAAATACGGCGAAAAGCAGACGCCGACGACAACTACTATGCCAGTTTTTTTGTTTTGTTTACATCACGTGATTCCTCTCCGCCAATCGTATTCGTCGCTCTGTGCGTTCCCTAGTTTGCTCTGTTTGTCCCTAGATTCCCTACGCAAATCCAGCGTTTAGCTAGGGGCGCGTCTGTAAAGCCGGCTTAACGTTGGTGCAACCGGAATTTAAACCCGTGCTTACCTAAGCTCGGTTTAGGGCGCTAAGCCGGCTTAGGAAAGTGCCGCTTTGGGTTAAGCTAAGCGGCGTTGGTGCAACTGGCCCTAAGCAATGTAACCGTGACGTTCTGCATTGCTTAATGTCCCAACTCAGACTGCGTTTTTTTTTTTTGTCTAAACATATGTTTCGGCATTGTCATTCAGCCAATCTTTGTGTTCTAGGAAATCAGCTCAACAAATAATGAGGCGGAACATCCGTTTAAACTTAAAAATGAAGTCTGCGCTGAGGCATTACGCAATGCAAAGCGTCATGCTTGCAGAGCGCAGACTTCATTTTAAGGTCTGAACAGATGTTCCGCCTCATCATTCGCTGAGCTGATTTCGTAGATCACAGAGATTGGCTCTCTGAGCGTTTTGCGGGTAAGTGGACGCGCAGGCATTTCTTAGAGTGTCGAAATGAAGGATAATATGTTGTCATAGTGGTGAAGCGATTGAAAACTTTCACGAATAGACTGAGGGGATCCAAACGAGAAAAAACACTGAAAGAAACATTCTAATAGACCAATGTTATAGAGTTTTATTTTATAGGGACAGAAAGGGGCAGAAATAGGCGAGCGATAGGTGGACAAAGGAAACCGCTAAATATTATTTACTTCTATTTCCAACAGTGTGTGTAGGCATGTGATATGCCCCTAATTGAATCACCGTTCATTGCTCTCTAATATCCCGGTTTCATGAGCAATTCAGAGGGGTCGACAACAGGAACAAAATATAGCATTGAGAAACGTTTCAGTTAGTGGTGCCAAATTTCACACATGTTTTTGGACGCAAAGACGGAATAAATAAATGGTCGAGCCTAAAATGAGGCACACAAACCCGAGACCGTGGGATGAAGATGCGACCAAAGCCAGATATCATTGCTCATCCATAGCGAGATTTTTTTTTTGTTATTTTTCTTTTTTCTCGTAAAACGTGAACAAGAAAAAGAAAAAAAAATATCAACACAATAAAAAGCGACATTTTGACCCACATGTGCATTTGTCTTAAAAGACGTTTCGACGTACAAAAGAAATCCCGTTAAAAAAATTGCAAACCCAACGAACTTGGAATCGGAATTATCTTATCTGATTGTGTGTACTTAAATCTAATCAAAAAAGGTCGAGAAAATTGAGTGACGGAGAGGGTAAGGGGGAGATTATACGAAGCCTCTGCCTTAATCAAGAATTCAAGAATTGTTTTGAGCAGGATTCGTCTGCGCACGCGATGGCGGCAACGGCGGGCGCGCACCTGCCGTGGCGATTCATAAGACTTCACCGTGAAGACAGCTCGGCTTTGGAAGAAAGTTGTGCGTGTACATGCACTAGAAGTTTATTCGCGTTTTCGGATCGCGTTCTTTGTCTTAGCCAGAGTAGCGGAACATCGCTCGTCCGTAATTGTCGCGTTTGCCAATTTTTTATATATTTTTAATGACATTTGGCACGGCACATGTCAAGATGTTGTTGTATAGTTCTGTTCATTCTCATAAGAAAGCCTAGAACCTACCGAGAGCAGTTTTTCAGAGACTGCGGGCACACCGTACTTCTATCCTAATATAGACTGCGAGATACAAGTTAACTGGAATACTGGAAAACTGAGCTTTCTTTTTTCTTTCTCACGAGGATAAAGAAATGGCAGAAAGCACAGAAAGTGGTGTGCAGTGCTCACGTGCGAATTAAAATTCTGCAGTAGAATTCATATTCGCGAGGGTCATCTCTACGATGGATTCGATGAATTCGAACCCATCGATAATACGATGGATTCGCTTTCACACCATGTAGTCGATTGCCAGTGATCCATCTCCCCTGCGTGTAGATATTACCTGACATGGCCCTGTAGTAAGACTGAAGAAAATACCTTTTCGAAACTAGTGACGACAGAACAAAACAAAAACACACACACAAAAAAAAAATGTCGGGATTGCGATATGATCTCAGCATAAACGGGCGAAAATCCTAACATCTACAAAAAATACAAGATTTAACCGTATTGGCACGTCAATCCGCTGCACTTAGATCCTCACAACTAGAACTTGAAGCAGGTTATTCATTTTCGGTGAAAATTGAACCAGAACCTAAAGGAGCAATATGAGTTTCTTCCGGAGGTCAAATCGTTCAGGTATACTTCCCTCCACGGGAAGAAAATTCGGTAAGCTCGCAATCAGTCCGCCGTCTCCAGAATTCTTCGCCCCTCCCGACCGCCGCATACCAACAGGCGCCCAGTCACGATAGAGAATCCGAACGCACGCGAGTTCGTTAGGCGCCACAATCTCTTCAAAGGGCTGGCCACGTTCCAGCGCCACACCTTCTCCTTTTCTTACTCCCTTTTAACGCCTGAAGCCGTTAAACACAAATTGAATTGAGGCATGCACAAGCCACAAATTCTAGGAACAGACACCGAGACGTTCCGAAAAAAAGTGAACGGCAACCCTGTTATTTTTTCATTTTTTCATAGATCTACTCGGGGAATAAAGAGTGCAATCCGGAATGGATGGGACCGGCTCCCCAGCAGCGATGTCTGGGAGACACTGGACCGGTTCGGCGTCCCATACATTATCCAGCTGCTTCAGGTCGGGACCCCATGGAGAGAGTCGCCCCGCCGTAACGCGGGTGCGCTCCAAGGGAGCCGCCGGGGTGTCCGTCTTCTGCCTGGGCGAAATCGACCGAGCGTGTCTTTAGAGAGTTTACATCAGACGGCCTGCTGTTCCTCAACTGGCCCACGCAAGAGCGCATCGCGCGTATAGTCTAGGCGTAGCAAGCGACGTGTTCGGCAGCGGCAGTCCCTATAGCTTCTACAGTCGAAGCCATAAGCCAGTGAAGCCAATCGAATTGCTTCAAAAGCACACAGCGTCACGGTGGTGTTCACCTTTCTATATGCTTGTACCGTCGTCTGCTAAATCAATCGAGCGCGCAGCGATTCGCAGTGACCTCACGCTTTTAGCACATGTGTGTGCCCATGTATGTGTGTACTCACTAACGCCGGGGAGGGCTGAGTTCCGAGCATGATAGCAGCCAAAGAGATTGCAACATTTGCCAATGACACCAACAACAACAACAAGAAAAGAAAAAAAAAAAAAAACGCCACGGGATGAATTGTGAATTAGAATGCATGAGCAGTCGCTGTAAGTGACTTCTATATAGGCCTTTCCAGCGCTTATCAACTCAGCCGAAACATGCTGGGTCACCGGACTGTATAGACGCATGCGCGCGGCGTCTCATATTTCGTGGAAGATAGCTACTGCGCACGCTCAGAGCGTGTTTCACAGCCCAGTAGACAAAGATGGAAGCGCCCAGAAGGCGATTACTGGAAAGGTGTATGCGGAGAGCAAGTCGTCTGCTTCTTGCGCGGGAGTTGCGGTGACGTCATAAAGACGCCGATCTTTGATTGACTTTAATAGAAAGGATAGTGGTTAGAAATCAGTGCTAGATGCCTCGACGTCAGCCCACTATTATCTTTTAATCAGCCAATAAGAGCTCGGCATTTTGACATCCTCGCAATCCCTGTGCAAGAAGCAGACGAACTTGCGTGCCCCGTAACTTCTGACCGCACTCTGACTTCTGCGAAGCGAAGTATAGACGTTTTCTGCAAGTGCGCCGCCATCTTGAATTGACGTCACTTCCAGTATGGGCGAAAACATTGTTTTGCCGTTGCCACGCCAATAGAAGGCATTTAGGATATAAGCGCAACCGTCACATCTTTTTCGTTTTGCCTCCCCTTTTACTGTTTGCAGAATGAAACGTTGGATTATTTTTTTGTCGCCCATACCGGATACGCCTATTAGGTGGCTGGGGACGAGAGTACACAGAAAAGGTCTATATCGGCAGTTGGAGCGGCAAGCACATCTGCTTGCCGATGATCTTGGATAATCATGAGTCAATCATGGGTACCATTTTATCCGGGAGATAGAAATAACAATCCAAGGGTAGGAAACAAAAATCAATCAGGCTTTTATTATGGCTAGATTGTGCGCTGGCGCTGCCCGAAGCACAAAATGTCCAGTCGTACATTAAAATATAGATTCTTTTCTCCGCTGCTGCGAGGTTTAAGGCTACAAGAAATGACACGTAGATCACTAAACGCACGTGTAAAGTAAGATGGGACAAAATGAGACAAAAACAATGTTAATTTCAATTGTAATTTTTCTTTTTGCTTCAATATAAAAACAAACGCACACACACACAGCATGGAGATATTCTGAGATGTCTTGACTCTTTGCTCAGTAAATATAGCTTAACTAGAGCAAGCGAAACATTAAACAAAACCACAATATCCGAAAGTCAATATTGCCCCACCCTGTGGGGCAAAAATGAGACAATGTAGGGTAAAACGAGACACACTACAAAGAACCTGATATGCGTTAAATTTTTGCTATAAAAACACTCCAAACGCACTGTGTGGGCTCCAACGCCCTCTTCATGAGCCCACTCCTTGCATTCCATGCACTTGATTCATACTGAATGCGGGGCTGCTTAACTCCTAATCTCTTTGCATACTATACAGGCACTGCCAGTCTCGTGGGGTGTGCATTGCGCGATCTGTATAACTTTTGGACACTGCGCGCTTCTTCGGGGGATCCCTGATGATCTTTCTCTTCGGTATCGCGGTTTTTTTTTTTTTCTTTTTTTTTTTTTTTTTTTTTTGGGGGGGGGGGGGGGGGGCAGTGGAAGGCCGGTCGTTGGTTGCTTTCGCTAACATCAGCTTTGAATTGTGGGGAGACGACGTTAGAACAGTGCCGCCCTCCGACCTGCTTGCTCTTTCTTTTTTTCTGTCCTACGTTAGGTACAGATGACATGTTCTTGAAACTTGAGACGACCAAGCCTTGTTTTTTTGTTTTTTTTCTTTTCCTTTTTGTAGAGCCAATATTCTTAACATTTTCCGAGTCATTTGGTTGGCCTTCGAAGCGCATTCTTTGGTACGCCAAAAAGTGTGGCAGCAGTGCGAAGGGAGTGACGTTGTTGCTTGACACGTTCAAGAGCTTTGTTCCTGTCACTTTCGCGCTATGAAGCCCTTGTTTTTATTTTATACGTTCTGACCGTCCTAGACGCCGAAAGAAAAAGAATATGGCTCAGGAGCAGCCAGGAGACCTACGCGCTGTTGACACGCGCGTATCCCGTTACGCAAGTAATTGTTTCGTTAAAAAATAAAAAAATAAACACACAGATCGTTCAAGTTCTCTCGTATGGAGCTCGTAAAGCATCCCTTACAAAAAATTTATATCTGGCCAGATCTGAAGATTTCAGATTATGCCATATCAAAAATTGGCCACATATAACCTGATATGGTATATCTGCCAGATATAGCCTCATAATGCCAGATATAGGCTATTCGCGTCTCCAGCTCGACGCTCGCCCTCCCGCGGTGGAAACGGAAAGCGCTCTAGTGAGGGTCCCCCGATTCTCCTGCTCAGCGGGCACGGCGGAACCGCTCGCGATCATGGCTCGCCAAATGTCATTTCCGAATGCAAACAACGCTCTTCACTGTCCCAACGTAGTGCTGCAGCCGGTATGGGATTGTACCTTACTGGAGAATTTTAGTATTGCGCATAGAAGCAAACGCAAGCGGTGTGTGTTTGCGTGAGAGTTGCGTGCCCCACGTTGTGCGTGCGCCTCATCGCCATGCTCCATCCAAGACCGCAATTTCGGGCTTCGCGCAAGCGCAGGTGGAATACGCAAAGCTAACGCAAACACACACCGCTTGGGTTCGCTAGTATACGCAATACTAAAACTCACGACTGTTTCACCGGCTTCCAACGCCAACGAAAAGTGCTGCAGTGAGCAAACGTGCAAGCAGGTAGGTGTTCCTTCCAACTGGAAAGGCTGAGATTGGCAAAACGACGGAGCGTAAAAATTAAAGTAACTAAGTGTTACAAAAAGGTTAATAATTAAAACAAAAGTTTTTTATTTATATTTTTTATTCTTTTTTTACATTTGGTCTGGAGGGATGTCGGCGGCGATTTTTAATGTTTTGACGATTGTCAACAGTCGCGACTTTGATAGCAAAATATACTTTACCCACATTTAGTGTATTTTTACATGGATTTCTCACATTAGATAGAATGCTTTAATGGATTTTAGACAATTTTTATTTTATTACTTGGTAATAAGTATGCCCACCTCCATCGCCACAATCACAGACGCTCCTGCATTCAAGTCTGCCATTGAAAACTATTATGTTAACTAATATGTGTTGAATTCTATTTTTTGTACTTTTGTTTTTCCCCCACTCCCTTCTGTAATGCCGTGTGGCCTTGAAGGTACTGAAATAAATAAATAAATAAATTAAAAATGCTGCAATTCGCACCAGTGATGATAATTACCACACTTTTGATTGTCATATTCGTTTGCACGTTTGAAATTAGATCATAAGCAACAAATTATATTAGAGCTTAAAAAATTAGGTATTAAAATATCTGACTCTTAATATTATTATTATTGATACAAATCGCGGCAATGCATGCCCCCAATTAACGCCAATATCACGAAATTACGTAATTTAAGCATAATAGTCTTTCCAGAAAGGTATATTTTTGTTCTTTTTAGCATATGAAAAACTCTGGCATCGTTATCAAGATAGACAAACAGTCAAACACTGAATGTAATATAAAGTCCTATGCGTCACGCGTTGCTATAAAAACACATACACACTTCAGCTGTCTGACTCGGATTTCGTCTTTGGGTTGTTGCAGTGAGAACAGCGTTTATTAATTTATACGTTTTGTGGACATATTGTGAAAATTTGAATTATTTTCTTATTCTCGTGCTGGGAATAATGTTAAGCCAATTGATCATCTAAACACCCCAAAGCCCCTTAAAAGGCCCGCAGTTCATTATTTCCCATGATAATTATCTGAGCGAGAAAAGGCAGCGAGAACGCACAAATATCAGCACTGATTTTTTCAACAACTACAAATATCAGCCTGGATCGAACATGGATGTCACAAAATAACGTTTCCGCGAACAACTTGTCTAACTAAATAATTACGACGTGACACACATCTTGAGGTATGAAAGAATCCAAAATTAAGACCTATATTGAGAAATTGAATCCAAAATAGTGGTTAGTTTCGGTTTCGCTCCAGAATTAAAACGTGCCTCCTGGAGTAAGTATTACGCTAAACACCATTTTTGTTTTCAGGATAAAGAGGTGACCTCCGCTCATAACACCCTAGCTTCCTCGTATTGCCAGAAATAATTTGTGTCGCTCAGTGAATCCAGCACACTAGACAGGCTCAACAGCGGCACGCATCTCTGACCCTCACTAAACCCGCCATCTTGGAAATTGAGTGGCGCCACCTATAGTTAGTTGGAGTCGCGAATACCTGGCATTACGAGGCTATTCGCGACTCCAATTCACTATAGGTGGCGCCACTCGTTATCCAAAATGGCGGGTTTAGTGAGGGTCGGAGATGCGTGCCGCTCCTGAGCCTGTCTAGTGTGCTGGCTTCACTGAGCGACACAAATTATTTCTGGTAATACGAGGAAGCTAGGGTGTTATGCGCGCAGGCCACCTCTTTACCCTGAAAACAAGAACGGTGTTTAGCTTAATATTTACGCCAGGAGGCACGTTTTAATTCTAGAGCGAAACCGAAACTAATCTCTATCTTGGATTTAATTTCTCGGTATATGTTTTAATCAGATTCTTTCATAACTCAAGATGTGTCTCACACCGTAATTATTTATTTAAAGAAGTTGTTCGCCGAAACTTTTGTCTCTTTAAAGACATAAAGTCCGGCTCTTTCATACGCCTTAGAGATAACACAGAATATTATTATTTGTAAAAAAAAAATCCGCTGATATTCGTGCGTTCTCGCTGCCTTTTCTCACTCAGATAATTGTCATCTGAAATAATGAACTGCGGGCCTTTCAATTGGTTTTGGGGTATTTCGATGATTAATTGCTTTAAAATTTTGCCCAGCACAAGAATAAGACGATAAATCCAATTTATACAATATGTTCACAAAACGCACGAATGCTAGTGAGAACGCTGTTCTCAGTAGAAAAAACTAAAAGAAGAAATCCGAGTCAGCTAGGCAGCTGAAGTGTGCATGTTTTTTAAAGCAACGCGGGACGCATAGGAGTTTATGTTGCATCCAGTGTTTGTCTATCTTGATAACGATGTCAGAGTTTTTCATATGTTAAAAAGAAAACAAAATGATACCTTTCAGGAAAGACAATGGTTAAATGGCAGATTTTTGTGATGGTAGCGTTAATTGGGGGCATACATTGCCGCGATTCGTATTAATAATAATCTAAATATCAAAATTAAGATATTTTAATACGCAAGTTTTCAAGCTCTAAGTTAACTGGTTGTTATGATCTAATTTTAAACGCGCGAACAAGTATGACAATTTAAAGTGTGCTAATTATCATCACTGGTGCCAATTGCAGCATTTTCAAGTACCAAGTTATAAAATAAATATAGTCTAAAATCAATGAACATTCTAGCTAATGTAAGAAATTCATGTAAAATTAGATTAATTGAGGGTTCGATCAAAGTAGCGACTTTTGACAATCGGCAAATTTTCCAAAGTCGCCACCAATATCCTTCCACACCACATTACCCCTCCCTCTCCCCCCCTAACCCCCCCCCCCCCCCCCCCAAAAAAAAAAAGAACGATTTTCTTTTTAATTATTAATCTTTTCTAACATTTATTTACTTTCGTATTTACGCGCCGTCGTTTTGCCCATCTCAGCCTTTCCAGTTCGAAGGAACGCCTACCTGTTGCAAGCCTGCTCACAGCACGTTTCGTTGGCGTTGGAAGCCGGTGAAACAGTAGTGAGTTTTAGTACTGCATATACGAGCAAGCGTGTGTTTGCGTTAGCTTTGCGTGTTCGACGCTGCGCGTGCGTGGAGCCCAAAATCGGGGGCTCGAATCGGAGCACGGCAACGACGCGCTTGCGATACGTGGAGCACGCCACCCTAACGCAAACGCACAGTGCTTGCTTCCATACGCGATACTAAAACTCTCTAATAAAGTATAATCCTATACCGGCTGCAGCACTATGTTCGGACAGTGAAAGAGTGTTGTTTGCATTCGGAAACGGACATTTCGCGAGCCACGATCGCGAGCAGTTCAGCCGTGCCCGCTGAGCAGGAGAATCGGGGGCCCTCACTAGAGCGCTTCCCGTTTCCGCCGCGCGAGGGCGAGCATCGAGCTGGAGACGCGAATATCTGGCAGATATACCATATCAGGTTATATGTGGCCAATTTTTGATATGTCCATATCTGAAATCTTCAGATCTGGCCAGGCATTTTAAAAGGACACAAGACTGAAATCAGCAGTTTATATATTTTTATTGTTTACAGTTCTCCCAAGTGCCCCGGCCCGCACTCGAGGAATTATGGGAACGATGATGCTTTAGCTCACTAGTGATCGCTAGCTCTCAGCGATTTTATGGTTACACAGTTTTGAGTGTAATTCGTAGTCACCCTGAACAAGCGTCCCATCGGGCTCAAGTACCTGTCATATCACTTTTAAATTTTCTCGTCAATGGCAGCGTTTATGATACTGTGCATTTTGTCCAACCTTCAACCAGGCTGAGCCGCCGAAGTCTCTTACCATATTATCATTCTCGTGGTTGTTGTTTTAGCAGGAATTACTTAAAAACCGAGAAATCACAACAACCCAAACCGGGATTTAGCTCGGATTCAGCGGAGGTTTTTATGACATTTTTAGCGCTTCTAACTTAATATTATCGTCCTTGAAGCTGTACGAGAATGATAATAATCTAAGATATATGTCTGCAGCTATCCAGGTTGAAGGTTGGACAGAATGCACAGTACTGACATTGGCGGGACATTTTAAAAGTGGTATGACAGGTACTTGGATTCTTTATGACACTTGTTCAGGGAGACTCCGAATTACACTCAAATCTGTGTAACCATAGAATTGGTCGAAAATTTCAATCACTGAGCAGCTGAACAAACACCGTCCCCATGATTCCTCAACTACGGGCCTAGGCGCTTGGGGGATTTAGCAATTTGTCTATTCGGCCGTAATGTTAACACTTTGAAATAATTAAGCTACATTGAAATCCTCGTGAAAACTAGCACAAATAATCTCAAACTTAAGGTTGTCAAAGCTGAAGTTTTCGATTATTTGTGCTAATATTTAGCTCGCGAACAATGAGTCATTCACAGTTTGCTAACAAAGACATTTTTTAAACTTTTTTAACTTCTAATATATTGAAAACCGGCCGCTAGATAAGTCTGTATATATGCCAGATACGTTTCTATATACGCCATATCAGGCTGTATATATGCCAGATAAGTCTGTATACACGCCAGATAAGTCTGTACATACGCCATATCAGGCTGTATATACGCCAGATAAGTCTGTATCTACGCCAGATAAAGCTGTATATAAGCCGCATATAATCATATAATGTTTGATATGGCCAGATATGGCCCAGATATAAGATTTCCATACGGGATACCAATAAAATTCAAGCTTTCATTGGCAGAATAGTCAGTGCCAATCCGGGATGCACGTTTCGAAGCGAAACCTCGCGCTGAATTTTGCGCCTTTTTGGCAAGGGTTAAACACGCCAACCTCAACTCCGTACTTATTTTCTCCGGAACACTCTTGCCAGACAGCTCTCATTTTTATATATATATACACACACAAAGTGTACGGGTGATGGCACTTATCGGTAAAGTTTGAACGTACTCCATCCAATGGCTTGTCTAGGAGATGGATGGCGCTATAAACACAAACTGTGGCAATTTGCCCCGCGACTCATTTTACCCCTCCTTACGCTACTAAAGCCGGTGTCACACTGCTAAAACTTTATACAGGAAATGCCGGTAGACGTGTTCGGAGCATACATATATGTATAAAACAAACGTGCTTTGGACAAACTTGAGTCTTATATAATTCTGACGCCATGTCGGCAACTAAAGCCGTGTCTATTGCGTGATGTGTTCGAGAGGTGGGACTGCGGCCATAAGAGGCGTCCACACTGACACGCCAGTTTTGTATGCACATTTCCCCATGAAGCAATATTAAACAAACATGAACCCATGACTTCCTTTAAAAGAAACAGAATGCAGCCTTTCTAATGCATGGACTGCTTTCTTTCGTGAGAACTGGTATAAAGCAAACATTTTCCTCTTGCTCTTTTTAACACGTTTTGGCGTGTGAGATACGAGGCTACCAACGCGCGCCGTCGTGAATGAGGTACTCGGTTTGACAGCGGAAAGAACAAAAGCAACCGAGCAGTTCCTAAATCCGCCTTCTTCTTAATTAGGAGCGCGCGGAAGTCGCCGAGTTCCTTTTTACTCCCGAGCGAAATTAACGAAGAGGCGCCAGCGTTCATTAGGCTAGGGCTCCTTTTCCGTCGGCGGCTGAGCGGGACCTCTACACCTTAGCAAGAGCAAACTGGGCCGGGAACCACCTTAAGCAAAGCACTTCGAAGGACATTTTGGCACCTCGCGCTATCGACGCGGCCGTAAACCTCGCGGCGGCAGAGGAAAGAACACCGTAGAGAAGAAACTGGATTTTGTCTCCACCTTCGCTGCTTAATGCGCGACACTACAGAAGAGACAAAGAACATTAAGAAAGAAAGAAAGAAATCGAACGAGGATTTATTTTATTTACAGCTTCGCGTCTCCTTTATATAGAAGTCTTCCCCCCTCCAAAGTGTAAGAAACAGGCTCAGCTTTTACGATCTTTTCTGGGGGGAGCTAAGGGGGCTTTAGGATGAGGAGGCACTCACCGGCGCTGCCGCGCCGGCGATAAGGGCAGGGATTGTCGGCGGAGCGCGAATCCGCAAAATTTGGCTTTGCTTCCAAAAAAAAAAAAAAAAACTGTGTAAAAATAAAAAAGAAAAGCGTCAAGCAGAGTTTTATGATATACGTTTCGTGGTCACTGACACAATGCAAGCTTAAGCCGCAGTCAGACCGCTAATATATACATAACACACTCTGCAGACCTTGGGAGTCTTAGGGAACCGTTTCGCACTTCAGATACGGTAGACGATGGGCCCTTAGGTACAAATTGCGCATGCGCGAGACTCATGCAGTCGGACATACGCAGTTCGTACCAAAGGGCCCATCGTCTACCGTATCGAACGTGCACAAACGGTTCGAGCTGAAACTCCCAAGTGTCTGAGGCGTGTTTCTTTTTCTTATGGCTGTCACATTGGTTATACAAAAAAAAAAGTTCTTAGCTTACATATATGTGAACCAAACATTCTGGCATTCGGGGCTTTTAGTAAACCGTTGCCGTGTTCCGCATACCGGACTATCGGAGCATTTGAAGCGTGCTTTTAAGCGCGTGTCCCGCGCGGTCACGGTATCACCTGTGCGCGTGCTTGAAAGGCTCCCGTAGTGCGCTACGCGTAACGCGGTAAATTCTTTGTTCGTTAATGTTGTTGTGTTTGTCCCCTTCGTTTCCAATTTTTTTTATATGTGCTAGACTAGAAGTCTATTTTATCTATGCAGCGAGACGACGTACTTGGCGTAGTTTCGGTTTCAATAGGATAAGGTAACCGTGTTCGGCTCCTTTTTCTTTTATTAATTTTCCTGCTTGTGGTCAAGTTTCTCGCGGGTTCTGCATCGTAAGAGAATAAAAAAAAAATTAGTCTGGGGACGTGGAAGTAATAATAATAATAATAATAAAAAAAACAAATAAAAAGAGAGACAGAGAGAGAAATCGAAAGAAATTACTGAACTAAACAAGTCTTTGAAATATTAAGAGAGGAGACAGTCTAAAAGTCTTGACAGGAAACGACTAAGCGGAAGAAATAAGAAACATAAAATCGCGAAGAAACAACTTGGGCTTACATGAACTTAATCACTGCTTTTTACAGCGTGTATATTTCCAAGGGCAAACCTTGTATACACGTATTATTACCTGCCCTAAACCGCACTTCTTTTTCTAAAGCTCTATTTTTACTGCCGTGCCTTAGGGGGAGATGCAGGTTTTAGAAACAACAATATTTTAAAGAAAATAAAAAAGTGATTTTGGGTTTCATGGTGTTTCAATATATTTAAATTATATTTTGTGTATAAAGATGAGAAGGACCAGATATTGATCGCGAAATTAGTCAAATACGCATTTGAAGAACTACCGGTGGACCCAGCAAGGTACAAATTTGAACCGTTTTGTGTGCGCGGGTCTTCTAATTGTGATTTTGCCCACCATAATATTTAGCTTCAGAAGTAGGCCCAACCACCTCCCCACCGCATTCGTCCGGCTTCAATTTCTGACAAAAGATTATATATACATATATATATATATATTTTTTTTTTTTCGGGAAAAGGTGTTGCTACGTGTGGTATTCGAACGCATTTTTCTCTTCGTAATTTTAGGGCACCTTCACATATTGCACACACTACTTTTTTTTCTTCTTAATATTGTTTTATTTCAACCAAATTCAGCATGCATATACTTTAGGATATGTAGAATGCAACTACCAACGTTTGGTTAGAACGTATATTTTTTTATATATTTCTGAGAACCAAAAGAAACTTTTGTTAGCCCTTCGAAACTGGCGTTTTGCACTTTCAATTATTTTAGAATAAAAGGGGAACTTGTACAATTCATTTTTGTTCTTCATTACACGCAGTGGTTAAAAAAGAACAAATTAAATCACCTTACTATACACGTTGTAACATAAAAAAAAAGTTTTGCGGATTATTAATGCGGTGTGGGAACTACTCACAAGATTTTGTTGTCGGAGATGCGATGTCTGAGGGGCTTTATACGTGTACATCTTGATAAAAAAAATATAAAGCTAATCCAAGACGCAGACACATATATCTTAATAAGTCAACATATAAAGGAGAAAATTAGTAATGTTCCACGAGAAGCCGGGCTTTTTTTTTTACTACGGCTCTAGGGGTGGACACGAATAAGTATAGGCTCTTTTAATACCCTAGTTGCACTAGCGCTCTTAACTTTCATCAAGCCAACGAGAGTTGACTCAATCCCGATCGGCCGGAATTACACGGCGCCGCAAATTGTCATTGAGACGCTAACGATGATTGAGTTCAACTGAGCTGGCCTACCTCAATTAAATGATGGGGGGTCCGCCCCAATAGAGCTAAAGATGGCGGCGGCCACCGTGCCGCCGCCCATGGCCAGCGCCAGCGAAGCACTTACTATTGCGGAAGATTTGGGGAGGTAATCTAGAAAGTATCGTACTAGCAATTATTAGGGAGTTATAGTAGGCCGTGTTTCCCCCTCCGCTAGAGCTCCGCTACGAAGAAACCGCCACTGCGCCTGCGTGCCGATGGCCTTGGCTGTAGAGTTCCGGGTAGCGGAGGGGCTGAGCGGAGGGGGAAATACGGTCTACTAAAACTCCCTATTGTCGAAAGATGTATGATTCGGGGCCAGAGCTGTCGCTAGAACGGTCACGGCACGTCGCAGAAGCCAAAGCTCGGCGAGGGCGGCCATTGTGATGTCGCTGCCGATAAGACTTTCGTTATGTCTCTCTTGCTTGAATTCGTGAGAAACATTCTAATTATCGTTTCTTTACTCTAAAAAAAAAAGTCAGTTTTATTTTGTTTTAAACGTTTATAATGAATGCATCACTTGGTTTCGTCTGGGTTTCAAGGTTAAGTCATTAAGCCAACGAGAGTTGGCTTAATGACAGTTGAGAGCGCTAGTGTAACAAGGGATAAGTCTGTTGCAATAACCCACGTGTGCACAAAAACGTTTTTTTGCGTGTGCGTTGCATTTACAACGTGAAACAATCTATACATAACACAAAACACTAATACCTGGTTTATAAAAGGAATATCAAGCAATCTAGACTCTAAAATTTCATTCAGTTATCGTAACTAATGAAATGTTTTCCCCTGACGCATGTCCCCTTGCAGTAGATAGTCGAGGCAAACTATATACCAAAAATAGCAGTCCCTAATTACCGTATTGTGAGCACGCTTCTCCCTGGAAAGGTGTCACCTCAGGCTGGTCGCGTTCGCTTCGCAAGATTTTCATTCATTTTTTTTTTCGTTTTTTTTTTATTCGAAGTTTGGCGTTACAGGCAACCTGTTCCCATTTCCCGGACGCGCGCCCCCTCGTTTACATAATTCCAATTTGTGTCCCGCACAGCGACGGTCTTTTAAAAGCCGCGGGGCCTCGTTTACCTGCGGGAGGCGCGGGCGTTAGCCATAGAAGAGCGCTCGCTCCACATGCAGGTGCTATTAACGCTCTCACTTTTACAAATTAAATAACAAACACAAAACAAACTTTCGTTATTGCAAGAACAAAACAAAAAAACACAAAAACATAGCAGCATCCTGAATGACAGAGCAGTACAAATGTAATTACCACCGGACGTCTCGTGTAAAATGACAGTTAAAAGTACAACAAGAGTGGTGCGACTAATTTCCCGCGGAAAGTTGGCCCTGCGGATGCTCATGTCGTATACTTGTTGTATTCTTCGTTTCAGTTCCTCTGTCGGGAACAGAAAAAAGTTCTAATCACTAACCATTACTAACCTGTGTATGTCATATAACGAAGCAATATGTTGTGTCCAGATGCCGAAGTTTCAGAAATAACCGTTATCTTACTAAAAGGTTATAAAAAAATTTTTGTTTTAATTTTTAATGGGAAATTGGCAGCCGACGGAGCTTTCCAATACATGGAGCTGAACGACGTCAGTTACCGAAAACGGGCGGAAATGGGTCTCTTTTCCCATTAAAATCTTCAGAAAATCACATGCCTTTTGAATGAGAAAACGGTTATTTTTTAAACCTTGACATTTGATTCCAACCGATAGCGCTATATTTGGGTGGAGAATGAGCGTTCAGCAACGCACAATTTATTTTTGCGGAAAAAAAAAAGGAAAAACATAAATCTATTTTTACTATTATTATGTTTGATTGCTTTTTTTTTTTTTTTTGGGGGGGGGGGGGGGGGGGGGGCGGGGGCGGCACGCTGCACGCTGAGCAGGCTATCTTGCGGTGTTAAATTATTTCCAGCTCATTAACCCGCTGATATTTTTTTATGATGGGAACATGATTTAAGCGCTTTTCCTTGCATAGCCTGTGTCGCGCTAGGGTTCCTCCATATATGAATATGAGCTCTTGATAAGCGCTGATCCTCGTCTGGGCCACAGCCAACGTCATCCGCGTCCAGTTCAGCCCAGAGCCGCAATTCCAACAGATTCAATATAAAAAATAGTATTCCATATAAAGGTTTTATCTAAACATTGAGTAGTATAGCTTTTCTGCCCCTCAGGGCAGTAAACAACATCAAAGTAGTGCCAGCATATATTTCAGATATTGATCTACAACGAAGCTGAAAATGTAAAGCGAACGCCTAATTCTCCTTCAGCAATTGCACCTATGGACGCTGTCGGCCGTGACGAGAGGAAATGCAAGCGTGACGTTTTGCATTACCTTATGTCACAACTCAAACTGCGTTTTTGGTCTAAACATATGTTTCGGCATCGTCATTCGCTGAGCCGCCTCCGTAAGCTGCGGTGATTGGCTCTCCGAGTCTTGAACGAAAATGTAGACCCACGCGCTTTTTTTTTTTTTTTTTAGAGTGTATCGCTCCGCTGATTTACATCAATATGCTCCACGTACCTCATGTAAATATTTGTAAATAGGGTAGATATCGTTAAAGGTGTAAATTACGCACCATTATCGTGTTGTCTGTTGTTTTAATTGTATTAATTGCTCTTCTGACAAGTGTTACACCGAAGAAGCGCTGACGCTCGTGTGAACTCTATCATCTTGTTTTCATGGTAGTGTTAGACATAGTGATGAAATATGTAGTTCAAAAGAATGGTATGCCGGACTAGCAGAAAATTAGATCAATCTAACACAGACACACAAAAACAAAATAAACTTCCCCGTTAAAGTTGAATTCCCGAAAAAAGAAAGAAAGAACCCGTTGTCAGTGCAAGTGACAGCCAGATAGATGAACTGCCTCTCTTAAAGATGTCCTTTGATTTTCTGCACGATATTCTGACGTAGCCGATAATTGTTCGGGAACAGTTTTTTTTTTTTCTATAAAAAAAGCCGATGCAGCCTTCGAAATGGACACGGAAATGTTTCAAAGTCACACCTTCCTAAACTATCCCACCTTTCAACATCGTAATAAATATAAAAACGAATAACAACTTTAGCCCTTTCCAAGAAGTGTAATTGTTCAAAAATTGCAACCTCAGCAATCTGGGCACTCGACAACGTGACGTAGCAAAACCCTGCTGTTCGTGCAGACCCCACGCCGGCCCGTTTCGATCTGGATAAGCATCGAACCGGCGTGGCGGTCGTGTATCCCTACTGCGTGGTGCACGTTAAACCCCCGGGCTAGCGGTTGTACTGCACGGGCTAAATTTCTCATCTACAGCTGAGAAACATGTAGCCATTGAGGCTGACTAACTTCCTGCTGTCTAAACATATATACAACCCACTTATTCGTCCAAATCACGTCGTTCTAAACTGAGCGAGGACTGAAAAGAACACCGCGGTGCCTACCAGCTGCACCGGAAATACGACGCAGCGAACGTTGACAACAAACTAGTCTATCTTCAATGAAACAATGGCGGCAACGCAATGTGTTCCTCCCGCGTGCTCAGATCATCAGGCAAAACACAGAGTAGGATGGTTGTTCCAGTCTATCAGCACTTTCTCCTCCTCATGGGAGCTCAGGAGAAAAGGCGTGGGAATTTCTGAGGGCTTCGTCGCCTCTGACTTGCTCTGACGAGCATTGGTTGTCGCAAAGGGCCTATGCGGCAGATGGGCGGCGCATGGGAACGGGCAGAGATGGCATGTCCCCTTCTGGCCGCACACACGCCGCGCTAATGACAAGGCGAGAACCCCTCGGGCCAAAGACAATGGAAGAGAGAGCGCGCTCGACAAGCTCTCACGGGTGACTATATTTAGGCGGACACGAGGTGACAAGTTTTATATTGACGGCAATTTGCTGCCATGCCAGCGGTAGGTCGGAGAGGTGGTGAGATGTTCGCTGGGAAACAGTGCTTATACGCTGCTTTGATGTCTTTGTCCTGACATCTGTGCCGCTTCGAATCGCCTTCGGGGAATACAACTTTTTATTTTAGGAATATATCTATATTGTTTTTGTTTTTTGGTGTCTTGTTTGGCATTGTGTGAACCCGAGGTTTTGTTTGCATGAAGTCACAGCCAAAAAAGTAATAGTCAATAGTAACATATTTTACGGCACGTTAATCGATAGCTATTAAAAGAAAAATCGGTAGGTCATTGGGCCCTGCATCCTATTTGCAGCCTCACAAGAAAGTATCTGGCTTCAAGACCTAAACGAGTGTATCGAAAGCAAGTTAACAGGGACGAATAAATGCTTTATATTGCACGTATTTTTATAGATAAGTGCACATAACATGCTGACGTTCTAGAAACTTAAAAGAAATATACCGTGAAAAATAAAGCTAAAGAATATTCGCTGCGGTTTGTGTGTTGGCCAATGCTTGTAAACTTCTGGAAAAAGAAAGAGTGTGCAACCAGAAAATCTGACTTTCTACATGCAACTAAAAAAAAGAGAAAGTAAAACACTAGCAATATATTTATTTTTTTATATTTTGGCTGCGAGCTTTATGCACTTTCTGCTACCAATTACAGTACAAGACTGTCAAACCGATCTGGGGCCGTCTTGCCCAGTAAGGTTAGTTCGAATTTTTGTTTCTTCTTAATTAGACCAGGGGTGGCCAAACCGCGGCTCGCGAGCCGCATGCGGCTCTTTGCTGGTCCAAGTGCGGCTCGCAAATCCCTCGTAAGCCCCCCCCCCCCCCCCCTCCCGCCCCTTTCTGCGTTTCCCCAGGAAAAATAGAAGGGATTTCAGGCAGAAGAAAGTACGGCTCGCGGTTTGGCAGCCTTGTACCTCCATACGTACATCTGTACAGCCTTGTGCACTCATACGTACAGTCAGACGCTAAACAAAATTTAAACTCGACCCTCCTCCCCCCCCCCCCCCCCCCCCCCCCGGCTCTTAGAAGTATCGTGGTTCCGTTTGCGGCTCTTAGGCCGGGTCAGCCTGGCCACCCCTGAATTAGACACTGACCAGCTAACAATTTCTATTGATAACCACAGACGACTGGCGGCTCCAGTGAACTCGACGGCACCTAGAGGCTAGAGCAGAAGGCAGTGGCGGAATATTTTCTCGCCAGCCTTCTCGAGAGAATCAGATATTCACAGTGCCTTGCGGTTAAAAATAAAGTCATGAAAGTAGGTTCGGAAACATGTGAAGACAATCAGTTGCAATTTGCAAATCCCGCCAAAACAAAAATATATTTTTAAAATAAGTAAATATAAAATACCTGCTGATTTATTTAACCATTCAAAGAGCAAAAGATCTAACCCAAGCCTTTTTTTTTCGTCTAGTTTTCATTTATTTATTTATTTTATTGTTTGCGTACGTGATACCTACAGGATGGCAGCCATTCAAGTACCAGGAAGAATCGAGACCGCGTTCCTCTGTATAAGTTCATTACCTCAGTCATATTTCACACAGAGGACACGGACCGTTCCTTACAGCTGCCCAGTCGCACAAAGCAGCACTCAGGACACGCACACACAAACCACGAGGCGACAGCGAGAAACACAACTCATCTAGATACCAAAACACCGAGGAGCGACAGAAGTTGGTGACACCTTCCCCGCTCTCGCTGCCACGCCCAGACGCCCCCGCACAGCTTTCTCTTGCACCAGGGAACACAACACACTACTCTCCGATGTCAGCGCCTCCTGACGGGGAAACCAGCGGAACTCGGTGGGCAAATCGGAGCAAGCAATCACAAGGCCGGCAACGCAAGCGGCAAGTCGATGGAGGAATGGGACACGCAGCAGGCGCTGGCGATCGCGATGTCCGAGGAAAATTATTTGTTTGTTTTTCGCCGAGGAGGACTCTTTCTCGCTGATCGCAGACGCCCCTTCCTCTTCCGCTCATCGAATGAGAGGCATCGCTGTCTGTACCCTAACCCGGTGAAGCGAAAATGGAAACACGGACGAAGGCATATATGATACACTATACTAACACGGAAGAGTGTAGAAATCTAAAAAAATAAATAAAATAAGATGATATAAAAAAGCACGGACGAAGGCACGCAGTCAGCCAGGCGGCCCTTCTACAGATCAAGCTGGGGCATAGACTCGGGGCTATGCGCCCCCTCGCCGGGGAAGTTCATGAGTCCTTTCTAAATATAGGGAGATCTGCGGACCATTGGGGGGTGCCCACGAGACTCTGGTGTAACGTTCCGGGAGTGCTCCAGCGGCAGAGACCGGGAAAAGTGGGCACGATTATCTGGATGGTGTCAGGCTGACATGACAGGACTGGCACCTCTTAAAGTGGCCTCACAATGTTTGCACGTGTGAAAAAATAAGAAAAAGGTCAGCGTACACGCTTTATACTTGTTTGACGTAGACGGCTCTGTCATGTAACTTATTGAGAGCTGTTACGTCATACAAAATGTGATCTGCACAGAAGTGATCGTATACTGTTTGTATGATTCGTGGTTTACTTTTGTTGCGAGTGCTTGCTGTGCACAGTATTTTGTACCTGTCGGGTTTCAACGAAATTAACCTACGAGATGGCCTGTGCGCCCTGCTTCGGTCGTGGGTATCGTTTGTCGACAGCTTTAAAATGAAAGAAAAAAGACTAAAAGTATACGTAACCAAACTGTTTATTAGCCTGCGCGTAGCTATGCACAATGTCAATAGTTGACACTGTAAAGCGTCCCGACGGTTTATTGCTAGTATTGAAAGCATGATCATTACAAAGACACTAGAAAACCTGGTATGTACGTATATCCCACAGTATACAGAGGTCCAAGTAAAGCCCACAGAAAACATCTAGACAGGCACTGGTAAATGCATCATGGTTCATAATTCCCACCAAAATAAACAACATAAACCATAGTTCTTCAATGATTCTGATGAGTTTTTGAGGATTATACATCTTAAGACGGTCGAATAGCAGTGAGTTTTCTCAACAGACCATACTTACTAAGAAAAATCACAGCGATCTCGTTCCGCTCCTCATTTCTTTTGTCGCCAATTAAAGATAATCACAAAATGCGCCATCCTTTTCTAACACCCACCAAAGTTACATCGATCGTTACACTTAACCTAGTTTATTGAGTACGACCTTTAATACATATAGATGGATGTAGTGTGAAATTTCGAACCCAAGACGACACCAGAGAAGGCCCACTGTAATGCAAACCTATAAATAAAAACATAGGAGGGAGCCAAAAGCTTTTATCGCTGACAATTTTACACCCTATTTCTCTTTTTTTTTCTTTTTTTTTTCTCTTTCTACTGCAGCCGTTGTAACGACATGTCGCGAACAAAAAGGGCTCTTTCAGAGAGCGACCCGACCTCCCAGGGTCAGGACGAATGGAGTTCGCGAGACAAAAGTCGGCTTGTCGCCGCTGCCGTTAACGGGAGGGTCGTTCCCCGCTACAATAATTATCGTGTATGTGACCAGCCCCGGCCCTCAACGACCGCATTGTTCGGGAAGCCCCAATTGTCTCAAGCAGCGATACTCTACCGTCAGAGCAACGGGGGTCTTGGATAGAGGACCTCGCACGTCGGTGTACTGAGGACGCTGTCCCGGTCTTATTGTGTTGCAACGAAACAAAAACAGACTCGTGAAATGAGAGGAACGTGATCCTTCGGAGGCCAAAAATATACCGTACACGTGGCTGTGTCACCTCTTTGAAAAGCCGGGTTTAAGGACATAGAGTGTGGTTATGCAACATTAAAGTTTTGTGAATTATATATATATATATATATATATATATATATATATATATATATATATATATATATATATATATGTATATATATATATATATATATATATATATATATATATAAAATACAACGATTAAGCGACGTCATCTTCAGGCGTTTTTTCGGTCCAGACCTAAAATATACCCGTATCTGGAAAAATTTGCGATATGCCCTTTTCGCACTTACGACACGGTCAAAACAGCGATGGGCACGGACACATGAAACAAGGCAAACAATGCGCTTGTTTACACTGCTAACTGTGTTCCTGTACTGCCCTCGTGATCTTTGGAGTTTTTAGACTATTGTGCAAACCTGCAAATTTACCCCGTTATTGCATATTGCGGCCCATAAAGTCTCAGAGCAGGCGTAAATTGGTTACCATAATTTTCGTTTCGACATAGTATCAAGGAATTTCGCCCCACACCACAATCAGGCGACAAGGGTGTCTTATAATTAAACAAGGGCTTCTTGGTGGACGTAACAGAGAAACAAATAAGATGCAGACAAATTGTTGTTCACAGTATTGCAATGTATCGTTGCAGCGGCGCAGCCGATTTTATACACCCGTTCCGAGTCTATGAATCTAAATCCTTCATTTTGTCAAATAAACTTTGTATGGTAGAATGGTCAGCAAACATATTGAAGTACATTGTTCATCACCATTCTACTGTTAACGTTTCAGTCTTTTTTATTGTATAGAGCTGCGGACGCCGATTAACTCTTTGTTCTAATTTGTGGTCAACAAAAAAAGCTTGCTGCTTAGAAAAAAAAAAAAGAGATCGCATTTTGGTGACGGACTGCCATGTTGAATTTTGACGTAGCTGGGCTGTGGCGAAATAGCAAGAAAATTCATTTGTCGATTGCAAGGTTCTAGAATTCAGGTGGTTTTCGACACTGGTCTTATTTTTTTTCCCGGTTATACTTCGTTTATTGTGGTTATGCTTGAACGATTTGCTTAATTCTTTGTCGCCAAACCAAACTACCTATATCAGATTTCAACATGGCAACCGTCACACGTAATCTGTCTCTTAGGAATTTGTTTCAATACAGAGCGACTGCCCGAGGTATTCGTAAAATCTCCTACAAAGATTTGATATATTTATAGCGCATTGTCAAAGTATAATTTAAATCGCTTTTTAAACCGCAATAACGGCACAGTGCACACACTGTCTCGCTCTTTCTTCCTATATATATCAGTCTCACATCATTATCTCTGAATTCAGATGACGACAATATGTCCATATTGCCTCCACAGAGCGTGCATCTGGCCGAAGTGAACTTCTGTCCAGCAAGAACTCGGAATGCCCAAGTTCAATAGAGTCTCAGGATAACGCTAGCTGAGTGATATGAAATATAAAACGCACATTGGCGGGGAAACTGGATGCAGCACTTTCTTTCTCTCGCTATCTCTCTCAGATGCTCCCAGATTCACGCTGGAAGGCTGAGCTTGAACGGGAACTGCGCGAGGAGGCTCCATCAATCATTGCCGGGCCGAACATCGAAGAAATGGGAAAACCACGAAGCCTCTACTGGTCATCTCGGCTTTGCACAGTATGATAGTCCCGAACAAGAAAATACCAAAAAAATGACGGACCACGTCATGACGGATGACGGAATGACGGATGAGGACCGAGTGTACTTGGCAGAGTTGTCGTCGCTCGCGCTCCTTGTCTCCGCTTGAAGGGAATAATGTCCAAGCGCTGACGATAGCTTTGTATGGGGCACGCACCATTAGCAGCGCGACGCAGGAAGGAACGAACAAGCGATCGCCGGTTTCCGCTGTGTTTTGTCAGAGATGAAACGCTGCTGTAAATACCACTACGTGGTGGAATGTACTGATCCGAGGTACTAAGTTAGGCAACAATAGAAAAATAAATAAAAATATCAAATTTTATTATTTTTGTTTATTGTATCGCGTATTGTACGTTTTGCTGAACCAACTTATCTGCTAATACAACCCTGTCGCCATTCTTTGTAGAGGTTTCTTTGCTTCAGTTAGACAATATATTAAACGACACTCTTATCTCACAGGGATAAAACTAATTCGAGGTAATGAGTAGCTAAGAAAGGGGAGTTAATAAACCGATCAGTGATATAGCATATCTTCAATCTCTTCCAGACGAAATTCGAGATGTGTCTGAACACTGTGGTTACTGACTACAAAGTTATTATGGTGCTTGGCACACGTCTCCGACTAGCGTGTTCACCGCGTTAAAAAGAAGTGGCCCCTCGATTTCCGCCCGATGGCGTCATAAAAGTGCCACGCTGTCGCCGGCCACGATCATGGCGGCGTCCCAAGAAAGGTGGTGCACGGGAATGGCAGACGCCTATTCTGCTGCAGGTCGCTCTCCAGTATGGCAGTCCACGGAAGCTTCAGCAGCCAGGAGTTGGGACACCGTGACGACAGCGACACTCACGTCCGCTCGTGTTTTTTGTCGGAATTTTTACTACCAACCGCCAGGTTCGCGACATCCGCCAGCATGATACCCTTGCTTTTGTGTCGTCCTTTTTTGCCAATTCCGGGCCACTTTCGAGGCATTGGCTGAATAGGACGCTAAGGACACCGGTCGGAGATGCTTGCCAGGCACCGTAATATTATGAGGTTACCCCAAAAAAGTAACTAACTACCGTCACTCGTTACTCGCTCAAAAAGTAACTAAGTACGTTACTCGTTCCCGATTCTCCAAAGGAACGCGTTTATTACCTCAAAAGTAACAAGTTACTTTTCACGTCATTTTGACGACCAAATACACAACTGTTTTCGTTTCATGGTTTATTGTTTTCTTTTTAGTAGCCGTTGCACTTAAGCAGTAACTGCCTCTCAAAGTTTTCATCAGTTATGCTTCCCCGCTTTCTTGAGAATACATCTCCGGCGACGCTGAAGAGTGGTTCTACCGAGGCACTCGAAGGAACGGCAGTTTTCTGCTTCAGCAAAAGCCTGGTGGATCTGGAATTCCCCTCTCTCTTGTGTTCTCTCTACTTCCAAAGTTCGGAGTTGACAATGGATTATGGGTTTTCCCGCGTTGGCAACCTCCGGGTTTACATTCTGTCCGTACTCGGTTCCAGAAGGTTCACCCAACGAACGTTATTGTGTTCGCTGGATGAAGGACTTTCCCAGCTGTAGAGTTGAGTACAGCAACGTTTATCGCTGGACACCTCAGTCGAACAGTTCGACTGACGTATTCAGCGATATACGTTGCTGTACTGTCATACTGTTGAGTTGTTTTTCGTGTTGCCCTCCTACCGTTCTCGCAACAGACGCATACTCAGGTTAGAAGTAAAATGAGTTTGTTTAAACGGTGTTGTACACGTTACTCCTCTAAAGTAACGAGATACCGTTACTCGTTACTTGACTTTAAAAGTAACCAAGTAGGTTATTCGTTCCTTTTCTAAAAAAAGTAACTGTACAGGTTACTGGTTACCGAAAATAGTAACTAGGTAGAAGTAAATCGTTACTTCTAACACGTTACGTACATGTCTGATTATGAGTAACCAAAGCTACAATTAAATTGTTTTAACGTGACAAAAAAGAAAATACTGTTCTCAGTATGAACGAACTGACAGAGTTTGCACAGCGGCAAAGAAGCTGCGCATCCGGATCTCCGATAAGGCGATTTATTACACCCGAGCACAGCTTCCCGAACACACACCTGGAATGGAGGCTCGGGTATAACACTCTTCGCCGTTTAAAATTTTACGGGAGGTATACTTTTGAGCTCCAAGTCATTATACAATTATTCAATCCTGACGAGCTTTAACTAAAATTGAAGAACAAGAAACAAAAATCCAAGGTGCGTCGTTCCTTACTCGTGAAAGTGATGCATATTGTCACGGATGACAATTGACGAGGCGGCGAATGACTGAGTAAACTGAACGTTTAATGGGGCGAACTTGTGCCCAAAAATAAACGGAAAAAAAAAAGATAACAACAGAGCGTCGCGGGCGTCTAAGGCGGCCAAGCAGCAAGATCGCACCCTGACGCGAAACTGACCCGACAAGGTCGCGGGCGGCCTCTTATCTAGGATGAGTCACTATCTCGAACATTCGGCGGGTAAGGTTCGAGCGTAGCGCGCTCGAAGCGAGAATGAACACGCACTTTCTAGAACAACGAAAGCAGGGATAAACGATAGAAGTTATGTCCGCAGCAAGAATAAACGCGAACCTTCTGCAAGTTCGCGACACTGCGCGCGGCAATATGTTCAGGCTTCGCCCGCCTCCTCTCCTCTTTGACTCCTTTGTCTTCCGCCCATGCGAATTTCTTTATTTTTTTCATTTTTTTTCCCGGCATGGGAGAATAATATTTCCGCACGGGCATTTACTCTCTTCCCGTAATTTACCATACGACAACAACAACAATCGCCTGCTTCTACGGTCTATGATGCTCGAGTAACTTCTACTGTGACTTTACGCTTCAAATACAAGCACACTTTTTCCCCGTGTTTGTTCAACTTACATTCTTGTTTAAAAATCGCAATCATGGCAGCCAAAGGAAATAATTACGAATACAAAACTTCTCAGTAAAAAAAAAAATAATGATCAGATGGGTGTTGAAAGGGACTACGTACAGGGTACTGCGCTGGCATAGGCTTGAATCTATCCCTGGGCTCGTCCTAAACTCGTAATTTTTCTCAAGATTTCTAGGAGGATTTTGGTGTTCGCTACTTTCTTATATCATTACTTCATCATTAAATTATCATTTCACTTCACGCATGGGGCAACTGTTTAAGTGCTCATTCACACAAAATTTCCGACGTACTATCTAATTTTTTTTGTCAAGGTGATACGTCGAGATGATGCTACCACCATCATCATTCCCCTCGTCGTCTTCGCTGTCGTCGTCACCAGATAGAGGTTTCGAATTTCGGCTGAGGTGAAATATATTGAAGTTGAAACATATTCAGGCGATTTAAATTATTCTTAAGTTCTCAGCTTCGCGAGTTCTCACCGTCATGCTAAATGCCCCTCATTTGTCTAGCATGAATACTCAAACATTTTTTGTTATATCCTATGGTTTCTATCGCGATACTTCTCGGCTCGGGGTAGCGCATTTTCAAACATCAGCTTTTCTTTGAGGGCTCATTCGCAAAACTCTTTAGAAACTGGAGATATTACGTTATACTGCACTTTCAGAGAGAATGCAACAGCAACTTGGTTTGTATGTGTTTTGATCATCGAAGCTTCAATCCGCTCCAGGGTTAAAGAAGGTTTGTCCTGGGAAGTACTTAAAGAAAAAAGTACTTTGTATTTTACTCAAAGTACATTCTAGAAACAAATGGCTGTACTTGAGTTCAGCACTTTTTTTAAATTATTTTTCGGCTATGTACAGCTGTTTCACTCTGAATGTAGATTATTATCAACATTGTAAATCCCGAGACGTAGGACAAAGGGAGAAGAAAAAAGAAGACAAAACAGACACACTGTTTTGTCCTCTTTTTTCTTCTCCTTTTGTCCTACGTCTTGGATTTTACTATGTTGAAAGTTCACCAGCTCGCTTGCATTTTCTCAGTAATTTCTACATTATTGTGTTTGGTGTAATTTGCTTGAAGTATACTTCCCCTAGCGTAATTTTTATTTTATTATGGGGGATAAAATATAACTCCTATTTGTACTTGACTGTACGTTTTATGCAAAACTACGTACAACACTGGAAAATCTACGTTTTTTCTACGTTCAAGAGCTTTTGTGCTCACAGCAATCCGTCGTTGAAAGACCGTCCTGCCTTCAGTACGTACCGACACATTTGTTTGAGTTTTGTCGAGCTATAAAGCCGACCTTAATGGACCCGGAAGAGGTTTTATGGGGAGAATATCGCCTTCAATCTAGACACCGCGAGGCACTCCCTCGTCGGCGCAAAGTGTGACGAAGCATCGCCGTCGAGATCGCATAAACTGGTCAGTCCGACCAAGTATCTCGACAAACGGACATTTTGTTCATGAAATATGATGATCCACTTCAGCAAACTCTTTAACGGTGGCTTTCCGGAAATCGATGCATCAAACTTCAAATTCACAAAAAAAAAAAAAGGAAAAAAATAACGCGGCACTTGGCATCCGTCACGGTCACTGCACGTTTTTCTTTTCATTTACTTTTTTTTTGTTCTCGTGAAGGACCAGACCTGATCAAGCGTAGCTCTTTCTCTCTCTCTCTCTCTCTCTCTGTCTCTTGCGTCAGCGTCTAAATCGTGCGCGACACACAGACACACAGGCAGAGCGATAGCGACGTGAAAAGTGCCCCCAAAATCGCCGATTACTTCAACTCAGCCAGGCAAAACTCGAGACAAGGCAAGAGGGTTCAACAAAGACATCCCAGTTTCGGTGAAGCGATGGAGCCCGAAGGGTAAGATAGTTGCACAAACCAACAACGCAAACAAAGGGTGTGCTAGCACCCATGATGGATCGCGCATCAAAGAGCTCAACTGTAGGCTCACTGTCGACGCGGTATAGATGGAGGCGGTCGAGGCGAAAGCCTGAAAGCCAGAGAGCCGGTCGTCCACCGCGAGAGCGGTGGCGGCAGTCGCGGAGGCAATCGATGACCGGGCCATTTGCCAAGTCCCCCCCCCTTCCCACTAGCGTCCCGTCGGCAGCCGCGAAAACAGGCGCGCTTGTCCCGGAGAGGAATCCTTTTAACGCATTAGGGCCCAGCGTGGCAGCCCAGGACAGAAAGGGCCCTTCTTTTCACGGCGAGTCCGCCCTTCCACCGTGATTCCGTTCAGCGGACCTCCGCTATCGAAAGAAAGGCTCCACCGACTGGGAACAAAGTTAACCGCACGGGATCCCTGCCTCCGATTGGGCCAAAAGGGAGGGGCCGTCACGCCAAAGGCGATAGAAGTCGGGTTGGGATAACTTACTTGGACGCGCGCCAGCTTTAGCCTGGCGGACCTCGGTTGTTGAGGGAGTTTCCGGCATTTACCATAGGCTCTCTGACTACGGTCTAAGCGTACGATCCGATAGAATGGAATACGAAACGACGCGATGATACCCTGGCAACTCGGCTGTTGGCAGGCGCTCAACCAAATCTATATGTCTATCACAGACATATCAATAGAGTTTCTTGACGGGGTTTTGAAAATGGTTCATCCCCCTATATAGCTCAGCAAATTGGGCATTCAGCAGAACGCCGCTCTTCTCTTGTTTTCTTGTGCTCGGGCGTAGTCTTTCCCGCCTCTCTTACCAGCAGAGAAGATAGTCATTGCAGTGTCTTGAAATTCCCTCCATATACTCGCGACTTCTTCGACAGCTGCCGCCGCACCTTTAAACGTAAAGAGAGCTCGCTGACGGCTCCGAGTGAATAACCTTTCGCGTTGCGAGTCGTCGTTCTGTCAGGCGCCCTATAGTAGCAACTGTCGAGGAAAAGAACTTTACGGTTCCCAACTACGTAATGGATGAACGCGCATCATACCCCAACCGTGAACTTTTCGAAAGCTCCCGGCGAAGGATCCGTCCCGCCATGCCTGAAAAAAAGCCGATCGCTCCCCAAAGGCCGTAATGTCAGATCCCCGTGGACCGACTCGAACGGCTTCTTCATAGCCCGGAACTTTTATTATCGCTCCCTTGAAAGGGCGATACGTCGCGAAAATGTCTCGCCGCCGCCGTCGACATTTTTTTCTTTTTTGTTTTTCCTGCATTTTCTCGGAATTTTACATCTCAGATGAAAGTGCGCGTTCCTTGATTCTGTTTTGTTTTTTTATTCTTTTTATTTTTAATAGCGCTGCGGAGTATAGTAACAAAATTGGGAGCATACGAAGGAGAACTTCCGGTAAGCTAGTTCCAAGTTTTCTCTTGTTTGCGTCCGTTTCTTAGTGTGTAGATTTGATCAGGAATTGCTATGCTCTTCAGAATTGGCAACGTATGGCTTTTGAGACACGCAGCGTCAGATGTAAATGGCCGGACTTTTCTGCTGGTGATTCCAGTTTGTTGTTTCTTTGCCAGAATTTCTGTTTAAAGAGACAAAGGCATGACGAAGTAGATGAACGGTAACGTGACTTATCAAGTACGTTGTTTTGTACACGAATGACTGCAAGGGACGGAAAGGACTGTGGAGAAAAAGAAAATAGATATACCCCTTTTACTGCACACTTCAAGTAGTATTCGGACGCACACAGAGTTATAGGTACAACAACATCAGCTTTGGTATCCTACAAAACCATACTTAGAAATATTCTGGACGTCTATGTTATAGTATTTTTTTTTCAATAATGTACTGAACTTTATCTTACGGCATATTTGACTGATCCCTTTAAATTTTAATAATATCCTGTAGCAGTCAGCCTTGCCAATGGCAATGTCTTATGTGAAAGATAATTGACAATCAGCGTTTACTTTAGGCAAAAGAAATGCTAAATCTAAGATGTCACATTTCTCCGTATTAAGGACGATTTTCTAAAGCTACGAATGGACGATCGCCTTTTCACACACACAAACGTACACGCGCAAGCAAGCACACACATACACAGGAAATACACGCAGGAAAACACAACAGCCCATCTGGTATATATACAGTGTAAATATTTCAAAGTTTTTATTTACACCTTTGTGAGCGAACATGAATTACCCTAGAATTAAAAAAGAAAAAAAAGAAAAACAGAATTTATTTTGGTGTCTGCACTCGTGTAACCTTTTCCCCCGTAGCCATATCACCACACTGTTAGTGCCTTTCAGATTAAAACAAAACGCGAAAGAAAACGCTGCATCCACGTTTACAAACGCAAACGCACATTACGGACAGACAATACCGAGCGGTATATTCACGAAGGGTTGCTCACATTGCCAACACCGCTGCAAAACAAGGAAGCTCCTCAGAGCTCGACAAAGGACCCCACGCGCACAGAGTGAGCCCTCCGGCCATTGTTGTACGGGACAGGAATTCCGACTTGCGGCATCGGCCGAGGCATTAGAGCCAGCTCGACTGCGTCGACTGAGCAGAGAACCCCTAATTGGCACCCAAGTCTTCGCCCGGAAGGCGGGTAAGTCCCACCGAGTCTCGTCAAATAAGAAACGAACAAAACAAAGATATCACGAACAAAAACAAAGAAGAATGCGCGGCTTTTGTAAAGCTTCCCCCTCGCCCACCTCCCACACGCAGGTGAGACAATAGCTGGGAGGAAGGGAAGGCAGTTGCCCTCTCGCGACGTCTCGTAGTCACGTGTCCCAGCTGGCGTCTCGAGGAGAGACAGAAGGACACGGAGTGCCTTGACCCGCCACAGCGGCTTCCTGGACCAGACAACGCACCAAGCGCTCTACAGTGCCTGTGCCCCAACCAGTTTGGCCCGACGCGGCAAAGCAAAATAGCGTCAGTCTGGAGGCGAACAAGCGTGCACGGAGTGGGATAGCACTGCAATAAAAAGAAAGAAAGGTCGACGTTGTTTGTGTGCCATACAAGCTGCACCGAAGGGGTTTGCGACGATGGTGGGTGATCTTCAAGGTGGCGCGGCACCGTTGGAATTAGTCGAGCACGATTGTCGAAGCTCTCGCAGGATGCATGGATTGCGCGGCACGCCGCTTCACAGCCCTAAGCATGGCTCGCTCGAGACGCCACCACACCGTGCTGGTAATCAGTCCTACTTGTTCTTGACGAGAAAAAAAAAAAAAAAGAAATTGGGACTGCGAAGTGTGTTTCAGAAGGTAAGCCCTCAACAGCAAGGCCATGCGCAATGATAGCTCGTGCGACGCCAGTGCATGCTAACCTTGTATTTTTGAGTTTCCCAAGAGAATATTCTGGCTCGTCACAGTTTGCAAGCACGTGCTGACCAGACTGTGATCTAGCACGCGTGAAATGTGAGCTTCAATGGGTTGGAGCTCGCCTCTTTGAAAACACCCTTCGTGGGGTCTTGACGGAATGAGTCAGCGGTGTGCATTTACTCAAAAAATAGGTGGGCCTTTCTAAGCACAAGTGTCGTGCGTCTCCTTTCCCTCAAAGAACTCGGAGAACCAATCATCAGGGCTGCAGCAAAGGAGAAAAGCGAATGAGAATGCTATATTGCATCTATTTAAAGACGCGATACACGCTGTCATCGGAAACACACGAGCTACATCTTCAGTGTTTTGGTGCGGATCGCTTCTTTTATAGGTACTATTGCTACTTCCGTTTTGTAACTCAACCTTCAGTGAACCCGTAAATCTAAAAAAATATGCCGTGTTAATTACACTCACGATGTGAAAGTTAAAAGGGTTAAGAACGGTTAGATAAGGCCGATGTTAATCTAATTGTGTTAGTTATTCGAAACGACCACCATAAAAGTAACATCATCTTATTTAATAAACCTTTCTTTAGTGCAGGCGACCCTGCTAAACCATTGTAACAAAAACTATGATCTCCAAATACACAAAAAAAATTTATAAAAAAACGTAAACAATACAGCAGTGCCTACAACGATTGTTACATCACCCATGAAATATATAAGGGAATCATCTATTTTTTCGCGGATAGAAGTTAACCGTCCCCCGCCTTGAAGTAGACATTCTAAAGCAAGTGTTAGCGCCGTCCTCGAAGACGACGAAGAGTACCCCAAGAGCGCTCCACGATCCGCGTGACTTAGAGTTCTTTTCTCGGTAGCCATACCTGCCTGACGTATATTAAACGTCCTTTCCTAACCTTCTCTCGGCCGCCCCCGTCTTCAATGTCGAGACCGTAACATCTCAGAAGTGGGATTGACCAAGCCTGATCCAGCGGCCACGACCGAGCGCAAGTCGACTTCTGTGGCCACGAATCGTCACAGCAGCGGCACCGACCAGCACCTCGACATGGACGAGGAAGGGCTTCGGCGGAGCGAGCGGAACCGAATACGGCAGACTGCGGCGGCGGGCCCTCCCCGACTTCCAGCAACCGTTACGACTGGAACAGGGAGCACGAGCCTTGGCGGTAGCGACGAGGCAACCACGAGCCAAGATGGCGTGGCAGGTCAAGATTCGGAACGCTCCGACACCGTGGGGCAACGAATACCGCTGGCAGGCCCAGCAAACGTTCCACCAACAATCCAGACTGGGTTGTATGGACAGGCAGGTGATCTGTCTGGGCTTCAGACTATTGTACAAGAGGTTGTACAAGCTGCCGTGCGAGGAGCGGTCGCAGGCATGGCTGACCTGCTTCGTCCCGCAACCCAGCGCACGCAAGACCAAAGACTACCTGCAGAGTCCAGCATCAGTGACGAAACGCTCATTCGGAGCCTGAGCGCTGTCGAGTCTTCTACTTCAGAGGATCTGCTGGAGTGCCTCAAACGTTTGGACGACCGACTCACCGCCGTCGGGGAAGCGTTCCACCGATCCGATGCGGCAACCGGCTCAAGGGCAGAAAAGAATGCCAAGGCGATCTTTGTTGACGCACAGTTGCGGATGCAATAAGGCAAGGAACACTGTTTACCTGCTTGTGTAATCAACGTCACAGAAGATGGCGATACGGTTTTGCCTATATTGAACATGTCCGGTTCCACCGTCAATATTACAAAAGGCGATGTAGCAGCCAGTGACTCCTGGTGTTCAGAAATATCTGAAACCGCCATCAACCCAAGGACGACGGATCTCCTGGAACCGACGAAAGCGGAAGATGTACGAACAGGACCTCAGCTTTGCCCTGACCTGTCGAGGAGATACCGCCTTACAACAGAGGACGGTCGTATCGTGCGAGCGCCTTTCAAGACGCGGCGAGTTTAGGAATGCTACTGCTACAACTGCGCAGGCCAAGGCCAATTTGGTCACCAATGCCACATGAAAAATAGGGGCAATCGGGTTACGCCCTGCATCATTTCCTACGACGACCCTCACGAGTCTCAACATCAGAGTAGACAGTCCGAAAGAAATTGGCGAGCACCACCGAACAAGCAGAAAGGAGGCAAGGGCAGCCGCAAGTGGGTGCACAGCGAAGACAAGTCGGCAAGAAGACAAACAAGTGAACAACCTCACCACAATACGAATCACCAGCACCGAAACAACGACGGCGGCTACGACAACAAACCTTCCTTGAGCAACAGCGGAGGTTCGAGAAAGAAGAAAAAGAACAAGAGGTCGCACTGGCAGCGGAAAATCGATGCGACTTTCTAATGAGACCAACCGCATTGAGGATATATCTGGCCACCAGCGGACTCCACGTTATTACACTTCAACAGCTCCCGTCGATAAGCTGAAACGACTCAACACATTCGATGTGGACAGTGAAGAAAGTTATGAAGAAACATCAACTTGATTGCTAGGATGGCCGAATGTTAGCGCCGTCCTCGAAGACGACGAAGAGTACCCCAAGAGCGCTCCACGATCCGCGTGACTTAGAGTTCTTTTCTCGGTAGCCATACCTGCCTGACGTATATTAAACGTCCTTTCCTAACCTTCTCTCGGCCGCCCCCGTCTTCAATGTCGAGACCGTAACACAAGTATAAAAATTGAGAGCACCGGTTCGTAAATAACAAACCTGGAAAATAGGAGTGCACATTTATCTTCCAAGTTAGAAATAGAATGTACATGCGAAAGCGGGAGTGTTTGTTTTGCAAATGAAGTCGCCCGTCTTAAATTCTCAGTGCACGTTGCTTCTTTTTTTTTTTTTTTTTTTACTTTTATGTTTGTAAATAACGCATCGCAACTTTTAAGAAAAGAAGAATCATTTGGAGCAAAACAAATATATATATATATATATATATATATATATATATATATATATATATAAAACAGTTACAAGAAGAAGGACAAGTGAATCGATAATCTGCATTTCTTTTTTTTTCATTGGATTCCAGAAGCTAAACGATTTGTCACAATTATTTACGTAATTCTTGCAAAGCCAGCGGTATTTTTGAATGAAAGATTAACCGAACTTTCAGATTACCAACTTTTGTCTTCTTTGTTCGTTATGTTTCTGCTAGGCACTTTTAAGTCTACACCACAACTACAAATGGGATCTAAGCACTCGCAAGTAAACAAAGCTGTAGAATACGTTTAATGTAGAAACAGTTTTTCTTTTCTTTCTTTTTAGCGAACACTAGCCAATTGAACCCAACCGTTGCGCCTAATGGAAGCTAAAAACAAACTTTCATTCTTCGCTGCAATAAGTTACATACCCTCAACAAGATTCAGCCTCGGGTGTTTCCAAAGAACAGGGACGAGTAATACATACTTTTGGTGTTTATCAGGCACTCCCGTTTTCGTAATATTTCGTAAACCCTTTAACATTTGAATACGGAGGCCATTATTTTGTGGCAAGAAATAAAAAAAAAAAACTAAATAAGCGCGAACTAAAATTTTGCCGCTCAAACTAAGCCGGGTTTCTCGAAAACTTTTTCACGAACCTCATTTGTCTTGACGCCTAAGTTTTCGTTCGTAGTATTAGCTTAACCAGGAATTAGCATAAAGCAATTAAGATTCTTATCTTTCCCGTTCAGAAAATCTACAAACCAGGTCATTTACTTTATTTTTACTTAGCATCGCTGATTATGTAGTTTTCAAGAAAGTTTCCTTTCCGGTCCCTCAAGAAAAGTCGTATTCAGTTCTTCTGCACATGGACAAGGCTATTTTTAGCGTTATTCCTAGCCGAGTCTCTGTCTTGTGTTGACGCGAGAGAGTTTGCACAACGAATCATCATCAGACGCGTCTGAAAGCTAAAGGCGGCAGCCTCTTATTGGCAGTGGTGCATAACCAACAACTTCTGCTCGGCCAGAGTTCTCGTCAAGGGAAAGACTGCAGATCCCAATGCCTACGCCGCAGAGCAAACACGTTGATTGGACAGATTGGGCCAAAGAAGCTGTTTTGCGGTTTTCTAGCGTCACGTGGTCATTAGCGCGGTGTTTACATATTTCTTCTTCTGGCAGTTTGGGAGTGTCCTGCTGCCTTCTGTCAGCCGGCTTAATCAAAAAATTTGTGTATAGTATTATGTCATTTAATTCTGCAAAATTTCCTTCTATCTAGACGTTTGCTCTATTAGCTAATTTAAATAAGAAGTGTCTCCTTCCAACGTAGTTGTTTATTGTATATCAGTTCGGTCATCGGTCAATGTCCTTTAAAGGTCACACATTCAGAAAAATAGTTAAGTTGTTCGAATATTCGAGAAGAGGAATCACAAATAAAATGTAAAAAAAATTACAAGCAACACAAAACGCTATCACTCAAAAAAAAAAAAAAAAAAAAAAAAAGCCCGTGCGTGTACTTTCCCGCAGAACACTCGGAGAGTCAATCGCCGCAACTTACGGAGGCAGCTCAGCGAATGACGATGCCTAAACTTATGTTTACAGCAAAAAACGCAGACTGAGTTGTGACATTAGCAATGCAAAACGTCACGCTTGCATTACACTCTAAAAAAAGTGTGTGCGTCTACTTTCACGCACAACACTCAGAGAACCAATCAGCGCAACTTACGGAGACAGCTCAGCGAATGACGATGCCGAAACATATGTTTAGACCAAAAAACGCAGTCTGAGTTGTGACATTAGCAATGCAAAACGTCACGCTTTCATTGCTTAACGTCACAACTCTGAATACGTTTTTTGGTACAACTTTGTGTTTGACGAGTTTAGGGCACCTGGACTGAAAATGCGCTGTGAGCGTTGAGTCAGCTTAGAGCTTGAGATAGGAATACAATTCAGGGGCTATGGAAGTAGCCGTGCAAGTTAATAAACATGTACCTTTTTTTTAATTTTTGAACCGCAGAGGAGTAAATGATAGTTGTACTGCTTTGCTTTACCTGGTGTCGCATATTCTGGAGGTTCCTTTTTCCGCTAAAACGGATTTGATTAGCCGACGTCCAGACTCAAGATTCTGCAAGGCAGAAGATCCTCCCCACTATGCGAGAGGAGAAACGGGCAACGGTGGAGAGGGTAGAAGGGGGGAGAGAAAGAAGCGGGGCAAAAACGGAAAGCGTGAACTTGTTGTCGGTCTTTAAGCCGAAACGAACGATAAAACTGATTTTCTGTGCCAACACACACACAAAAAGTTCAATGTGTTACATTTTTGGTGAGTCTCTTGACATCTGAGGTAAGGGTAAAATATTAAAGAATAAAATTTATAAAAAAGCAAAAAGAAAAAAAAAAAGGGAGTATAGATACGGAAATGCAAAAGTGACCGTCTCGAAACGCAAGCCTCACATTCTTTTCGAGGAATCGTCCAACGGTTCGCGAGCTGCCGTAAGCATTTACGATCATTGTTACGTCGACAACCGAGAACTGGAGGGTAAGCACCATCCTTATTTCCCTCGGGAGCTGGCCAGGTAATACCCAGAACTGCGTTACGAGACTTTCGCGTGTCCGGAGACTCGTACAGCCAAGAGCCGGGTCACGGACTGCCGTCTCTGTGGTGCGTCCTCGGCACTACGTTGTTCTGTTCGAGGTTCGCAAACGCCGCACACGCATCCCGTCAATCATCCTCACGATGATGACGATGATCCCAATCTCGGCCTATAGTTCAGTTTGTTTTCAAATTATCTTTACGCGTACGAGGAGTGCACAGGAGATGGTGTTTACTTCTGTGCTTGGGCGATAATACGTACGTGCATTAGAGCTGAGTAAACAACTTTATAAACGTCTAACGTCCAAGAGACTCGATGTAATCAACTTCCAGATGGTTGCCTTCGGGTTGGTCCGCATGGCTCAACGCTTTTCTGAAAGTCTTAATAGGAAGGCACCGGAGAGGATTAAAGAGCGTGAAAACGTTAGATACCTAGTTTATTTATTGCGTTTCCTTTTCGTGAGTGCACCCTTGAATTTTCACACACAAAACAACCCATCAGATGCAGAAACAACGTGCGAGTTAGTTATTAATTCGATGCAAGGAATCGACATGCAATATTTATATGATAAACATCGCTTACAACCCCAGGAAACTTCCTAAATACTTTTTGCGATTGGTTGAACGTAAGCCGTAATATAAATTTTCTACTGGTCACGAAACAGCACAGTGTAAAGAAAACGTTAACAGGTGCTACGATAAATATTTTTGTCCTTTTTGTACTACACGCGCAAGCTGGAGTTTTTATTTATCTAACGAAAATAGTGCGATTCCAATTCTTTTTCGTTATTTGATTTATTCACAAAATTAAAACAATGAGTTAATCATATAAAAAGGAACTTACTAGTAAATCTAAAGTCCCTTAAACATATGACAACATGGCGTGACTATTCGGACTGCACCAATTAAAGCTACAATGCTGAAGAGCCCACGCAGTATCGTTAGTCTTAGTCAATCATAAGTATAGGGCATGTCACGATATAATTGTGTGCCTCTTGATGATGAACATGGGCTTGTGTAGCTTCGAGTTTCACCCGTTATGCTGGCGCTGTGGTATCATACGGCTGCGTACCCTACTTACAGTATTCGTTCTCATTAACACTTTTTGAAACATGTTTGTTACACGTCGCTACGTCTTTCATCGCGCCTCCCCTTAACTCCAGCACAGAGCAGCCAACTCGAACGGACGCTCAAATTAACATGCTTGTCTTATCTTCACCAACCTATCTATTCCTTCATCTCCCTGACACGCGCTTAGTAAAGCACCCAAGGCGTCAGCTCTGCAGGCAAAGTGCGAGCAAGACCGCCATGCGCAAGGCTCGTTAAGACAAGCACGATAAGTAAGCAATAATTGTCGCGCGCCAGCACTGAAACAATTGGGTCCCATAGTTCGCCGAACCCTGGCGACAAAGTCTAAAGTTCGCCGGAGTACGACGATCGCTTGCGAACAATAGCGGCGGACGGAAGCCGGTCTCATTCCTTTTAGCCCTATATGGTCCAGTGGATCGATGGAACGCGTTTAACCCGTCCATGAAATTACGCGAGGCAGCGAAACAATAGCTTCGCGTGCAACACGAATTGGCCCCTTCGCTTCTATATCCACCCGGGAAACTGTGCCGCCGTCAGGACGGAATATATATGCGGAGCGCCAATGGGCAATTAGAAACTTCGGCACCTGTAATTCTAGAAGACAGACGGCCCCTGTACGCTCCTGTATACTACACGTTTACGCGCGTATGAAGCGAACAATGAACGACGTAGCGAAATTGATCGTCGTGCGTTACACCGACACAGGAATCATGCCTCGAACGCCGTCCCGCTATAACAGCGGTGGGAATATTGATTACCGTGGAGGCTATACCGCTATACCAGGAGTGCATCCAGGCTGATCCGGCCTAAGAGCCGCAAACAAAACTTCGAAACTTCTAAAAGCCGCGGGGAGGGGAGGAAGGGGGGAGGAGAATATGGACAAAACTTTGCCCCCCCCCCCCCCCTTCCCAAGGAACATATGCAAAGAGCCAGAAAAATGAACCAGTTTAGTAAAGAACCGCAGTAGAAAGGGAGCGTGGGCAGGTTTGTTTATTTCATTAATCTCAGCTGCGTTCACAGTGAATTACACTCATGCAGCGGTTGCTCATTGTGTGTCTGTGTTGGGCCTTTCATTCGTGAAATAATCCCCATAAAGTTCGGCTGGAACGACGTCGTTGCGCTCCGGTGCATACAGTTCGGTCAGGTGGTCGTCCGTAAGGGTCGCGCGCTGTTTCGACTTTATTGCCTTCATTCTTGAGAACAGCGCCTCGCAGCCTTATGTTGATCCAAATATGGAGAGGAGTTTCTGGCCCGCGAGCTTGACGTGGGGATACCTTGCTTCTGGCATCTGCCGCCAGAATACTGCAATTTCCTGAGACCGCAGGAACGTCTTCTGTCCTTCGTCCTCTTGTAGTTAAAGAAGTTCCAGTTTGAAGACTCCTACATCTCCTGCCAAGAGTTTCATGGTTGAACAGTCGACACTCAACACATCAACCATAAAAGGATTCATCAGGAGCGCGAAACAGGGATCGAGTTGGTGCATATCTTTGAACCGGGACCGAATGACCCTCTCGAGTTCATCAAGCTTTACGAAATATTCCCTGAGCTTAGCATTGGCCAGTTCAAACTCAGGCCCAGCATCCAGCAAGCTCCTCAGCCGCGGAAAGGGGATGAGGCGCTTTGTTTTCAGGTCGTTTTGAAAAAAAAGATCTTAGCTTGTTCTGGAAGTTGAAGACTGTTTGGGAAAATTCCGATACCATTTTTCTTCCCCTTGCGGCGACATGTTTAGAGTATTAAGGTGCTGAACTACGTCAGTGAGGTAACCGAGATCGACACACCAACCTGCGTGATGAAGTTCAGGACATGGCTTCTCTTTTGCCCCCAGAAAAGCTTGAATTGGCTTCAGGAGATCCACAAACCTTGATAGTACGTTGCTCATTGACAGCCCAGCGTACCACACACACACACACACAAAAAAAAAAGATACGTCGTTGGTTGCTTTATAAAG
Source organism: Ixodes scapularis (assembly GCF_016920785.2). Lineage (NCBI taxonomy): Eukaryota > Metazoa > Arthropoda > Arachnida > Ixodida > Ixodidae > Ixodes > Ixodes scapularis. Next base: position 14,149,688 of record NW_024609857.1, on the reverse strand, counting down.
TTCCAGTTATTCGATGAAGTTGCGGAATTGCCGGTGGGTTTGTGCATTCAATCGTATGTAGTTGATGGCTTGAAGCTCGGAGCTTATAACGTCTTCGTAGCTGAAGTGTTTCACCACCAGGTGCTCGCGATGGATAATGCAATGAATTAGGAGACAATCTGGAATGCTGCACGGTTGTTCCGCAGAAGACCTACTAAGCCCGCATTCTTACCAACCATAGCAGGTGCACCATCAGTGGCAACAGCGACAGGTTTCTACAGAAGAACGTCGAACCTTTCCAACTAACGATGCATTCTTAATGTCAACACCACGAATGGTTTCCCTGGGGGCAGCCATGTCCGGCTCTTCTCTCACACTTTCGTCGGATGAAACATAACGAACGAAAATTGCAAGCTGTGGCTTGTCTTGTATACATGGCTTGCACTGACGTCGTATCGCATACTTTTGACCACCATGTAAGAGAGGGAGAGGGAAGCTGATTTTGTAAGAATTTGAGTGACGGGTTAATCTTCTATAATCTTCTTCCTGGTAAGAGGGGAGCTCCTTCTTCCCCTCTCCTTTGGTAATCATCGGAGCGCTCTCTGAATAACGTCACGTGCAAGCCATGTTATACATGGCTTGCACGTGACGCTAAGCTGAATGATTTACAGGGCTAAGCTGAATGATTCACAGATGTTTAGGCCCTCCTGAAGCTTGTCGACGACGTCGGCGCTTAGCTGTGAAATGCGTCTTTCAACTGAATGTCGTGAAACTGGGACTTGGTTGACCAAACTTCGAAGATTCTTGTTGTTGGGATCTAACAATGCCATGACGTCGGAGATGTTGGTCTTCACAAATTATTGTTCCCAGTATGCTCGATTGGTACGAGCAATGTTCCAAGCGATTGCAAAGCTTGCTTGGGCTGCTACGTCAGATTCCTTGCTAAAGGCCTTCATCAAGGACTGCTGATTCTGAAGTCGCGATTTGAGCTGGGCCAGTTTGACTTTTCTCAACTCAGATAAAGCTGGATAGTCCCGAGAAAGGGTGTTTTGATTGGTCTCATAATGACGTCGAATATTGCTTGCCTCGTGGTGCGAAATTGCGGCATTACAGATAAGGCACAGGGGCTTATCGCTTTTACCTGTGAAAGAGAAATCTATCTCCCACTCAGGAAGGAATGTCCGATGTTGGTCTTTGTACTTCCGTTTCTTGTTGAACGTCATTGCGACGACGGCCGCAGAACCTTTTCACAACTTCGCCAAAAGTTTTGAGACGTAAGCAACAATTAACTTCTTGTCTCGACAGAGCAGGTAGAATACCGTAGAGACAACTGAAGAAATTATGAAGGTACTCCAGCTCCTCGTCGCAGGGAACGCTGACTGTCATTTAGCAATTTTTCTGTTCCGTGTGGACATGTCCTTTTTTTCCAATCCAAGCACGACATTGGTACAGCAAACCTTTTACTCTTCCATGCAAGCGCTCCAGATGCGCCTTCACTTACCACGGAGAGAAGTTGAGGGAGAGGAGGAGATGAGACCACGCAGGGACGTCAGAGCGCCGAGCTCTGATTGGACGGATTAGTGGGGAGATGCAAAGGCTAGCTGTCTTCGCCTCCAACCACTGTCCCTCTCCAATCAGAGCAAAAAAGAGCGTCGTTTCCTTCTTGCGCGGTGTCTCTCGGTCGAATGTCGATAGCCGGAGTTCGGTGTTCGAACGCGTTCGAACAGTGAGCGAAGACGAAGGCAGCTAGCCTTTGCGTCTACCCTCTAATCCGTCCAATCAGAGCTCGGCGCTCTGACGCGTCCCCGCGCGCTCTCCTCTCTTCCTCTCCTTCAGTTTTTCTCCGTATACACCAACTCAACTATCCGACGTTACTCCACAGCGGGGGTGCTGCTGTCGGCATTGCGCATGCGCACAGACTTTATCTCTTTCGAATCTGACTTCTGCGCGCTCGTAGTGCCCACACCCAGTCCGGGCAAACGCGGGCGTGTTTGTAAACAACGTGTTGGTGTATAGGATTCATCCGCCACCAATGAACAGTCCAGTCTGTACTCAAAGATAAGCAAGAAAAGTGCGCCGTTTAACAACAAAGTTCTTGAAAAGGGAAGGACACTGACTTCGAGGTTGGGAACAAAGACTGGGCGGCTCTTTCGATTATAGCTCATAAACGGCCATGGGGCACACGCGATGTGGTCGTTATACTTGAGAGAGACCGCCGACGTTGCGAACCAACTTGGCGCCTGGAAGGAAGGCGCCGGCGGCAGCGGTGGCGGCGGCGCCGTTGGCTACAACAACGGTGCTTGCTGCGAAAAGCGCGGCCGTGTGAGGTCGTACCAAGCGTGGCCTAGATTCGCCCCGAGCTGCAAAGCTCCTCAACATAACAAAGACAAACGTCTTCGTTCGGACACCGCAGGAAGTTTAACGGAGGATTCCAGTAACGTTGAGCGCTAGTGTGGCTACGGGGCTTCGAAAAGTGTTGCGGGGAATGACAATCCGCGAGTCGCTTCAATTTGAACGAACGAAAGAGACAGCGTGTTTTTATCTAATACATATGTCGAAATGGTGAGAATAACTGAGACAATTTAAGAAATCGATACTTTTACTGTAAGTCGTCTGACCAATTCGTTGAGACTGTTATTCGTATTTTTTTTTTAATCTTATCCATCGCGATGCTGGCAAAACTGCCGCAGAGAGGAACCACACACACTACACAGTTACAGTATTCACATGCAAAAATAATTACCCTCAGTCTATAAATTAGGCGACGTAGGAAAGAATATCAAATCTATTTACTTATGGGCATGAGTTGACAGTAAGGGGAAACAGTTGTCGTTTTAGATCTATCGAAGTGTCTGTCGAACCCCTTTCACAGATTGTCTCACGCTACGCTTATGACGCAAACGGCGAAAGTGACCTGAAACGTATCTTTGCAACGTCTTGATATGAGATGATGTGACATAAGCAACTGCGTAAAAATACCCCCCTAATATATATATATATATATATATATATATATATATATATATATATATATATATATATATATATATATATATATATATATATATATATATATATATATAAGTGTGTGTGTGTGTGTGTGTATGATACAAAACCCTCAAGCGTAGGCAGTGCACACAATGTCAGCGATTAACGTTGTCGAACCAAAACTATCACAGAGTCGTAAAACGGCACCGAATAGAAGAACTGTAGCGAGCTGCCAACTTCCAAAGCATACGGAGAATGCAATCACGTTGTTAGGACCAAGCAATATTCAAAGCAATGGCGTTCTTTTCTTTTTTTTTTTTTTTCGGAAGGAACCGGTTTTTTCAGTGTCGTATTTGTTGGTCCGTTCTGAACGGTGCTTCCGAATGCCCCGTGCGCGTACATAGTGCCCGCCCGTGAAGGAATGACGCTGTAGGGGTGCCTGATGGCAGACGTGTAGACGCGCCTTGAATTCGGAAGCCCTTTCAAGGAGGGTTCGATGTTGCGTGATCTTAGCAGACTGCAGTGCACGCATCATAAGGCGGAAATGGACGCCGTGGCCTGATTTGGCACTGCCATGTCGATCTTTGTTTGTTATTTTCGATATCATCGCACTGTGGTTGTTTAGTTGAGGTGTCTGCATATTCGGACGCTCGCACGCCTGCGTGCGTGCTTGCGTGCGCGTCTGTGTGTGTGTGTAGGTGTGTAAATGTGTGTGTGTGTGCGCGCGCTGTTTATTGTGTTTTTATTGACCGTTCGTCGTGCTCTACTGGCGGCAAAATATTTTGGTGGCGCCCTTCTATGCTTACGTTTCCTGACGTCATCACCATTGCGAACAAAAAGTTCGATGGTCTTTGTAATTAGCATGGTGGAAGCTTGAAAGCATTGCTCTCTGAAAGCAACGCTGCAAACACCGTCAATATTGACGGTGTTCGCAGCGTTATATTACTCTTATTTCCGTCGATGAGAAATCCTTTGCTGACGTCATAGTCAGCATTCGTCCCATAGTGGCAGGTCGACCACAGCGACGCTTTCGGTCGCTCACGTCGCCAATAGTCTTTGTTAAAAACAGATCTCGCTCTGATATTTTTTTTTTACTTCATTACAAAAAAAAAATACAAAAAAAACATCACGATTGTTTATTTATATATATATATATATATATATATATTTTTTTTTTTTTTTTTTTTTTTTTTTTAATTTTCGGAAGTACATTATTTCTGCTAACGCTTTCGATAAGGCCGTCCGAAGGCTGCCGTGGGCTCCGATGGAGAGGAGTCGCTCCAAAACACAAGGATTCCGAAGAATGGGGTTTATTGCTTTTCCCGTCGGCCAAATAAATGAAAAGAAGAAATTTAAAGGTCGGCGCTCTCGTATCAGACAGATTCACCCGAAAGGGCACACGCTACCCTACAGACTACAGGGTAGATTCGTAAAAAAAGAAAAGCTGCAAAAAAAAAAAAAAAAAAAAAGAGGCTCCGATGATTAGAGTCTTTCTCATCAAAAGACTACCGGCCACCGTTTCGGGGCCTGCTTATCTAGTCTACGGGAAATGGATGCGCCCGGAGTAGGTGGTCTGGCCAATCCCACAGTTGGGCTGAGTCCACGATCATTCCCAAGGATGCGACAGAGGCACATTCACCAAAAGGGCGAGGGAGGCACTGCCCTCTTCGAGGAATGCGGCCTCGCCTTGTATCCGGGAAGCCGCCGCCATCGCGGTCCCCACGACCTGCATGTGCTAGGCCCAGAAAGGAAGACGGGGAACACCTGGTTTCAACACGATAAACCTCTCTGATTTTCCCGTGTTTTCAGGCCGCCAGCACTGCGTCTTTTCAATTTCCACTTTCAAAACAAGAACGTCCTTCGCAGTATTTCAAACACCGAATAGTATATGTACAGAGGCACAACCTCTACTCAAAGTTACATGCGCGTGTCTCTCTCTCTGCGCGGAGCAGAGAGACAAGCGCTCCTAGCTTGAGGTCGAAGTTGGGTCGAAGCGTGGTGTTGGTCGAAGCAGGGGGGTAAAAGGTGGGCTAGGAGGAGTGGCAAACCCTGTACGCCGACATCTGGGGTCCCCAGTGAAAGATCGCGAGAAAGCGCGACAGAACTACAGTGCCTAGAAATATACTGGCTAGTGTTCCGAGCGCTCCCGCTGGGGTGGCACGGAGAGCTATGAATGTCATCGGCGGCCGCGCAGGGGCGCTGCTGTAAGGGTGGGTACTGCCGGTCCGCTCGCTTGTCAGGTTTCCTATCGCGCGTCGTGAGCAAGGCGTCGCTGGGCCGTATTTTTAAGTGTTAGTGTCAGGTTGCGAGGAATGTTTTTCTCAGGCGTAGTTAGCAGTTCTTGCCGGCACCGCTCAGCTGGTAGCGTTATCCGGGTATTTTTGTTTTTGCATTTACTGCAGGTACTTGAGCGGTGTTGTGGCATCAGGTTGCGCTTGGTTTTTTTTTTCTTTCGTGCTTTTTTCTTTTTTGGAACTGGCTGGTGATGTGCCCATGCCGGTGGCAGTTGTTAGCCTGTCCATTCCAGTTTTCTGTGGTAGAACATTAAATAATAATCGCGAAGAGAAAAATAACGGGACTCGAAATAGTTTCACGTTTTACTTTATTAGGCATGTAAGGCATTTATTGGAATCAACAAAATAGGAACAAAATACAAATTATGAAAGCCTGCATTCAAAATTTCTAACATCAATTTGAGCAAGGAAAAGCTATTGGCAGTGGCGCAACTTAAGATATTTCAGTCGCTGCCTTTGGCCTTCGCGGTCTCTGTTCAAACCTTTTAAGAAAAATCTAAACCTTAAAAGAATATAGAACTTCACTACAGTTGCCAAGGTTTTCTTTCCATGCTCGGGGCACCCTATCTGAGGCAATTTCGAGGACTGCAGGCTCCGTGCAAACTCTTGCATGCTCTTTTCATGCACACTGTTCTTGCTGAAGAAGCTAGTGAATGCATCCTCCATGGCTGCTACTGTCTTTGCCAGGTTATCAGTGGGATAAATAAGCCCACCGTTATCAAAATGAGCCGTGAAATAAGAGTTAACATCATTCATCGCTTCTTTTTGAGACACGCACAACTCTGCTGCGCAACTCGTGCATGCATTCTTAGCTACCGTTTTTCTAGACACATAGCCAGCAACGTAGTACACCAAAGCCGCGTTGCTTTTTTTGTTAGAATACCCTTCATGGTCATTTTCTGGGTGAATGGACTGAAGAACGTCTTCTGCTTCATCAATGTTTCCATTGTCCAGAAAATGGTCCAGTTGGTCCGACAGACACTTCGCTGTGACAGTGGGCACATCTGCAGTACTCAAGAGCGATTTAACGACTGCAGGAGGGCAATTGCCTCCCTTTGGTGACCTCGCAAGGTTGTAAAAGGACAAGACGTTGACAGTTACTAAGAACTGTGACACGGTTGGGTGGTCGTTACAGCCTGCGGATTGCCTGATTATCCCAAAGAGATTTTCTAGTTTGTCCTGGCTCAAACGAGCAGTTAAAAGGTATGTAAATCCTGCAACAGAGTTCAGGTAAGATAGCAGGTCAAGCGTGCTTTTAATTGTGACCCTGAGCCCAGAAGCTGTACTTCCTGTCAAAAAACCTCCTCCAGCTGGCTTCGCGTGGGCCTCCCACTCATTCAGATATACTAAAAATTTCTGTAAAAACGTTGCGTTTGGACTGCCAGGCTTCAATGCTCTGGCGCTCATCCTTGCTGTCATAATACGAATGAGTTTGTTCATCTGCCGAATAAAATCCTCTGTTGGCTCCATTGTTCTGTACCGTGATAAAATGTGTTTCCTGTGTTCAAAGAGCCCCTTAATAACTTCATCCCCGAAAAGCTGGAAAGCGAGATTTACTTTCATCTTTTCAAAGCAGTTAGGCTTGATATGTGCAAGCGTAATGCTAGGCATGGCCTTCAATGTTACATTGTCACGGTCCACGTCCCAGGCTGCCTGTACTACGCCACTGTGGACATGACCAGATGGTGTCAAATAGCCCTTTGCGACAAATCCATTCCGAACATTCTTAATTAAATGAGGAAAATCTGAAATGAAGAAGAGCTGCCTCGTTTGGTCCACAGGATGCCGTGTGCTGTTTTTGATGCGGCCATCTGCAGAGACTAAAACAAAAGAAGTGATAACAATTTGACGGAGGACATGGGTTTGAAACTTTTGAAATGCTAGAAATAGGTTGTTGAAATTTGCACCAGTTTTCTACTTCGTTACTAGATTAGGCGGTGCAAAGTTTGGGGCATATCCGACCGCCAGTTTGCAAGTTACAACATTTTTAATGTTTCGCCGCGCAGTGTAAAAGGCGTCCTTTCGAACGTGCCCAAGAAGGCGAAAATCCGCCATGCCATTCGCGATTTAAAATTCTCCAAAGCTGCGCCTTTTCATCACGTTTTAAGGGCTCATTTACTACTTTATCGCTAACATGGCATTACTCAACCCAGCAATGCAGAGGAACTTTACTGGGTGATATATTGCACCATATAGAGTAGAAAAAACAGTTCCAGAAAATCAATATTTTTTTCAGGTTTTTTTTTATTTTGGAACCCGCGTCTTCCCTTTACACCCTGCAAGTTTGCATGACCCCCTTACCTTGTACACCAAAGTGTCGCCACATGCTTCTATTCCAGCTGGCACCATCACATGTTACGGTGTCAACAACCAAGCCAGCTTGTTCTGCAAGGATGGTGGTTTCTATGATGATCTTAGCAAGAGTTGGTGCCTTCACATTGCCTCTCGCAGCAAAAACACCAAGTATCTGTGTCCAGTTCCCTAAAACAGGCACAATCAGAAATAACATGGATGTAGTGTTGGCAACAGTCCCTAAATCGTAGCCCTAAGGAACGTAGATTTGATGCGGCTTACCGGTGAATGGCTGGAAAAGTACAACCATGCCGTGGTCTGCCAGAATGCCTTTCTGGTCACTTGGTGATTGCTCGCCAAGATCAACGAAGCCCTCAATGCCACCTGAATTGCAAAAATAAAATAAAGAATACAATATATTTAGTCCCTAACTTTTTCTTACACATCTTCATTTGTGAATTTTTGCCTAGGCATCAATTGAGGCCAAGGCGAGCTGGCCTTCAGAAAACGGAATGCACAGCTTAGACCAAGCATACTCATGAGCTTTTAGAACTGGACATCCTCAAATTAAACCAATGTGACTAATGCAACAATACGCTATTATTTCAGTAGGGTTCTGGACTCAACAGTGAAACTCACCATTAGATTTCACATCAAGGTGCTCTGATAACTTCAACTCGTCGATTACGAGACCACCATGGCAGCTGAAGTCATCCATGTCCTTCGTTTTTTCAGCCAGAGCAGCATACACCTTTGGGTTTAAACCAAAACCGCCTTCAAAGCGCTGCAGATATTTCTTAAGGCAGGTTCGGCCTGGGAGGATCATGACTTTTTCTTTACGTAAGTGCTCATAAAGTTTCGGACTTCGCATCCGCATCATTATGCACTCAACAATCCATTCGTCATCGTAAGTCATTCCTCTGAGCGACTTCCGTTGAGCAGCAGTGTAGCAGTTCTTGACAGCAAGCTTCTGTTTCTGAGGGAGTGCCCGGATCCTCGCTTCTAGAGCCTCTTCGCTTATTGTTTTATTTTCCTCTTTCATTTGAGCCACTTGTGCCTGCACGCGAGCCAATTTCTTTTTTGTTCTTGTGAGAGTGCGGGATGTGTTGTGGTGTTTTCTTTTCTCACATGTGGACCCCTTCTGCTTTCTCAACCTGCCCATCTTGTTCTGAGCAAGCACTCGTTGATATTTGCACTGGGCGCAAGAACCTCCTTCGGTTTCAGTTGTTAACAGGCACCTAGCAGCAAAGAACATTTTTCTGTACATGGAGTACTTGTTTGACACTGGCTTCATGCCACAGCCACAGCAAAGGATCATCATGGAAATCTTCTTCACCAACAATTCTGCCTCACTTCGGGTTGCAAGTACCTGTTTGCTATGCTCCCTTCCTCTTAGATACACGGTGGCTAAAATGGACCCCCGCTCAGGCAAGGCCTTGCCAAAAATTACCATTCTTTCAATGAAGAGGTTTCCGAAATTATTTTCCTCGGCTTCGCAGGATGCGTAGGACAAACAGTCATTAGATACACTTGGAACTTCCATCCATGTTGCAGGAATCGAGATACCACTAAATGGGTGGCCACTCTCGGTTGATGACTGTAGTACAGGCTGGTTGTCGCTTTGAGACTGTGATGCCGGCTCTCCCTGCGAATCCAACCTTTCGGTGCGTTTGGCACACGCGGCCGAATCGTCAGAACAAACGGAACTTTCAATTTCATCCGTTGCTATGTTGCCGATCACACCGCCGTCCAGCGGATGGGATTTTTCTCTGCGTCTTTGTGGAGGCGGCTCCTGTAAGCAAAGGTTCCTCACCTTTCTCTTTGGTGCTTTCTTGGGCACTAGATGCTTCGGATATTGCTCAAACAATGTTGGCACAGCATCAGGTTTTAGACGTGGTTTGTCTCGAGCGATCTCATTCACCACGCCGTTTACCGTCACCTTGAACGCGCGCTCAATGCAGCTCTCCTCGAAATGTTTTTCACACACGACAGATGCTAATGTCAACCTCCTGTCTTCTCTTTTTATCGCCCTTTCCCACTCCGCCAGCCGCGTAGCGTCGGCAGGTGCCGTGAACAGAGACACTTGCTGCTTGTTCGAACGGTAGCCACTCGTGCACAGCGGGACAAAACATGTTCTCTCTTTGCACTGCCTCTTGGGCTTGGACATTTTATGGTGACAATGCCTGCAGAAGTGGCATCAAGAACAGCCGCTGTAGCTCGGTGAACAAAAAAGGGCGCGCACCAGAAGAACAATCACATATGCGCAGAAGAGCAACCGCTTGTACACTTCCAAAGCTAGAAAGCCGCGTTGTCTGCTGCGGCAGCACCCACCCGACAGCCAGCGCCCTCTGCTGCCTTCGGTGGGCATTCATAACAAGAGTTGCCACCCTCTCCCTTAGGGGAGCGCTGGCGCTCGTCACACTAGCCAGTATATTCTAGGCACTCTAACAGAACACGACAGAAAGAAGCCAATGTTGCCAGCTGAAGGACGACAGTCGCAACGGTATTCGCGAAGACTGAAAACGCTCAGCAAAATGAACAGTCATAATATAAAGTTGTAAACTAAATTCTGAGCTATTTTAACGCTCATAAAAAGCAATAAACTCAATACGCTGCATTAATTTCCCTTCTGTCGAAATCTCGGAATCTGGTGGCTACGAAGTTTCGTTTTCCCGGGCGCGCCTCTCAAAACCATAGCGCGAAGCTGCTTGTCTGGTTTAGTTTTGCGTTGACGCGAGGCCGTACACCTGCGCGCCACGCAAAAAGAAAGCTTCGAAAGGAACGAGAATATATTTCCACCGGTAAGTATGTGGATTGTTGAAGTCCATGAAACTACTCTAAATATATAATTATATTCGTGAAATCGAAGGCAGTTGGTAACCATGTGTGGGACCCCAAAGGTCTGTTTTCATGCTCCGCCGTTTCCGGAAGCCAGAATGCATGGTAAAATGGCGGACCTTTCTTCTAGAGTTAGTATATATGAACTCTATGGGTCGAAGTCCCGTTGCTTGTACTTATGTCGTACAAAGGACGCAATGTCGGCTGCATACATGATGGCACAATTACCTGCGAACGAACACGCCTTACGAATGTTCCACGCATGTTTGCTTATATGTTTCGAACACTGTGTTTGCAGACAGTTTCTGTACGACCAGTGTGACAGGACAGCCAAACAAGGAACAAACATGCCTCCGACAGTGTCTGCGTGCAGACCAACTTTTGTATGATGTATTACCGGCTGTTTCCTTAAAGCAGTAATAGAAAAGAAAATAAAGATGAAACAATATAAAAAGAAGCGCGGGTGCAAGGTTTCCCAAGGTCGAGTAAGATCGTTACTCTAGGACAATACTCGAAACAATCGCCGAAAACGGACGAGTGGGCACGACGACGCAATCGCTCTCACGGGAACCGTGCCGGTCCGCACAGCCATCGGCAAGTCGTTGTCGCCATCGAGCACTAATGACTCCCCCTGCCCGGACCGTTATAGAGTCTCGCCTGCCCTAACTCCAAGTTCCCACATCTGCGAAACTGTCGTACGGGCAGTGAGGGACTTGGACGAGGAAGGTCGTTAGCGGAAAACTTGGAGGCAAGTCGGCGTGGAAAAGTGTATTTGTAGCGGTTAGCTGTTCTGGAAAGGACTTTCCCAACACCTAATAAACGCCATCATACATATATATATATATATATATATTATTTAGCGAGTGGTATCCGAATTCAGAACGACCATCAAAAAAAGGCCTATATGGATCCACGTGACTGCATCGCTCGAAACAATGGTTCACGGTGCGTGGAAAAGGAGTCCAGCTCATCTCAAAACAAACAACTATTGAAAACAGAAAATCAATTTACGATGGAGGTTGCAGTCGAAGGCGTCCCTTGTGCACATTGCATTTCCTGATGGCGCCGTCTTTCTGATCCTGTGATTGGCTTGGCTCCTACACTATACACGTATCTACCTCAACCATTAAAAAAAAAAAAAAAAAAAGGACCGACCTTTTGCGGAGCGTTACTAATATTCCCCTTCATGTGTCGAATTAAGATATATTTAGGTGCATGTTAGTTTAGCTTTGTGTGTGTGTGTATGTGTGTGTGCGTAGGTTTTTGTGATCAGGATATATATTTTTGAACGCCGGTAGCATCGTTTATTCCTTGGATATAACCAAGCTTTGTAAGAACAACTTCCCACGGCGCAAGAATAATGCGCAGAACTTTCTTTTTCATGATGTGACAGCAAGTATCGAGCACACTGAAAAAACTCACCACTAACGGATGTCGCCTCAAGACAAAGTTAAACCGGGGACACACTGCTTACACATCACACAGAAGAAAGTCTGCATAGAGATTAGAAGGCGAGTAACCGCGACATCCGTGCTTTGAATTCCGCATGGCAATGAGTTTAATAAGAAACTTGGGCACGTGGCAATCGCACCACGGATATTGTGGCGACTCCTGTTTGTATAGACTGTCTTTTCTATGATGTATGAGCATTGTGACACCGGCGTTGTGGCTTCTCTCAAACATCCCTGCATGCTCTAGCTGGAACGTTTTCGGGAAAATCCGAGTATTATGGCTCCGAAGCGAATGCGTGTGTACTGACTGCATTCATCCCGGATTTTAGAGAGTTTTAGCACTGCGTATAGACGCTCTGCCCACGCGCCAGGTTGCAGGCGCCATTGCTGACCGTTTCTCGTCTTATCGAAACACCAAGCCACTGAAGTGGGCAATGACGAGCCCCCACAAAGACCAATGCTGGGGACTAGGACACAGCCAACTCTAAAGTGACAATAACCTGTCCTGCTGTGGGAATGAAGGAGTGAAGTGATTAACTTAAAAGGAAACACAAATTGAAAGGTCGGATTATGGCTGCGCTCATGCACAGTTACTGCCAAGCGGTGCGTGCTCGCGTCGTCGTAATGCGCCAATTCAAGGCCGCAGCTTGGGCTCGGAGCACGCGCGGTGTGGAACACGTAATGTTAACGCAAACTCACAGTGCTTGCGTTCCCTCGTATATACGCAATACATAAAACTCACTTTTATCAAATGCGCGCTCGTCAATAATGGCATAAAGTTTCAGCACACGAGTCACGCGCCACCGTTACGATCGGCTAAGCGTTTTGTGAACACGACGACACGAAGAGCTTCGTTTTCCACGACTATAGGAAGTATTCACTGGCGGCCATAGCTGTGTGCGCGAATGCTGAGCGCGTGCTGATGGCTAGCTTCCAGGGTTCTTTTGCAACGTGCATTGCACACCGTCAAAATGGCCGGTCTTAGAAGCCTATTAATCGGGGCTCGTTCTGAGCATGCGCTCTAGACAGCACCCACAAATATGGCGCCCAGTGAATACTTCTTATAGGCGTGATTCAAAGATTATCTACGCGCCAACGACCCTATTTCAGTGCGATAAAGAGCGCCCGTCTTTGAGCAACGCGTACAAAGGCCTGCGTGAAGTATACGTAAGGAGCGTGTAATGCGCGGACTGAATCGCATCTACGAGTGAAATGAGTACATACCGCGTATCAATACAAATAAAGACTGAACAATCTGATCTGGAAAACGCAGACGATTGGGTCTTTACTCTGTCCGTTTCGTTCCGCTGTTTTTACTTTTGGGCCTCTAAACTCGTCAAAGACAAAGTATGGACCGAAGTTCACTGAGCGCACCGATTGGCCTATCTCGACGATGACTTGGCGCTTTTGTGGCCGGCGTCCAATCGGCGCGCTCCGTGAACTTTCAGCTCCAACTTTGTGTTTGACGAGTTTAGGGCCCTTGGTCTCGAAAAGTGGAAGACGCCAAGATGTGGAAGACTTGGTTGACCAGTAAAACAGCGCAAACCGCCCTTTCCTCGCACTTTTTATCTGTACTTTTTGCTTCATTTTGCGGCTGCCACTGCGAGAATATGGCATAGATTGTTTGGCGAAGCATAGCTTGGTTCAGCTATAGGTCAAACTCTTTTCTCATTGCTTGCGTCCACATCCAACCGGGGGATGAACACCTAAAAAAGCTGGCGCATATATGACCTCTGAGAACATGAGCACAGTTTCCACTATGTCGGTGTATGAACACTCCGTGCGAATTGTTGCAATCGCCACATCGTGTGGTCAGCCAAGTTAGCTGTCCTAACATGCAAAGTTCAACGCAGAAATAAGAGATACAGTTGCAGAGCAGCAATTAAACCACACCGGCCTATATTTGAAAGATAGATGGGATATAATAATATTATATAGTCTTTATTGTCATGACATGATGGCGAGGACCGCCGAGGAAGAGAGGTACAGCTCGTCAAGTGTTCAACTTTCTCAAAATTACAAACGATTGAGATTATAAAGAGAAAAAAACAACAACATGAAAACAAGTATTAAAGCAAATGGCATTCAGAAGTTAAAGAAGGTAATTCGGCTAATAAATTTGTAAACAAAAGATTCAGGCACACTCAAAACAACAGTCTTATTTTAAGACGTTCGTTTTACATGCGGCTCTGTAATTTGTACCCATCTGCGCGCGAATCAACTTCCGGTTCGACTAATCAATTAAAGCATTGCAATGGAAATTAAATCGAGTCCCAAATCACATACTGCTATGGTGAATAAGTCACTGTTTCTTTCAGTGTCATAGCTCAAGATACTTGGAAGCAAACGCTAATTTATTTATGTATACATTCAGGTACCTTAAAGGCCCATTGCTGGGCATTTCCGTAGAAATCGTAGTAACACGAGGAACACGAGCGACATAGTCATAATACACGATAAAGTGTTAGTGAAACAATACAAAACGTATCCACCATAAGGCAGTGAACTTCATGAAATCAGAGATGACATTAAGTACACCAGTGAATAGCAAGTTAGCAACACGCACACGCACGTGTCGGAGGAAACAGAAATGCATCATACACAGAAAACGAAACAGGAAAGGAAAATATTTAAAGATGCCAAAATCCAAATAATCAGGCGTTCTTCTATTATTTAAGCGCGCTATGGCCAAAAACTCACCATCCAGAAAACATCTATTAACCGATCACGGAATATGGAAAGATCGCAGGAATATTCAATCACGAAAAATGGCGAGCGTTTCCCTTTCATACACCTTGTACAAAGAAAGACGAACGTATACACGCGGCATGGCGCTGTCCGCTGCCGCGGCTGATGCCAGGAAGCCACCCAACCCCCCCCCCCCCCCCCCCCCCGGGGCGCGTATCGAGGTAGGCGAGCGCACGTTGCCCCGTCCCTTTTGTGCCCATTCGCAAGCTGTCCACCTCTGTGGGAGAGTCCCCTTCATGAGAGCACCCATTGTTTCAAGTGCTTCGAGACTAGCGCTATACTTCCGAGGCGTCGCCCCCTGGATGCAAGGCATCGCCTCCACGGCGCCTCATACAAATCGAGATCTTCTATTCAGAGACGAACTGCATTGTCTTCGTCCGGCGTAGAAAAACTTGACGGAGGTTGGCGGGGCGAAGGAATTCCTTTGCAAGGACTGCCGAGATAATGAAAGACCGACGGCAGATTGACCGTCCGTCCATTCGCCGTACGACTGGACGATGAAGGGGGTAGAAACTTCAAGTTACGTGCAATGTACACTGTATAATTACTCGGACTTGGTGAACAAACACGCAAGACGGGCAACGAATGGGGTTGGAACTTACTCCATTCCCCAGCGTCTACTTTTCTAGAACAATGAAGACCGCGAAGTCCGAAACATTTTTGAGGGGGAGGTTCGTGTGGTTGCTTGTTCCTGCTGATAATTAATTATTATTATTATTCTTACCGTTCACGTATGACTTATACGTCGCAGGTGATAAATACATTATTTAGGCACAAGATATTGTAGTGCAGGGGGCTCATCGTTATTTCTATGCTGTGATATAAAACTACGAGTACCTAGTTCGAAGGTATTGATATATTTGACCTATTTAAGTGATTTTATTAGTGCAAATCAAATTATGAATATCTAGGATGCCACACTCTACTTTGAACGGATCGTGAAACTCGCAATTTATTCCGGGCGAAATGCACTCGAGAGGCAGCCTGCCCTCGGTTGAAGTGTGCGCACTTTCTCGATGCGGCCACTTAAGCAGCCGCACCGAGACACCGTCAATGAGTCCGAACACGCTTGAATAGGCACTCACGCACGTGCGATGTAAAAAGCTCCCGCGCCTTTCCCGTCACCAGGCTTGTAGGGTACTCATTACAGGTAATCAAATTACTTGAAATTGATTACTTTTTCGAGTAATTTTGTAATCATTTGATTACGTTTATTAGGAAGGAAGAAATAACAACAGCAATCTGAATACGTTTGGCAGTACTAAAATTACTTGTAACCGTTATTTTTTTCCCTCCCGTTTCTAATGCCGCCCTTTGTTCGTGCACAATTCCTACCAATGAATCCTCAAACCAAAACTCTGACAGGAAAACGGTTTACCGAAATTGGGAGATTAAGAAGATGAGTCACTCATAATTCGGAGATTCTAATTCAATAAAGAATAATACGAAGGACCGGTTTTCAAGCTTACAGGAAACGCAGCAAAGGGCGAAAGTATGCAGACGAGCTGGATAGGAACCACAATCTAAAGTCTAAACCCTCAGACAAGGATAAATGATTCTCAACTAATGTTATTCAATACTTTTTAAGCGGGAATAATTGTAATTGTATATTGATTACTTTTTATATATAAATATAACCTGCACAAGATTGCTCTTCACTGACAAACCGAATGATTCCACTCTCAGGGGCGTGTGTGCCGGGCAGACAGACACAAAGCCCCGGTGAGCTCCTGACGCTACCAGATCTCCGAGGTAGCGACAGCCCGGCGCGATTAAAGGGCGCGCAGCATGCCCGGATAGCTGCCGCTTGCCTGCTTGCCATTTTGCCCCTCAGCACGCCGTCGTCCGCTGCCTGTCGTATTCCCGTAAGTGACAGTCGGGTAGACTGCCGCCCGCACAGTTCTTTGGGCTGATTTTTGTTTCTGGGACTTTAGGGCTTCAGAAAGCCCAAGAAGCCAAGAAAGGGCTAAACGCAACTTTCTTTGGCCACAGTCTGGGCACCTCGGCCTTAATTGGCCAAAACAAACGCCAAAGTTAGGCTTCACTACTGGTTGTTTGACTGCAAGTTGCATCTTTGGTCCGAAGTCATCAAACAAGTGCCAAAGTTATGCTTCACCTCTTGTTGTTCGGTCGGTTTCATGCGGCAACTTTGGTCCTAAATTTCCAAACAAGGGTCAGATTTAGGCTTCACTGCTTGTTCGTGGTTCATACATAGCATCTTTGGCTCAAGTCTTGCACTTTGGCAATCAGTAAGTGGCGAGCCAGAAAAAAACCATGAGCCGGGGTAACACTGTACATCGTGCGAAAGACGGTACGCATCTCGCGAGTCACCGCGAGATTCGTGCTTCGAATGCCACATGGCAACGATTTCAAGCAGGAAACTTGGCGAGCGGCATTCGAAACTACGAATATTGCGGTGACTCGTGTTTGCGGACTGTCTTTTGTATAATGCATGAGCAGTGTGACTCCGGCTATGTGCGCCGAGAATGTTAGGGACAGGAGAAGAAAGCTGGCGGAGATGTCAGAATGCCGAGCTCTGGTTGGAACGACGTAGACCTAAAGGTCTACGTCGTTCCAAAGGCCTTCGTCTCCACTGCACTCGTCGAACGCGTTAAAGCGAGGAAGGCCGGCGTCCAGCGTTTGGCTTTCGAACTCAAACGCGTTCAAACGAATGCAGTCGAGACAAAGGCAGCTAACTTTTAGGTCTACCCACTAACCATTCGAATGAGAGCTCGGCATTCTGACGTCCCCGGCCCGTGCGCTCCCGTTTCCTCGTCTCCCTCACTCTCTCGGCGCATAGAAACGTCAAAGAAAAGTGCTCTGGCACTCACTCTTTGGAGCGAAACCGTATTATAGGCCCCTAGGGTTCCCAAGCTTGTACCAAGTTAGGCATTCTTCTGGCGTGCTATCTAGGGCCGGACCCACTGTTCACATCTTGGAGCGCGCCGTGAATCTTAAGTGTTTCTAGCTTTTGTACAAGGACGGAAGCGAGACTGCCAGTTGCAGCTGGGAGCCCAACGGTGTATAGGCGTGGGATGAAGAAACATCGGCCCGCCTGTGGGGGTGCGGTGAAATAACTATAGTCCCTCGACATGCTGCTAATGGGATTCTTCTCGGCATGGGTCCGCTTACAGGTGGGGCTCCAGTTTTGCCCTTCGCCGTTAGGCCTAATTGGAACGTGGACGTAGAGTAATGATGCGGGGCCGGTTCCCCCACGGAAACCAGACTACGCGCCGTTATGGTTGCATGCTGAAACGGCAACAACGTTTTTGCTTACTCTTTCTTATTTCTTCGGGATGAGGGGGCGGCAGGGATGGAGGTGGCTGCACTGCAGAGGTTAAGGTTAGTGCCTGTGTGGCTATAGAACTGCTTTGGCCGAGTTAGCGGAGACTTATTTGATTACAGCTTGGGTCACTTGTTCGAGGGTGCATTCTTAGGGCACTTTGTGGTGTCGCGTAATGTTTTCGTTAGCGGTGCAATATATCCTGAGTAGCCAGAACTACTAGCAGGACTTATTTCGGTTACCTTGGAACAAAGTGGCAAAAAGGATACAAGAAGAGCTATCGGTTTTGAAACGCATCCCGAGTTACACTGGAAAGAGGCTGCGGTCTGGGCTCAGCGAATAAAATATTTCATAAATTATTGAAATAAAGGAACGAATTGCAGCGGAATAGGTATCGCAGCTGACGGAACAAAAACGAAGCACTCCCGTGCACGCGCGTTAAGATCGATAATGAAGGGAATCTGGAAGCTCGTGATTTAGAGTGTGATCAATACAAATGCACAAGCTTGAGTTGTATAATTACCAAGTTTAATCCTCAAGCGCAAAAAAAAAACAAAAACAAAAAAAATATATTTGTGGTACCGACCTAAGAAGCTCTGCTGGGGTGCCTGCGATTTACGAATGTTATGTCAAGTCAACATGATGATGATCACCTGCCAACGAGGGGATAGAGGAAGAAAAACGAGAACGAGTATTTGAGCACAAAAGAGGAGGTTGGAAAAGTCGATTAACTTCTGCGAAGGCACGTATATATAAAGCCACGTGCAATATTTGTCTGAGAGGTGTTTTATGGGTTCGTGAGCACAAATTAAAGTAACCTGTTGAAATTAAACATTGTTACTTCTGCCGTTCCATCTTGAATAATCTGCCTCGCGTTTCACTCGGCCCTGTTTCAGAAACATTCACCCAAATGTTCTTACAGTTTTTCTATATTCAAAAACAGCGTACGGTGATTCCTAAGTTGCATAGATGCCGAGTTAGATAGTCGAGCATCTGTCGCTTCTTTGAATAAAAAGAAAAAGTTTGGGGAACGCGGATCCTCTCTGGCATTCCGTACGCCAAAGGCATCCTAATACCTCCATTCTCGTCGCTTCGTGTACGTAGCGCGCTAGTTTCACGAACACGTCGCAACTTCGACCACTTCCCCAGGGATAAGTCACTAGCGAGTCGCAATTATTAGTGCGCGCGTGCCGTCGATCGAATCTTCGCCTTGTTTGGGGCAAGGCAGCCATTCCGACTGTGCGGCTCTCGCGTCTAGCGATACAGAGCTCATGTACAGCTGCCAAGGTGCGCGAAAACCGGTTGTCTTTGCATTTGAGAAGAGACATTCCCACGGAGAAACAAAAGCTTCAGACGTCCCGGCGAGATGTAAGGCCCCGTGTACTAATCCCAAACCCGTCGCGCGATTGTACTCGTTGAGAAGCAAAGAAAACACGAATGACATTATCACTAAGACGGCAAGTTGGGCTAGTTGGTTGTACATTCCTGAGGTGAAACTCCTAAAGACAGGGACAAAAAATGGAGGCTTTCTTCCGTGTTTCCTAAAGACAGGGACAGGGACAGAAGATGGATGCTATCTGCCGTGTCTTGTTAGCATCTATCTTCTGTCCCTGTCTTTAGGAGTTTTACTTCAAGGACATTGCCACGCGGTTTCCGCCGTCCACTATGCCGCAGGGGGGCGCATGTGCACGATGTTAGTGTACTCTAAAAGGAAGCTAAAAAATGTTGTACTAAAGACGTACAAAGACAGAGGCCAGTTTTCCTCAAATTAGACACTTAATCTATTGAACAACCTGTTGTCCTATATAAAGGCAAGTTGAAATAGTGTTATTTCACAAATTAGTACTAATTCAATAATAGGACAGATCATATAAATCCAGAAAAAAAGAAAAGATGTAGTATCAACATTAATAAAACCTAACCAACCAAGCGGCACAATGCCGTAGCGGCAGTTGCAGTGCAGGTAACAAAGTCAGGCTATGCCAAAGCGTAACCTGATAATTTTACGTAGTATTTCCAGGTCAAAAGATGGAGGCCGAGGCCTGGTTGTTAGGCTTTGACCTCCAGCGCTTACGTCCCTTCTGTAAATAAAATCCGTACACACAAAAAAAAAAAAGCGGGGGAAGAGGTCAGTTTAGTTCGCCTTTCTGGTAACATCGTTACATGCTGTGCTCCTCGAGTTGCAATTTTATATTAATGAGGCAACTGCAAATGGCGGGTGCTAAGAGTCCACGCGCAATAAACTTAAATCAAACGCTATTGTGAAGACACGCACCGGGTTAGTATGGAGCATTAAAAGAGAAGGGACAGAGCTCATGTAAACTTGAAAGGAGGTAAACAAGAGGAAAATTGGAAAGTTTTCAACGAACGTTTCGCGAAGCTTCGAGACAGCCGTGGGCGTGCTGCAAAGCAAGCCTCAGAGTAGCGGTTCGAACGGCCGATGTAAGTATAGAGACGGCAAAAATACGATCGCCTAAAATCCCCACTGATATCGAGCAACGTAACAGCATGTCTCGTTCTGAAACGCGACAACAATGACAAAATGATGTCGACAGTGGCAGTAACAATGTCGCGCAGAAAGACGGCGTCACTCTAACAATGCGAGACACGTAGGGACTCCGAAGCACGTTCTCTGCATTGTTTGTTTTCCTCTGATGACCGCCGACGTGACCGCGACGCTGAGATTCGTACGCTCGCAGACGGTCGATTCAAGAATCCATACGCTGCAGCCCGCAGGGTACTTCGCGAGCAAGATAAAACTCCCGGTCAGCAAGAGGCCGGCCCATGACATCCGAATCCACGTTGACGCGGATTGCCCGTTCTCGGTTTCGTATTTGAGGACGTTATTGTTGCGTCTATAAATTTATTTGGAGGATTTGTTTATTGGGAAAAACAACTGCCCGGTTTATAAGGCACAATACTTGGTGCCGAAAATCAAAACTGTAAAATTTACGAATGATAAAAAATAAAAAAAAATTCAGAAAACGAGCTTGCAGTTGTAGAGTTAGAAGGACAAGCTCCCAACTGTCGAGCAGAAGTATTGTCGAAGGAATTTTATAAGCCTCCAGGCAGTAACAATGTCCTGCTTCGTCCTCTAAATAATCATTTATAAGGCAGAAAAAAAAAAAAAGAAAAAAGAACTGTCCAACCAGGGATGGGCAAAATACATGCAAATATGTATCGAAATACAAATACAAAATATTTCGTAAAAAATGTATTTATATACAAATATAATTGCATT
Source organism: Ixodes scapularis (assembly GCF_016920785.2). NCBI lineage: Eukaryota > Metazoa > Arthropoda > Arachnida > Ixodida > Ixodidae > Ixodes > Ixodes scapularis. Next base: position 14,128,574 of record NW_024609857.1, on the reverse strand, counting down.
TCCAAAAAAGCATTTAAGTACAAGATACAAATACAACCAAATGTACTTGGTCTCCTCCAAATACTTTTCCAAATGCATTCCTCAAAATTTGCGTCAGCGACTTCAGGGTACCTGCAACGGGTTTTTTTGTATCTCATTTTAATTTTGCGTCGGACACTCGGGAGTTAGTGTGCGAGACTCTAGTAACGTAATAGGAATATAATAAAAAAAAATGTAACCAGCTTGGGCGTAATAGGTAAAAAAAGTACAGAGCTTCAAGCAGCTTTTTTTTTTTTTTCTCGATTACATTTTGTTATAGACCAACAAAAAACCGAGACGACCAAGACGCGCAGCACTAGCTAGAGAATTTTTTATTGTTGCAACTCGCACCAGTTACGAAAATCTGGACGACCCGAGCATTTAGAATGTTCGAGGGAAAAATATGGATGGAAATCGGGCTGGAAAGCATCACAAGTTGTCACAGGCACATATTTAGCCAGTCTGCCAGTGAACGTCGATTTCGTCACTATTCTTGCCCTGGACTACCACCGTAATCACAAAGTCACTAAACGCTTGTGTTTGATTGAGATACACTGCATTCGGTGCAGAACGTAGTTTTCTTCCTGCTCTGGACAGTGACAATAAATTTGAGAGATGTATTTTTGGCCTACAAAATTGTATTTAATTACAATTGTATTTAAAATACCCACGTTTTAGTATTTAAATACACACGTCAAATACATTACCCAATTTGTAATTAACTACAAATGCAAAATACTCAAAGCATTTGAAATACGTATTTCAAATACTTGTATTTGAAATACTGCCCATCTCTGTGTCCAACCACCCGTACAAAAAGTGGCTTCAAACAAAAAAAAAAAAAATTGTTTTGTTTTGTTTCAGAGCAAAAGTTAAGCTAACGATACAATATCGGCGTTTAAAACATTTATCTTGCAATAGCTTATGAATAAAGCGTCAAAATGTTCCACAATAAATTAGCTATGTTTACTTTTTTCGTTGTTGCTGTTCTTTCTTTTTTTTTTTGTCAGTTGAGCGATTGAAGCGCAACGTGTGAGCCATACCTGAGTCCAAAAGTACGCTTATGTACGAATGGACAGAAACTTCGAGACGCTTTGAGACAAAGCGTTTGAGTTGTAACCGCGATCAGCATTTCAAAATACTCTGAAAATGCATGCCGCCGAAGAGACACGGTGACCCATTCTCGTTCACACAGTCCATGGCGTAGATTCCGTTCCGCTGCGTTACGTCGTGCAGCACAGCGTCTCACCCATTGGCTCGTCGTAAGGGTCGCCATAGCAACAAACGCAACTGTGTGAACGAGCCTTAAGTCAGCAACCCGGCATTGCGATGACAGTTTAGCCTGAAAATATTAAAAATCCTAGCCACTGCGCGATTAATTAGTTTAACAGCAGGTTATTTCGCGGGAAAAGAGACGGAAACTTGGCTATTTTTTTTTCAACAAGAGGTATTCGGTGCGGCGGCTTACTCAGTACAAGACGGGTCAAAACGGACACACCCTTAGCCTATTTGTAATCATATCTTCTCGTTTTCTCACTCGTGACGAACGAATAAATAAACAGTCGACGCCTTCTCAATTCGTCAACCAGAAAAAAGTGCCTTCGAAATTATTAGCTTCTTTTTTCATCTGGTCTTCCATTTTTCTTAAAAAAAAAATAAAGGTTTCACACAGCGGTCGTCGCCTCCAGCCACGTACACAAGCTAGCAGACCCGTAAGTTCGTAACTACAGGCCCGATTGACTGGACGCGCCATTCGTCCCAAGAGGAACGTAAGCACGCGAAGCCGTAACGACCCATGCCAGCTTCCTAAACCGAAGCGACGCTAGCGACTTCTCAACGCTTCTATAAAACACACACACACATACACAAACACACACACACACACACGCACGCACGCACGCACGCAAACACACACACACACACACACACACGCGCGCGCGCGCGCGAGCGAACGTACAGGCGCACGCACAATATCGAGCTTCTTCGGCGTTGCACTCAAAACCGTCAACCAGCGAAGCATGCAGGGTAAAAACTTGTAAACACTTATGCCGGGGTCACACTGCGTATATATCATACAAAAGGCAGCCTGCAAGCACGAGTCACCCCAATATCCGTGGTTCGAATGCCGCGTGCCAAGTTTTGTCCTTGAACTCGTTCCCATGCGGCATTTCAAAGCGTTTCGTATTATACTTCTTCTCAGCTTAGGTCCGAGCGCGGCCGATGTTAGGAGCCGAAAGGCCAATCAAACAGCGAAAGAGGCACAACGTCATGGCGTGCTCTCTGCAGTTGATAGGACCAGCCGGTATTCGGCGTGTCTCTGTGCGTGCTCCTCCACCGGCCTGTCCTACCAAGCGCAGAGAGCACGCCATGACGTTGCGCTTTTTGCGCTGCTTGATTGGTCCTTCGGTTCATAACATCGGCCGCGCTCGGACCTATAAGGTGAAACGAAGTATAGTCGTATTAAGCCGAGTAACACACCAAACGAAAATTCCGTAGCTTTCAGGACCAATGAAGGTGTATAAAGTAGAGAGCATTTCAACTGTCTGCGTAAGAGGGGAGCGTGTTTGGCAAGTCGCTTCGGTACAAAATAGTCACACGTGCTAAATGAAAAGCGCCGAGTAAACCAAACACACACTCTTATATACCATCTTTTCTGGCTATTCGTTTAGAAAATAAAACTCCGTATCTGTCAGGTGCATTGACGGACCACTATCGAACTTGCTTAGCCCTTGCTTTCTGATACTGTGTGATACAGAATGCACCGTAAATCTCTAAGGCGGTTCTATCTGCGTATCTCCCGAAATTGTTTTTTGCGCTAATTCTGGGTCACGTGCGCACCTATCCCAGTGCACTGTCAGACTGCCCGGCGGGGACTGTTTTAAAAAGAAATACCTCCGACTTGCATAGCAATACCAACAATTTATAAGACTTTTCGTCTCCTATGCGGGAGGCATCATCAGTGCGGCCTAGGAACACCCGACTAGCTACCAGCAATCCAACGCTTGCTTCTTCCTTCTCTTCATCCGTTCTGCCAACTTCTTCGTCCATGGCATACGGAAGACATCATCATCGTCGGCTCTCGTTTCAACTTCTTTTACGTCCGTCGTAGATGTGAAGTTAAATGAAAAGTTACTTCAGGATGTCGGTGTACACGTCGGGGAGGGAGCCGCGGTTGGAATTACAGGCGGATGGGTCACTGCGAATACACCATGATTCCAGAAATCTTCTGGGGCCCCACCGTTGTTCGCGTGCCAGGGTCACAGCGTTCGCAAGGTCAAAAGTGTGACCAGTCGTCCAACAATGGTCCACCAGTTCAGTTTTTGATCTTGTGGCATGTGTTGCCTCCTCCGCGTCTCTTTTGTGCTCTTTCAGGCGGGTACTCCGTTTGCGGCCAGTTTCTCCGATGTAACACTTGTCACAGTCCTGACAGTTCACTTTGCACACAATGCCACTTTGAGATTCAGGAGTGGTTGGATCTTTTGGCTTCGAAATGAGGTCACGTAATTTTATATGGGGTTTGAAAGTTGTTCGTATACCTAGTGACAGGAGGGACCGGCGAATAGATTCTGAGACGCCTTTTACATAAGCGATAGTCACCACGCCTGCTTTGTAATTATTAGTCGCCTTTGTTCTTCCCTGCTGCATCTGTTTACGTGTGTTTTTAATAAAAAAACACACGTAAACTGTTTTACTGACCATGCATGACCATGCGTGTTATATTACTGTCTTGTTATGTTGTTATCATACGGCCCGTGGAATGCTTTGGGCGAGACCGAAAATGGCCCGCGTCGATATGGAGCGCGGTTGACGGCGCCAAACCGTGAAGTGTTCCACTAACAGCTATCACTGTAAAAAAGAAGCCCTATACTCAAACTCTAACACCCCATTCACACGGTCGCAAAGGCACCTTTAGCTAAGGGACCTTAGACCAGCGCCGAATCAGTTCGCAATCCCCGTGCGTGACAGGTGCTCGCTACCCAAGAGCGCGGGCTGATTCGGCTATTACAAAAGGACCTATGTTAAAAGTAACTTTATGCTGGCATGTGTGAATGGGGCATGAAGCCTCGTGCTGGCCGTTACTTTGCTTCTCCGTAACTCAATGTTTTAGATCATCATGATGTTTCCTGACCAGTTCGTCTGCCAACTTTCGCTTCTCGAAACCCTATACTGTCGCGCCACCAGGTAAGAGCCAGCAAGGCTTAGCGGAGAGATAAGCTTCCCGATGCTGAACACGCATAATGGCCTGTAGATGTCTTCCTTTATCTGACCCCGAATTTTCGGAGCCCCGCGAACGTCCCGAAGCCATTTTTGATACGTTGTTGGACGTTCCAGACGCCGCGGCGACCTCACTTTTACTGGCGTACCAAAAATGACCGCGAATTTCGGTCGGCGTGGTGTCCTCGCCGTATACGGGCTTCTGTTCCTGCAAGCCGTAAATAATCGCCTGCAGGGGAGTCTCTTTTTTTTCACTTTTGGTTCGTTGGAGCGGCGGCAGCCTGTGCAGGTCGAGAAGGTGCGGGATATCCTCGTTTTCTTGCGGTATGAAGGCCCCAAAAAAGAAGCATTTATAAGCGGGATAAAAGCGACTTTGGGAGATTTGGCTCAGATGAAAAGATTTGGATTCGACTACGCATCAAATATCAAGAATCTAAAAAAAAAAAAGAACGAAAACAATTTGCCAATATGGGTCACGCCGAGGTCCGAATCAATTATGAAAAAGACAGCTGTGTGATCTTATCGTCGACAGTTTAGATGCATAGACGTTCGCGTGCTTCTAATACATACGTGCCTAATTTACTCCGCTCTAAATAGAGGCGATTAGCGTTCTCATCGGTCGATGTTTCGCACCTCCTTTCTATAACTTGGCGGCGAGTTGAAACGAAACCACAGAGATTGATGGGGTGCAGGTACGCATAAATATGTTTTCCTCGCTGACGTGTCATGCACGAAGTATAACAGTTAGGCGATAGTTCGGATCGAACGGGAACAGCCCGAGTACATGCATGCGTCGTAAATATGCCTCTAAATTGGTATGTTGTTCCCGTTAGCTTACGCTTGCCTTTGCCTAGCAGGCAACGTTTTGCTGGCTATAATGTCAAGGAGCCTAACAGGATAAATCAGCTTTTATATGTATATTACCTTTAGTATCGTTATTTGTTTTTTACGTGTTTTTTTCGGCATCTATGTGGCGTGTTTGCTCTTCCCATTATGGACAAAATATAAAGTGACATTTCACATCTTAGACCTACAATCCACGACAAGCACAGATAAAATAAATAATACATGTTTCGACTTTTTAGCAAGGACAAAAGCAGCGAATAGGGCATTGCTGGCAGCGTTTACATAATTAGAGATATCATAAAAAATAGAGCAACAAACTGTATTTCAAAAAACAGGTTACGAAAACACAGGGACGTAGCTCTACTGAACTGTAAAAAAATGAAAAAAAAAATGTATCTTTTTACTTGCTTCGCATAGCCCGCGCTCCTCAAAATCCAAGAGCCTCATGTCTAAAGCCGTCTTCCCACGAAAACTATTAGTGACGCAAGATGTCCGGTCATAAAAGCTAAATGACGCCTCGACGTCTCCGTAAACACGTCCATGCATCTCGTTTATATTTATTCCTCCACTCCACTCCCGAGGAACCTTTATAAGGGGCACCAAAGAATGGCTCCGATACCGACCCCATGGAGAACAAGAATTTGGGGCACACGTCAAGCGCGATGAAAAATGAAGCCGGGATGCCTCGCGGTCCACGAGTCCACGACATCCAAAGAACCGAGGAAAAAAAGTCTCCCAGTGCCTGCGGGAAGAGTGTGCACCGATGGCGCAGCATTAATCAGGCGTGACAGCAATAACGGGACACCCGGGAGGCCTCTCCCAACAGTGCTGGCCTCAGCGCACCTCGGGGCCGCTCAAATCTCCCGGGGTTAACTCGAGGCGCTACGTTTTATTCATTAGGGCAGCGCGCAAACACCTCGGACGAGCCGACTGCCTCTGGCCAGAGATTTTCGTAATGGCACCATTCGTCATGTTCCTCCTTGAAGAGGAGGCTCGCCGCTGACACGTCCTCGGCTTGAAGGTGCTGTCCCTCGTTAGAAAGACGTCAGCAGCTATTGTGTGGCATTCTGAGAGCTCTTTCAAAGAGAAAAGAAAATCTTTTTCTTGCATTTTGAGGCATGCCTTTACAGACCCCACTCAATGTCCTAAAGCCGCGGTCAGCAGCATGCTTACAGAGTTGTCTCGTTAACCCACAAAAAAACAAAAAAAAGTGTTCTTAATGTCAGCTGTTGATAATAACCGGTCCAAAATGCATGTGTTCACTCAGTTTGTTCCAAGGGGGGGAGGGGGGCGGGTAAAGACGGGAGCAAACCGCGGCAAATCCTGAACGCTGACATCTGTAGTCCCGAGAGAAAGAACGAGAGAGAGAGCAACAGGAGAGTCGAAGAAAGAAAGCAGACGAAAGTTGGGCGTTTACGTTTTGTACGGACGAGTTGAAGTTGCTCGAGCGCTTGTCAACTGTTTATTTAGCTTTATAGAGTGCGCGAGTCTGGTGTTTTCCTGCAAAGTAAGCTAGAAAAAGAACAAGGTATACAGACCTTACAGGTGAAGTTTTTCTGCTTCTTTCTGGACATTACATCGTATACAGCGATGTAGGGCCCATCGGGACCTAGAAGAGCCGATGTCCGCGTTTGTGTCCCGTCGCTCCGTAGCGGCCCGAAATCATAGGACCCTCTATCTTATTATACTAACTCTATGGTTTGTCGCCCCGAACGTTGTCTATATAACGGGGTATTTATATTAAAGGGATATGTTCTGACGAGACATAACTGTGCATCATACAAAAAACAGTGTGCAAACAGTGTCGGAGGCGTGTTTTTGTCCTCGTACGATGACCCCGTCGCGGTTATATGTACAAAAACTGTCTGCAGACATGGTCGAAGCGCAAAGCAAACATAATTCAAGTATACTTGAAGCCTGTCCGCAGTGAGTTTCGTCGTGACGGCTCGAAGCTGAGCCATGGCTCGAAGCTGAGCCGTGACTTGAGCTAGTGACGGCTTGTAGCCGGGACATGTATAAAAATTTTATTCCAGTTCATGAAAAAAAAAAAAAAAAAGATCCAAATCCACTAAACAAAAAGCCATCCTCGAAATATTGAAGAAGAATCTTCTAACCAGTCTAACAAAAATCAAAGGAAAGTCAACTATCGGACTTTTTACTCGGCAAAAAAGCACAAAAAAGGTGTTCCGTTTCGCGCCATATATATGTTTCGAAAAAGCACATAGCTGACAAAAACATATGTCGTCCTTTTTAGCTAAACGTTTGCCCAAAGTTCAGGTATAAAAGACCCGTCGAGATTTATGCCCCGAAAAGTGTAATCGCTTTCTTCGAGAGAAAGGATGTGACATCGCTTCAGGGTTTTCCATCGACATACAGGACACGTATTATTCCATCCCACATACAAATCTCCTAAATATTCTGCGAAACATTATTGAAGGACAAGGACAGCCATTCAAAAACGACGCCGGCATCAACTTGCTAGAACTTTCAAACATCCCTGAGGCTTGTTAGAACTTCCAAACGTCTAACTGAAGGCGCCTGTAGTGACGCATCAAAATTAACAGTACGTACAGAAGAGTGGTATCTGAATAGGATCCTGTGTAGTTCCATACAGCGATCTGTACTTCGCGACATGCGGATCTGCCATCCAAGACCGTTTAAAATATTTCAAAGTTGAGGCCATCTTCAGATATGTGGACAATTTTCTAATATTGTCTAACACTGAGGGGAATAAACCAATCAACTTGTGCAAAGAAGTAGTCGTGCAATGTTTCGAACAAAGCTGCTCGGGTCTTGGCTTCACTCATGAACTCGCAGTCAACAAATGCATAAAATTCCTGGTTCTATCCTTAAAGTTCACACCACGCCACGTGTGTTGGATATATGTCATGCAAAGTCTTGCAGAAGATTTCTTTCCTTTGGGTTCTAACCTTCAAAGAATGTCAAACGAGGAGTTGCCACCACGGTGCTCACTTCCGGTCTTAAAAAGTCACGTGAACATCATGTGGGGCGAAGTTTCGCGACGCAAATCTCCAGGCTCCAGGACGCAGATTACCAACACTCCTGGTATTGGTATGCGAAAACATATTTAAGAGAATCCTGCGTCAATCTGAGGGCAATGACGAAGCAACAACGAAGAAGCCTCGAACACCTTTAGTAGTAGCAGTAGCACCCTCTATCTACAGGCTCACTCATCGATTAAAAAAGATTGCTGAGCGGCAGGGCGTTCAAGCGTTATGATCTGCGCCGAATAAGGCCTATTCTATGTGCCAAAAAGTAAACAGGGAAATGAAAAAAAAAAAACTGCAACGTATCCCACAAGACCAAGTACACCCAATGTGAGAAGGAGGTTGTACACCAAATCTTACTGTTATGAAGCCAATTTTACATTGGAGAAACTGGAAGGCGCACTAATGACTGCAAGAGGGAACATGGAGCTTCAGTGAAGGCCATCAGAGAAGCAGGGCGCCTACCAGCTTAGAGTACCTAAATAAGCTACGCTTTAGAGTAACGACACTCCAGCCATCTTGGTGCTTGAAATCATGGTGGCCAGTTATTGGGAGCATTGTCTAAAACCACAGAAAACAATTTTCCGTCCTCCAGACGCATAAGAAAGTTCGTGACAGAGCAAAACGATATCACCTGAGCTTCCTACCACCGCATCTAAAGCTGAGGGCGTCGCATTTTTGAATTGTGGCGATCGACAGTCGCGTCTGCTCTGCACTAAGCACCAAGATGGCGGCGCCCACTAGCATATCGTGGAACGGAGTGCCGATACTCTGAGCGTAGCTCATCTGGTGGCTTTATACCAGCCCATTGTCGCGTGTGTCAGTGTGCGCCAGAGTTTTCTAGCCTAAAACAAGAAACTGCAACAAGTTCGCTCGAGAAATCCTGGAAGCTCTTGCCATTGACGTGAAGGCGGAAAATTGTGTGAGTGCGCCTTCCATCACGCTACACAACAAGAAAGTCGTCTCTCTGAAAAGGGCCACACCCATAGTGGGCAAATGAAAGACAAGGACGATGGCTCGGTTATAAGGAAGACATCCTTCGATTAATTTAAATGTAAGTTAGATAAAGAAAAATGTGAAGTAAAACGCTATATCGATAAAGAAAAAAGCTCACCTTAATTAAACAGTTGCTAGTCCAGTGGTGTGTATGCCTTTTCTGTCTCCCTTTTCCCCTGTATGTAACCTTACTTCATGTTCAGCTCGCACCATATATAACAATAAATACTGTCATCACGCCTGCAGCAAACACCGTGTGTTTCATATGATGTATGAGCAGTCTGACTGTGGCTTCATGCTTTGTCTACTGCCTACAATAGGGGTTTTATACTAAGCCGAAAATGAAGGCAACACCATCACTACAGTTTTACATTTTTAAAGCTTGACCTGGTGCAAACTGTTGCAGTCACGAACAACACAGAGGCTCTTTAAATGCCATAGCATTTCTTTCGGTACCTCCAGCTCACCTCCCTCCCTTTTCCCGTGAAAGGTTCTGCTCTGTTACACGAAACGAATATGCAAGCGCTGGAGAGTGGTAAGTGAATAATCTGAGAAGAAAGAACAAAACTCTGAGGGTCCCCAAAGACACGCACAACTCCATTAGTTCCCATCATATACAACGTTCGTTCACAGACTGACCCAATTCACCACCATAGCAAAGTCAAACCATCCCACTGGACATTGGCTTCTCTCCTATAGCCTCCCTTTCTATCGTCTTGCACTTACAATCCTTAAAGAGAAACGTAAACGAGATAAATCAAAAGAGATAAAGAACAGGAAACCTTATTATTCCCATTTTCTCCTCCAGCCCAACTATTTTTTAGCTTTCTATTTTTTTAGTTGATCCCTATCGTCTGAAACACTTTAATGGTTAACTTAGATTCCCTTCCCCCCCCCCCCCCTCCTCGCCTATGAGCTTAAGTACTTTCATTAAAGAGACGGACAATAATTTAGCTAATGTCTTCCGTCTAAACCAAACCAACATAAAGCTATATGAAACCAATTGAATTATTTATGGTAATTTATAGTGCGTACCCCACGAAGATAAAAGTTCGCTCAGAAGAGTCCGATGCGTTTATACATACTCGAGAGCGGCGCCACGTCTTGAATCATATATATTTATATATTTTCTTTTCATATCAAGGAACGCAATCTAACATTAGAATTTAAAGTCGTTCCAAGTAACAGGGGACAATAACTTATTCTCCACCCGCGCAAATATAAAAAAGGGGGAAAAAAAAGGAATCAGTGTAAAAGCAGGGTCATTAGGGTAATGGAAGTAATGGCTCGCCGTCTCGGGATTCCGAGCGAAGATCTTCTTTATGGGTTTCCGCAAAGGGTTGTGCTCGTGCGGTTCCGTGGTATATATTAGCGGGATTGCGAGACCCCCTCAAAAGGGCCTCATGCGTCATCATCATCCCCTCTCCCAACCTTTCTCGCCCGGTCGCGCGCCTTTCTAATTCTGTTTCTTTCTCGCCTTTATTCCTACTGTTTGCGTTTTTCAGCGTGGGTTCGTTGGCTGTTTGGAGAGACCGCAGAAATCGATTTCTTAACATATCGAGCTACGCCTTGTACGGTGGTGGCCAAAGCAAAGAATGTGCGCTCTGTCGAATTGATTCTGAACAAACTTACCTGAGCAAAAAGTTAAAAGTAAAAATATTTAAATCCCTACCTACGGCGTTCGTCTGCTAACCAACTGCGTATGATTGGCGCAACAGCCGTCATGTGGCGGCAACACACAGCACAATAGAAAATTTTAACGGATGTTTACAAAGACAGCATGGTACTAATAACATGGGAAGGAAAGAGAACAAAGCCGATTGAGATAAAACGAGGTCTTAGACGGGGGACAGGGATGCCATTTGTCGCCCTTGTTGTGCATGGTGTATCTTTAAGGATTAGAAGAAAAGTTGTGAAAAGGAATCTAGGGCTTGACCTTTCATACGACAGGCAAGGTCAAAATATCACACAGTCATTACCACGTCTGACGTAGTGCTAATGGACGATAGCAACATGGAGCGTCAGTCCCTAATGAATATATGTGGCGCAGAGGGCCACAGGTTAGTCTTAGAATTCAGTAGCGACAAATCTGTGGTCAAGGTGTTAAATGATGACGGAATTGCAGAGCTAAATATACAAAGATTAGAGGTCGAGCGAGTCTATAAATAGAAATATCTAGGAGTATAAATTAGCGAGGGTATAGAATACCTCAATGAACATGCAAAATGTGTAACTGGTAAGGGCAACAGAAATGCAGCTGTAATGAAAAATATACCAATGTGGAAATGTAAAGGTATGAGGTGGTGAGGGAGATCTGGAAAGGAGTTATGCTTCCGAGCCCGACTTTTGCAAATCCGTTTTGTGCCTAAAACTGGACGTCCAGGCAAGGCTCGAAATAAAGCAAAATGAAGTAGGTAGATTGGCTCTGGGAGCACAGAGTAAAACACCAAACCAAGGTGTACACGGCGATATGGGATAACCTTCGTTCGAGGGCAGGGGAGCTAGCGGTAAGATAAAATATAAGGATGCGCTAAAAGAAATAGATGCAGAGCGATGAGCACGAAGAATTCTTAGTTATTTACAGATGAGAAGCGTCGATACAAAATGGAGAAAGGAAATTAGAAAACTTAGATTAAATATATGGGTGATAGCAGGGAGGCCGATGAGGAAATAAATGTTAAGAAGAGAGTTAAAGAAACTAAGAGGGAAATATGCATGAAGCAGCCATGCAGAGTAAATCGGCCTTGGAGATGTACAGATCGTCTAAGAAGGACGTTACTAAGGAGCCCATCTTCCACAATACTAGAGGGAGCTCCTTGTTATTCAAGGCGAGGATGGCAATGTTGCGGACTAAGACATATAGAGCTAGATATCAGGAAGTAGACACGGTGTGTAAAGCTTGTGGAGAGGTGGAGGAGACGGCTGAGCACTTGATACTTTACTGTAAGGGGCTTCACCCTGAAGCAGCTGAAGAGGCGAATAATTTAATGAATGGACTGGGATTTAGGGACACTGAAGAAAAAATAGACAGGGGAAAGGTGGAGATAGCCAAGAAGATATTATCTGACTGGTGGCATGGGTCGAGGGGAGGATGAATATTTTCTTACCCTCTTCCTGACGACCCGTAGGGCGGATGGTGTGTGCACCCGGTTGCATAAAGGTACCTACGTTGTACGAATCGTATATAAATGTTAAGAATAAATCTCTGACATATGTCTATGTTAATTAAATGTTAGGAAAAAAAAAAAAGAACACTGGCTAGGTGGCGCAAGCCGTCGCCCAATTAAAGGAGTTCAGCCTCATCTATCCATCCATCCACAACACACCTTTTTTTAATGTTTTACTGGCAAGAATAGAAAGGTCATGTACTAACAATTGGCATAAAAATAGTGCATCGCTTCCGGTCCAGAAACGTCGTCTACTATTGCCGACATTGAGGGAATAGCCCGTTCTCGCCGCATGTAGGCTCTCTAGCCGCATGCCATTTTACGCGCTGCCATATGTCGGCTGTTGTGCCAATCAGACGCCTTTCATTAGCGGACGGACGCCGTCGGTAGGGATTTCAAGTCCTTGATTCCTGGCCTTTTATTCATGTAAGTTTGTTCAGTGAGATTTAATGCGCATTCTTCGGCCACACAACCTTAGCTTGATTTGTTCAGAAACCGATTTATGGGGTCCTTTCAAACAGCCAACGATCCTTTTGACTCACGTTTTATTTTGCTACTTTTTCCGTTCGTTCGCACAAGCTCCCTTCTTTCAAACGATTTTCGCAAGGCTTACAATCGACTTTCGAAAATTCCCTATATCAGAATTACAATGTGAAGCCTGTCCCAATATATGCTAAGTTAAATAACCACGCGGGAAAAACAAACAGCTATTGTCAGAACCATAGGTCGGCATTTTAGAGCCCCTTCATTTACCATCACATCACGAAGAAAATCACGTCTCCAAATTCATTCGCATTCACGTCACAAGGTACTTCGACCTCCCAAAGTCACGGCCCTTCACATCCCGGTGTTCAACCGCGCCAAAACTTCATCCCCTTCACATCAGGGCTTTCAAACTCAGCCGAGAATTCATCCCCCTCACATCACGGCTTTTAACCGCGCCAAGAATTCATCCCCATCACGTCACCGCTGCCTCCGAATTCACGGAGTCATTCACCATCACATCACCAATTCACGAAGTCATTCACCGTCACCACGAATTCATCGGAATTCACCATCGTGAATTTATCGGAATTCACCATCACATCATAAATTTATCCGAGTTCATCATCACTTCACGAATTCATCCAAATTCACCATCACTTCACGAAGTCATCCGAATTCACCATCACATCATGAATTCATCCGAATTCACCATCACATCACGAATTCATCCGAATTCACCATCACATCATGAATTTATCCGAATTCACCATCAAGTCACGAAGTTATTCACCATCACGGTCAACACGAATTCACCGGAATTCGCCATCACATCATGAATTCCGCATAATTCACGAACTCATTCAGGTTCAATCTGACTAAATTTGACTTCACGGCTGGTAGCCCTTCACGAGTTCGCAGTTCTTGCGGAATAGGACTGTGGCGACGTTTTATGTCAGCCACTTGAAACCAGGACCTGACTTCGTCGGGGAAGTGGAGTATTTCGAGTGCGCGAAACTCGAAGCACATTGATAGAGCGCCAACCCAGCCAGTGCCGCGCTGCGATCGTGTCACGTGAACGTGTTCCATGCGCCGCCGTGCGGAACCGGCAGGTCACGTGATATGATCTCGGCACCGGATTAGGTGCGCCTGCTCGTGACGTCGGCTTCGTCTTCGTCTCTTCATTGCCACTGCCACCGCACTTCCCTTATAAACAGCTGGTACTTTGAAAGTGCTCGACAAAGAGCCACTGCGCTGAGGCGCGCACGGCTACGCAGCGAGACTGATGCCCAAACCGCTAAAGTAAAATCGGTTCCTGTCGTTTGCAGTGAAGGATGAAAACAACCAGCAAGCAAACAAGCACCTGCGTAACATGTTTTTCACCTATTCTGAATTAATAACCGTATTCACTATCACGTCGAAAATTAAGTTCAAGGTATTACTTCCCATCACAAACTTATCAACTTCACGAGTCACTCACATCACAAATCAATCGTGTTCACGAGCCATTCACCGTCACGTCACGAATTCATTGAGTCATTCACATCACAATGAATTCTCTTCAGTTCATGAAGTCATTCACAATCACAACACATCATGAGTTTATTCAAATTCACGAAGTCATTCACCATCACATCACGACTTCATTCAACATCACATCACGAATTCATTGAAATTTACGAAGTCATTCACCATCACATCACGACTTCATTCACCATCACATCACCGACTTCATTCACCATCACATCACAAATTCATTCAAAATCACGAAGTCATTCATCATCACATCACGACTTCATTCACCATCACATCACGAATTCATTCAAATTCACAAATTCATTCACCATCACATCACGAATTCATTGACATTCACGAAGTTATTCACCATCACATCACGAATTCATTTAAATTCACAAAGTCAGTCACCATCACATCATGATTTTTTTCAATTTCAAGAATTCATTCAGAGCCATTCAGATTCACGCCGTGAATGTGAATGAAGGGGAATGAGCGAGTTCATGAATGAATTTGCCGAGGTATGGTCAGAACACACGACAGCTTGTGGTTGTTTTCTCTTTAACTACTAGAAGGCTACAAGTGCGCGCTAGAACGCAACGGGTGCAGTAAAATACAGTCAGGTTGAGCACCTGGTAGACTGGAATAGTTTATTTGCGCTCAAATGACCCTAGTGTTTGATGCTACGACTAGGTTAGTTGTAAAAAAGAGCCGATGACGCGATTGCGCTATCAGAGTCTTACAGTATGCATCCCAGGCAAGTGTGATACGCCTACGACACACCTGACATTTTGGAAGATCAATATTCTCTCACCGCCACCTCGCGATACCTTAGCTTTCTCTTTAAGGACCTGAATGACCTCTTAATTTAGACCAAACTATGAGGCAGGTCGCCAACAATTCTGGTATCACATCTTCTCTTTTATCACCGCAGAACGGGGATGTGCATCCCCGATGGCAATTGTATACAGCTTCTTCATAACTGTGAAAACAGTTACAGACCTATTTTGCCTCCTTGTAACATTTAAAGGGGACTTGTTGCTACCTTAATTAGGTCCCTTTGGTCTGTTCTACTTTACCTTTTTCATTATTTTTAGAGTATCTTGCTTTATTGCTTTAAGTTTAAAATAACGTGCGCACTACTAAGGCTAAGAGTACTTTGTCTTCCTATTAGACACAAAAAACAATAAACATTCTCCGACCGGCTAATTGGAATACCGTGAAGGGACACTGAAGTGACACAAAACATTTCGGGAACCTCAGTGTCCCTTTAAAGGGAAGCTGAAACACGTCTTGAAGAAAACGTGTTGGAGGCGAATTTTAACGTACTCTTATCCCGTGAATCTGGATATCACGTACCTTTAAGATTTAACTAAACTCGAGAAAACACAAAAAATCTCCGACCAGTCGTGACGTCATACTAGGATCTTTGGGCCGCCAAGCGCGTGTCGCTCGTTAGGGCAGCGGCAGCGCGCGCAATTGCAAGCTTGCAAGGTATATTCCCCCACACTGACACCAGTCATGACGTAATTTTCTGACTCAAAAAAAAAAAATAACAGGTGTGGGCGTGCACAGTTTTGACATGCACAGTAGATGCGCGAGAGTGGAGATTTCAAAAAATTCGATTATGACGTCACGGCCCGGAAAGGAGGGGCTTCAGCGGTACTTTAAAAATTAATTTCTGCGGCCTCCATGCACCAAATCAAAAAAAAAAAAAAAAAGCAATCTTGATATTCGTGATCCTGGAGGCCAAATGAAGACGGTTTAGGTGTTTTTCCTCAAATACAGGACAGCTTCAGTTTCCTTGTTTCTCTAGAGGTGTTGAAAAACGAATATGGCGCCGGAGGGTCACGTAAATATGGCACGGCAGTACTGGGAGCCATTTTATACTAAAATCTTCATAGAACATCCTTGCCAGTTGTTTAAGAAACAAATATTGACAGCTATTCGTGTATTCTTTGTAAAGGGATCGAGACCCATCTAGCGGCAAATATGTTTGTGCCAAAGGAGATTAAACGATAAAAGAAATAACACAATACTGCGTTTTAATAAAAAAAGATATCACATAATAAAAAGAAGCAAAGCTCACCTCCGAAAATGCGGCGCAAATCCGCTGCACTGTCCGAAGCACTTTTGACAGGGACCGTCCATGGTGATTCTACGATAAACCTGAAATAAAAGAAAAAGAAAGAAACGAGTTAATATAAGTTTCGCAAGCCGAAAACCATCAAAGTTCAAGGTGCATTGGATAACTAAACATACCAATACGCTCGCTTTAAGATCACATTAATAAAACCTCTCCCCTTCCTTTAAAATTGCTTGAACCACTTTGTTCTCGGTCGGCTTAGATGCACAGCGCGTGAAATTATGAGACAACCAATTTTTTATTCCTTTTTAACAACGTTTGAAACTAGTATTTTTTTACTCATTGCCTGCTTGCTTTCTGTTAGTCTTCATTTACGATATGATTAACTGGCGGTTGTAAGTATCCCGATCGAATTATTTTTTTTTTTCATTTAATGTTGAAAGTTTCACATAAGAAGTTGGCCAGCTCTTTTGTATCACCCAATAGGCTCTTTTGAAAGGAGGGTTATCTTTATGAACAGCGAGGTAGAAAAAAGAGAATGCATTGGTGGAGCAAATCAAAACACGAAGGTGGTTCTGGTGGTCGACTTGCTGTACTAAACGTGCGCATGGAGTTGTTTTCTAGACTATATACTGTACGAAGACCTAGACATTTATCGTGAAACTAAATGCGGATCTCTTGAGCAAGGCACAAGTTTGTCAGCAGCATTTTGAGCCAATGTAAGTACGAACTACGTGCGACCGGCCGCTCATGCACCTTGAGCGTTCTTAAAGCTCTGGCGATGCAGATCATATTAAATACTCATTTCCAGCAAAATATTTCTTACGCCTGAATGTCCCTGATTGGTGGCAAGAGACCATGTTTGCGAACAACAGGTTTACAGCTCGCCTTTGACCGGTCACGTTTTGCCGAGCTAAGCCAACGTCAACCTACCTTTGAAGCCTCGAACCATTTAGATATGTTTGAATGAAAACAGAGATTCCTAACTTCGCTAAAGCTTTTTCTTTTTTTTGATTTCTTGGTATTTTTAATTTTTTTTTTTTTACTACATTTAGTCTTGAACGCAGAGAAACTCGCAGCCCACGTGTTCTCTCTCACAGCCTGACCAAGGCGTGTTCGCAAATGCGATGTGGCGAGCAAGGAAATGCTCATGCCAAATGCAGGAACACACCAATGAGCGCGCAGACGCTTTGATAGAGACGTGCGTACACATGGCTTGCAGGCAACATCCTCGCATCACGATGGCGGTCATTTTTACTCGTTCTTGCCGAGGAAAACAAAATTCGGTGGTGATAAACGTACATTGCAGAAAGTCTAGCTTTTGCGTGTTTGCCACTTTGAAGGGAAAGAGGGGGGGGGGGGGGGGGATTCATTAACCATGACGTCATGCGCAGGCCGCGCGTGACGTCATCATTAGTGGACAGGGAACGCAGTTCTCTGTAAAGAGAACTCAGTTCCCTGTCCACTAATGGACAGAGAACTGCGTTCCCTGTCCAAGCTTGTACACATTGGAAATGTGCATAAAGAGCACTACAAAGTTAGGACGCAAGTTACAGTTTTCCCGGCCCAGGTCAACCTCACAACACAGCAGTAAAGCTTAAAGGGTCACCGCCTGACGAGCGCTCAGGGGACCGCGTCAGCGTTGTCCGAAGTGCTCCGAGGTCTTCAGCCAAGTAATGAGAAACAACGAGCAACGGGCCAAATTGTTGACTCTCACCGGTGACGGCGAGTGCCCCCTGCGTTAAAGAGACAGCCATAGCCTGAAATTGTTATTTGTTGTGATTATAATGTAATTAAATGCAAAGGCGCAAGCGAGCTGGACAAGAATGATGAAGATAATCCCTTGAGAAGGGGAACAAGGTGGACAAAAGACAAACACAAATCACCAAAGACAGCTAGGTGTGGTCACCTGGCTGTGTTTGGAGATTTGTGTTTGTCCTTTGACCCCCTTGTTCCCCTTCTCCAGAGATTATTTTCGTCGTGGTCCTTTGTTTGTTTTAGCAACAACGCTTGGATGGGACGAACGCCCTTTTCGCGTTGTTATTCGTTGACACAGCACCTCGCACAAAAACAAACAGTGATGCAATGTTATCCAAAAGCGACAGCTTTATTAAGGAAAACCTAAACACGCAATAGTGTGTTCCTAGGTTTAACTATGTTACGTTGTGATACCATCGCGAGTCACTGGCATATCCGGCCATCGCATGCGGCGTGCCAATCTACCTTTTGAATTGGTTGCGTTTCATCACCGCCACCTAGGTACAAATGAGGTATGCTTACTCTCCACCTTAAAGGCCGACGACCAGACGCGAGATTCTGCAAGGTAGAAGATCGTCCTCAGCATGGGAGAGGAGAAAACAGGCAACGGTGGACAGAGTAGAAGGGGGAGAGGAGGGAGAGGAAAGTGGAAAGCGCGAACTGGTTGCCGGTCTTTAACGTCAAAGGAAAGGTCGGATGACGGGCAGCGCTACTGTTGATTCGTTCCCTCTCTCACATTTGTTCTCAAATTCGCGTGACCTCTTTGGCGCGGTCAATGGTCAGCGGCGTCCGGAGGTACAGGGTTACGTTAAGTGTTGTGGAGAGGGAAGTTCCAAGGCCGCCTTACGTCTAGGTGGTGTGTGTTTCATACGTCGCACAGATATCCCAATAGCTCACGGTCGTAACTTTTTTTTTTTTTTTTTTTTTTGCGAGAGAGGGCAGGAGCAACGCCTTGAAATGAAAGTGAGTGAGAATTAAGATATTTCTTATCGGTAAACCCGTGCCATCATCGCGTCGCCACCTTTGAAACCCGATACCTCCGCGTCAAGTTTGGTTCCGTCTAGGATGAATGTACACTTGAAGCAGCGCACTTTCGACGGCGCCTTTCTCAAGTCCCCGGAGGTTGTTGCCCCAAAATGAGCGTCCGGAAGGATCATTCGGGACATTAGAAAATCCTTCTCGCCTTCTGGGCTGTGCCGGCGCTTCATGCAGCTTGGGCAAACACGCTGACCGGAAGCTCCGACGCTGTCAGCTATTTTCCTCTTCCCGTAGTTACGAAATAAAAGAAGAAAAAAAAAAGAAAAAAGCTGCGCTTGGCAACGGCTGCAGAAAGAAAAACAAAATACTCTGAGAGAAATCGTGTTGACAGAGCAAACATCTAACAGCTCGAGGCGTTCCACTTCGCTTGCCTCCGGAGCTGTACATGGAAAATGAGTCTTTTCTACCCTCCGTGCGCCTCCCACAGCGCCCAGGGCTCCACTATCAGCGGGACGCAGAGCATCAAAAGTCTGCCTTGCCGTTTCCTGCGAGCCCGAAGGAAGACGGGTGATGCCGTCCCATCTCTATAGGAGATGTTAGACAGCGTCCAGTCTGGCCAACTACTTCGTGATGCGCATGAAGTAACTAGTTTAGCAACACTACTGCTTCTGTCAGAAAACATTTCTTCTGGCAACGTTCGGAAGTTTATGACCATCCTTAAAACTAAATAAAAACGACGACTCTTCCCTAATGTAATCCTCAGTGTTGACGGACTTGCCTTCTTTTGTCTGTGAGCTGTGACTTTGTATTTACGCTGAAGCCGCACTCGCACTAACCACACATTAAAAAGGAAAAAAACAAAAAAATCTTGGTGTTTTCTACAGACACGATGACCATCCTCGTCGAAAGTCAACGAGTTGGCTTTCGACGAGTTAGCCTAGACCCATGTATAAGCCAACTCGTCGACGGCCCATTCGTCGAACAGGCCAATTCCTCCTATGGACAACTCGTCGAAGAAAAACTCGTCGAAAAGGCCGACGGGTCGCCGCTCTTTCAAAATCAAAGTATATCATTTTTTGTCCTGATAATTTGAAGCAAATACTGTCCTAAAATTGCCGCACTGTAATTGACCTTACGTGTGTTCTTTTATGTTTAAGATAACAGCTTGCCGTTTTCACGGTGCATGAGAGACAGTCACTGTGTCCCGCGTGTGTGGGGGCGCGTGTTAACCCACCCAGCCCAGCCATTCACGCCGCTTCGCGGTCGGACAGTCTGCAGCAGCCCATTAAAAAAAAAACGTAAACCCACCTCGCCCTTCAAGAGGCTTCGCGGCGACAGTCTACGGCGGCTTACTGTAAAATCCTTTAATTTCGTGGCCACGATTTTTCGCGGCCACGGTTTTTCGCGAACTGGGCAGCGAGATTACATTCACGACTATTAAATTTCGCAATTTGTAAAAGCAGGAATTCTCCCCTACAGACAATATAAATATTCGCGCCCACTAAAGTTCGCGAATGTTACAGTTCGCGAAATTCGCGAAAACTAAGGGCTCGCAAATATGAAGGGTTTACAGTATTACAAAAAGTAATAAAGAAAAGGAGCTAAAGGACGATCGCGAGATGTCACATTTCTCAAATGTCTCAGGGTTTTGTCCTGCCTCCGCCTTCTTTCGATTTCGCTTTGGCTTGTAACCTAAGGCGCTGTCAGTGAAGTCACAGATACAATTTTTGGTCCAACGATAACAAAAAGCCACGAACTTTTACTTTGGACCGCCATTCAACCCATTTGACCGAATCGCCCTTCACCCCATTCAACGAATCGCGCTTCGACAGATTGACCCATTCGACGAATTGCCCTGTTAAGAATTCGCCTATTTGACGACTTGGCCGTAGACGAATTGGACGTCGACAAATTGGCCGTCGAGAATTTGCCATCGACGAATTGGCCGTCAACGAATTGGCTTTCGACGAGTTGGCCGGATCTCCTTTTGTGTGGCCAATGTTACAGGACCGTTACACAAGGAAGGATCACACCTGACACAGTATCAGCAGACTTTCTTTTGCGCTTTCTGTATTAGCAGAGGGACCCTGGCTTAAAAGTCAACTTTAGTCGCCGTTCGACGTTGATTTATGCATTTAGGTGCTTTTGTTTAGTCTTTGTTTTCTATTGCCCATGTGGCCTTTATTTCTTGGCATAAGAAGAGGAGGAGAAGAAGAAAAGAAGATGATGAGATCAGGAGGAGAGGGGGTAACCAAGGCGGCCTGCCTCGGTCGGCTACTCTTATACTGGTGAATGGGATGGGGAGGTGACATAAGAAGAGAAGTCTACGCCGTTACATATATACAGCGCTTATGACGGAAGGCGCGTACTCCCACTCTTCCCCGCAACGCGCCTTACACAGACAGTCGTTAGACAGATAATGGCGCGCACTGCTACGGCGATTTAACCAGACCATGGCAATTCCGGTTAGCGGCACGTTTCTAGATTCGATACGCTGCGTCACTCTCTGTTGTCGGTTTAAATCATCTTTTTTTGTTTTAAGGTTTCATTAAAACGCTTCCCGATGTTTCCATGGGTGGCACTAGTGCCACTAAATAAGCCACGCTTCAGAGTAACGACACGTACCCATCTTGTGGCTTAAAATCACGGTTGCCAGTTATCTGAAGCTTCGTCTGAAATCACAGGAAACGCTTTCCTGTCCTCCAGACACCTTGAAACAGTTCGCGACAGAGCAGAGCAATAATACATGAGCTTCCTAACACCAAATCTAATGCTGAGAAAGTCGCATTTTTGAATCATGGCGATCGGAACTTGCGTCTGCTCTGTACGACCACCAAGATGGCGGCGCCCACAATATTATTAGGGCGTAGAGTGCCGATACTCTACGCGTAGCTCATTTAGTGACTCTAGGTGGCACTAAAAAGTATGAAGAAAAGGTCTACCCCGCTCTGCTTGTGCGGTATCGTTCACTAATAAACACGTCTTTGTTTATCGCAGGTTGTAGAGAGTCAAGGAACACAGTGTCAGATAACAATGTTTTCCCGTGGGTGGGCATAAGAATTCAATTCAATTCAATTCAATTAATTTTATTTACTCCCATTTGTACATATGGGTGACGGAGACAGGGAAAAAAGCTGCAAAATGTGCAGCTTGACAAAGCCCCTGCCCCCTATCGGCAGATCGGCAGACAGGAAACGTTAACAGAAACATTTTAAAGGCGAAAAAACAAAACAGGCAGTTCTATGCAGGAGAAAAAAGTTTAAAAGTTAGAAGTGAATATTGAGCCCTGCCTGACCAGAACAACTCCCTTGTACGTCACGTACACCATGTCAGTAACTGTTCCACTCATATGAGTGTCACTGAACGATAACAAAAGAATATTCTCGTCAATAGCTGGCGGGAAGACAGATCATTTTCGGTTGCCAAGGGACCTCTGCCTTTGCTACGTTGACAAGTGACATGGCAGTGTAATCGACCGGTGAAGCCCTGCAAACATGCGGAACTAAAATTCTGAACACTTACAAAAACTGAACACTTACAAAAACTAACTAAAAATCCGCAAAAAAAAAAAAAAAAAAAAAAACACGACGGCAACAACAAACAACTTTTACTTTCACTCAAGTTCTTGAAAACGGGAGGTGCTCCATTGGCATGGCGTGGTAGCACTGCAGGGAAGCATAACAGAAAATCTAACATAGACGAGACGTTCTTCCAAAGAAACGACCGTGCGGAAAACTACCCTCGGCAACTCAGCCACAAAACAGAGGAGACCTGCGCACTCAAGCTGCCGAAAACTGTGGAGAAGCAAATGTAGCTTCAAAACGGCTTTAAAACGTTCGTTTCCAAGCCGACTGGAGCTATTCCATCATCCCAGTGTTGCATAACCTCGTAAGACTCCGTTTGTGCGACATAAATGCAGACGTCAATAATTGTTTCCAAATCAATCATTGTTTAAAAAGACATCCTCGAGCACACTGACAGGATGTTCAAGCTCCCATGGTCTGACAAAACCCTCAACTGTTCACCCCTGACCTCGCTCTCTCCACGACCCCGAGCAATTTACTTTGACGACTTCTCACGATCGGCAACGGCTCTCCACGTCTCGCGACCGTGGAAGCGCGAGCACCGTCTAAAAGCGGAAAGGGACAAGGGAGGCGACGCTCGAAGTCCCACCAGGAATGCCTCGCTTTCTCCAGAAGCAGCAGACTGAGCAGCCGTCGCGGGAGAAGAGCGTTTCAGAGGCCGTGAGGCCGCGGGAACGTTCACACACGAAGCAAGCCAGCGTGGCGAAGAGCTCCTTTCAGACTGCCACCTCTCCACCGCCCAAACACAAGAAACCGTTCTGGTTCCGCCGCCGGAAAACACGCTGCTCGTTTGCCTCGTCTCGAAAACGCCATTTGGGCGCCATTCGCCGTAAGGCTGCTACGGCTTTCACACGCGTGAAAGTGATAAGTCACCCCCGGACGCACTTGGGGGTAGAAAAGAACACTAATAAGGAATATGCTAGTTATACAGCGGGGATGTTAAGAACTACAATTGCCGCAAAGGTGACGTTAAGCGTAGATCAAACTTAGAAGAGAAAAGAGGCAGAGTGAAAGAAAAAAGACACATTTGCAGATACCGTAATAAGGCGGGCGAGCTCGTTAAAGTTAAACATTTCTAAAACCCAAAACGGAGGCTACCAAGATGGGACAAACACAAGCATTAAGACGTCTTGTGTTTGTCCCCTATTTGTAGCTTCCGTCTTGGATTTTAGAAATATGTAACATTTGCAGAGTTGCCAAGCCAATACCGCTTCAACATTACGGTTGCGTTTTGGGCTAAAATGACAGTAAAGCTCTACCAAACACGACTCCCGTTAGGCGTGTGCAGCAGCATAGCCAGAAACAAAAAGAAGGTAAGAAGCTCATGAGGCTTTAACCCCCCCCCCCCCCCCCCCCCAAACACACACACACAAGTCATTGAGATATGTGACCCGTGCCAGCACAACCCCCGAAAAAAAAAAGAAAAAAAACCATTGTCTACTCCCCTGTCTAGACCTGAACTCATCCTTAGGCGCCCAGTACGAGAGAATAGAAAAAGCAGTGCCAACATGTTCCGCGAGTCGACAGGCGTTGGCATTTCCTAATTTCCCACCACATCTTTCAGCATCAGTACGTACTAGAGCCACTCTATGTTGCAGCGTAGCTGCCAGAGTAGCGCCACGCTTTTCCCTGTGCCGCCTCTCACCGCGATTGGTCACACGCGGTATCATAGCAACGAGCCGAGCTGGCACCGTGCCCATAGCAACCAAGTGACTTCTCGTCACGTGACCTCGCAAGAGCCGTTATGTCACCGGTAGGATGGCAGCGCCCAGAGCTGGTGGATGCGAGTTTGTTCGGTGCGCGGTAGTCGTAATGTGCCGCTGTTTGCCGACGATTTCGGACTTTTTCGTGCTCTCTGACGAAGGTATATCGTGAGGATCTGAAGAGTCATTTCTGTGCAAAATCGCTCTGGATATTGGCACCTGTGCGACAGCATCAGTCATATCGCTGCACTGGTGTTTGAATTCCTGGGTGTGTTTGAGGATCGATAGGACTTTTAGCATGCAATTTTCGCATACTCTTGGCTTTGTTTCAACGCTGGAGTGGCTGAGATTCGATGCGAAATGCATGCGTCGCATGTTAGGCTTTGGGGAAGTTGGTTCAGGTCCAGGTAACCTCATAATCACAGAAACTTTTAGTGAGGAAGCACCTGCGATCTTTACGTGTTGCACTAATCAGCGATTTTACGATATAGCTTTAAGGCTGCGGTCCCACGGCAGCCATCTTGAACAAGGCGTTAGTTCAACCAATAGATGGCGACACGCACCCGTGAGGTGGCCGAAACATTGGTTCACAGTGGGATGGCTCGAGCACCATCACGTTCCCCTCGTGACCTTGCTCGCGCCGCTGCCAGCTGTGCTCAGCTAGCTCAAGTAGCGCGGCCCAGCAAACGGATGTATGCGAGAATGTCAGGCTGGGTATAAATTGTTGTCTGATATAGGGAGATGCGGTCGGCGGTTGTAACGTGCTTTCGCAATAAATCTTACCAAGAAGGAATCAAATGTTGATTGACGTGTCAATATTCTATCAATGAAAATTTCCTCTGCAGGAATGCACGCTCAGTATACTCAACCAGTGGAAGCGGACGTCGAGTAAACTGCTTCGCGATTTACGGTACTTACCTCACCATTTTAATGACGACTAAAATAACGTCACGAAATATTGTGTTTCACGGGGTCCGGAAGATGTTGTAAAGGTTGTTACATTATAGTTCCCGCAAAACAAACGCCGTTGCAATATTCTCGGAAGTACCGACACACATTATGTTGTAAGTACAGCTTAGGGAAACCATCAGAAGAAATAGGAAGACGTTTATTTGCAATGAAGACGCTATGAATGAACGGCGTTTAGCGACGGCAAGTTATGAGCGTTCGGGAATTTATAAGTTGACGTGATTGCTAACCATGGACATGCGGACAATGAAGACCAGTTTTGTCGGGAGATGGTGTTGTGGTGATGACCGGATATCGGAAGACTCATGGCAGACGAACAAGCAAGTTTCTTCTCAGCGATTGGTAAGTGTCCAGTTTCAAGCACAACACGTGGCTACCGACGTTGTCGACGTTTCGAACACTTACCGTTTTCGACAAAAGTCCTGGCACCTGGGCTAACTTTGTGGAAAGACTCGAACAGTAACTGAAAACGATCCACTATTCAGTCGGTGGGTGGCGAAACGTATCCACATCTGCGGAGTCATGTACGATGCGTACTCTAAGTGGCTGGAAGTTTACACGATGTCTGCCACGACGTCCAAACACGTCATTGACGTTCTACGGTCTCTTTTACCTACTTTTGCCCTACCGAAAATACTTTTCTCTGATAACGCGCCAAATCTTGCTTCAAATAAACTAAACAAGTTTTTGAAGAAAAAAAAAAAAACGGCATCAGGCATCACATTAGTGCACCATACCATCCTGCAACTAACGGGCAAACAGAACAGACGGTGTGCGAAACGGAAAAAAATCCCTTTTGAAGCTTACGGAAGAAGCAGTCCAGTGAAGAATCGCCAGGTTCTTGTTCCGGCAGCACGCGTCTGTCTCATCTTACACGGAAAAAAACCCGCCGAAGCAATATTCGGCGGAAGAATAGCCACACCCCTCGATCTCATGATACTATCGCTTACGAACAAAGATCGAGAGATACCCACATCGGGAGTAATGGCAGTTTATTCGGTCGGACAACTCGTCTACGTGAGGAATTTCAGCGGAAGTCTGGCCTTCCATGTAAAACTTGAGTAGAAAAGGCTCTATGTTGGTTGACCAGGAGGTGTCATCTCTCTGAATAGGTTGGATATCGATGCCCTTAAGAGTAAATATAACTAAATCACAAGCCTTTCTTTGTGTATTGTGTAACTGCCCTTCTATTTGATAGTAGAAGCTACGGTGGTGATCTGGACCTTTCACACCAGACTCCTTTTTCTTATTTTTCGCCTCATACTCCTTTGCGGTTTAAGTATGCTTCAAGAAT
The DNA here is from genome assembly GCF_016920785.2 of Ixodes scapularis. Classification (NCBI taxonomy): domain Eukaryota; kingdom Metazoa; phylum Arthropoda; class Arachnida; order Ixodida; family Ixodidae; genus Ixodes; species Ixodes scapularis. Next base: position 14,101,954 of record NW_024609857.1, on the reverse strand, counting down.
CTTTTGGAACGGGTACACTTTACGTCAACGAGGCCATTTGTTCCAAGTGGTCAATCAGGGAACTCTGCTAGAAATCCGTCCCTCATATTAACGAATAGGCCGCGCTTCTGCACAGTGCAGTTTTCCTGTTCCACGTACAGTTGTAAAGCAACATCCTCATTGATTCTACCATACACTGTTGCGGATGAAGAAAGTCTTTGTGTACACGGTACTTGAAAGAAGTCTGGCACAGTACGTTGTGGTTCGTCACCCACTAATGCCGTCGTCTTTATAGAGCCTCATCATTTAATCATTACCTCGTCACCTCATATTGCTCTTCATCAACAGTAAGTACAATAGGCTACCGCCACATTACAATCCAAGAATTGAAAAATTAAGTCGTTCAGTCCTTCAACCAGTTTATAATTTATATAATGTTATTACGTTACATTGCCTCGAGACGATCGACGTCCATTGTCGATCTACAAATACTTATACCTGTATATAAATTAGACGCACAAGGGGGGGTTGGTTGCCGAGTGCATGGTCTAGCGCACACCAGCTCGGAGCACTGGGAGCGAAAGCTCGCGCTGCAGAACCCACCCCGCCCCTGCCCGTTTCGATCTGGAAGAGCATCGTACCGGCGTGCGGTCGTGCATCACTACTGCGTGGCGCACGTTGAAGACCCCAGGTTTTCGGTTGTACCGCACTGGCTAAATTGCTCATCTACAGCTGAGACACCAGTCGCCCACTAAGGCAGACTAACTTCCGGCTGAATAAACATACACACAACAATTTGCAATTAGACGCATAATAACAAAGAACACAGTGTGCCGCCTCTTTTCTTTGGATGCCTTTTTTTCTAAACCAGCGCAAGCTCGTGCGTTCTCTCTTTTGAGACGGTTAGAACGGTCGCGTATAAAACCCGCGTTTCTCCTACCCGCCCGCTTCCTCCTCTCATTATGTGTATTTGGTTATAACTAAATAAGCTATAATAATGGTGTATTATTCATATTTACTTTCAGTTTCAGTCAGGGAAAAGGAGTTTCTAGGCAACTAGAGCCAATAAATGAGCTGCGCTTAGAGTATCGGCACTCTCTTCCCCGACAGTGTTGTGAACGCCGCCATTTTGGTGCTTGTGCAGAGCAGGCGCAACTGCCGATCGTCATGATTCAAAAGTGCGACATCGTCAGCATTAGATTCGGTGTTAGGAAGCTCATGTAATGTTGCTTTGCTTTGTCGCAAACTGTTTAAAGGGGGCGGACGGAAAAGCGTTTTTTGTGATTTCAGATAAAGCTTCAAATAACTGGCAACCATAATTTTAAGCCATACTAAGGCCAAGCGTGGCTACTCTGAAGCGTAGCTTATTTATGTTCAAGAGGCTTGTAATACCTAGGGTGCCTCAATGTCCTTCTGTTTAGGGTGATGCCACCCTCTGTAGTACCCGATGCCGACAGCACGCGCTCACGGGGAAAATACAAAGAAATCGACGAAAACAAAATGTCGCCATAGCACAATCAGCGCCACGAGCGCGTGCAGGGACACGCTCTTTCACGCGCTTCTGAACAAAAAATAAAAATAAAAGAGGGGGACAAAATGGCCAGATGTCGTGCTCCACCCTAAGCAAAGGGCACATGAAGTGCTCCACCCAGTATTACCTGGAGGGGCCATATCGTAAGCCCCGTGGATTCCACAAGCCACTACCTTTTGACACCTGTCTCTTCTTCATTGTTCCCGCTTGTGCCAGTAAATTAGCTACGGTTCAGAGTAACGACACTTGGCCATATTGTGGCTTAAAATCATGGTTTCCAGTTATATGAAGCTTTATCTAAAATCACAGGAAACGCTTTTCCCACCCTCACAAATGTTTAAACAACCCGCGACAGAGAATTGCAATATTGCATCAGCTTCCTAGCACCGCATCTAATGCTGAGGAAGTCGTACTTTTGAATCATGACGATCGGCAGTTGCGTTTGCTCTGAGCAAGACCCAAAATGGCGGCGCCCAAAACAATTTTGGGGAACGGAGTGCCGATACTTTAAAGCTCATTTAGTGACTCTAGGCATAAAGTGAACTCGGGTGTATTCTTTTCCTCTTCGTCTTCATTGTTTATTGATTTCAATCATATCGAATAATGAACACATTATATCACGCTACGCTTCTGTAAATATTGGTCTTAGATTTATTAGCCTGACCCAGTACTTAAACCATTCAGTTATCGATACTAAATCTTCCAATATATTTTTAAATGTGAGGGTAAAAAGACACGGAGATTGATGATGATACAGACGCCAACGTCGCCCTCGGAAATTTTTTGAACATTAGAAATCAGCAGTTTGTCTGCCATCCGCCAGGTAGCGCAACAAAACACCCAAACAGTTTTTAATTGTTTTTAAAATTAGCTAAGCTCTACACCTATTAAGAAACCAAAGCAATATCATTGTGAAAATTTAATACATCGCAATGTATATCTATTCCAAACTATTAATGTTATTAAATGCCAATAAATCTGTTTGATGTCCAAAACAGATATGCGTCAAAAACAGGTAAGTTTGAAGGGCTTCTGGAGTGTTATGACTTTGAAAATGAAAAAAAGCCATCGTCCACCTCTTGGGCAACCATTGTAGCTCTAAATGTTATACAAGATTTTATCATAGTTTAATTATTTCTTCAGCGGCATTTGAACTACCATGACACGAAGCACAAAAAAGTGCTACGTTTGATATAAAATATCAAAACAAAAAAAAATTTACACAACATTAAATTTTTTTCTGCATATTACCAATTATAAGCACTACATCTGTAGCTAATTTCATTGCCCTAGCTCTTGTCATTAAAAACATATTTGTGCGGAAAAATGTCAATTTTAGGGCAATATTTGGAGGGATGAAAAAAACAAAGTAGTGCAAATATCAAAAAAGTGGATCGTTAGATTCTGCTCCGACATCATCTTAACAAAACTGCTATATTGGAACCGTGCTATCTTTAATAGATCGTTCATAAAACATGAACTAGCGGAGCAAGTGAGGGTCCGCGCCATCATATTCGCAACGCTACAAATGCGCATGAACAGTAAAAACCAACACATACATAATATCAAATGAAAGAGGATTGCATTGCCTTTCAAATGACATCAATCCCACAAAACAGTATTTAAAAGGAGATGAGTAATGGCCTGCCGAAAAGTACCTAAACTGCCACATTCAGTGGGACCGTGGCCTTAAGGATAAAATTTTCCCATTTTTCTAGCTTCCTTTGAAAGTTTGAATTTCTGAGAATCGAAACGAAAGGTAGACCTCACGTTTAGGGCCTAGGGGAAGTTGTTTGAGCCCTGAATCACCGAATAATCACAGCAGCGTTTAGTGAGGAAGCGCCTGCGATCTTTAACCTTTTGTTCTAATTGACGATTTTACGAATTGGCAGTTTTGAAGACTTTGATATAAGTGCTTTCGTCACAATGGCTTGCATTTGATCGCAGTGTTTTTTTTATTGTTTTTTTTGAAGTGACAAGCTGGAGTTTGCTCAAATGACGTATATAAAATGACCTGCTATATAACAATGCATCAACACATACTATTAAACTTACATGCTCAAAGGTGTGTTCGCCTTTGTAATTAAGAAGTTAGAGACATGGTTATTTTTTACGAGTGTAATATTTATTTTCTGTAGCGGTGTCCGTTTTGTGCCCTTTAACGTCAGTGGGCTATGATGTTATCATCATTTGTGTATGGTTCTAAATATCGTCTTTGCAATGCCTACAAAGGTCAAAATGACGTCAGGCGACCCGACCTCACGCATTGGACACGGAAACTGCGTCACTCGGACGTATGCGCTCGTCAACAATCAAATCGTGGACGAATATTTGAATTCGCATTCGTGGCCAGAAAGTGCACTGACGGAACTTATCATCACTTGCGAATGCCAAGTTCTATGGTGCGCTTAAAAAGCACGGTGGAAGCTTGGGGTCATCGCACCGGTGCCATAGCATGTCGCGACCGCGTGATTTCACAGTTCGCTTTTGAGTTGAGGATTACAACTAAGGAAGAAAAAGTTTAAAAAAATCATTTCGTGGCCCCTTTGACACGGATGTGTGTGCTACAGGAGATAAAAATATTGACTTTTTGCATGCCAGTAAACTTCCGGACGATCACTTGGCATGTCGGAAAGAACACCTCATATCTGGCGTCCGTCTCTTTTGACGGCGTTAACAATCTTCTGGAGACCACCATGCTGTCCTTCTTGGTTTAATCCCGTTGACTGTTCATCGCGCAAACGAGGGTGAGACCGTTGTCGACGTCGCTCCTCGCCAGTCGGTGAGATAATCTCATCTTGAATGAATGATTTGGTCTTGAAGAAGTATGATGCTAAGCGTACAATTACTTACTATGGAGCAGTCGAGCAGCAGTCACGTCTCGAAGCAATCGTCCTGTCGTGGCCGGCGTCATTGGATTTTGTTCCATAGGAGCGATGTCCGAAAGTACAAGGACGGTTGGTACGTCTCTCGAGGCGGCCGCCATCCCGGCAGCGCGAAAAACCACTCGCCTGTGCACCTATACGGTACTTAGCAGCTCTCGTCTCCCGACAGTCGCGGGCTTCAAATCGTCTCACTTCACAGAAGAAACAGGCACCGTTCCTCTAGAGGCCCGTGCCATAGCACCATGCCAGGCGTCTTTTACCACTTTTCAATGAACGAATAGAGCTATCAACTAGAAAAAGTTGCCGTCCGGCGTCGCTAGCAGCACTGTTACCATGGCAACCTCCCATGCCCAAAATGGAGATCACTATCGGTGCTTCTGACGTCGTTCATCTAGATAATTTTGCGTCGTGTCGCTACTCTGGCAGCTACGCTGCCATATAGAGTGGCTCTAGTACGTACTGTGCCTGGTTACGTTATGCGTGCACCTATCTCGTACTGTATTTCAACATCCTGCATGAAACTATTGAATCAAAAGAGCTGACCAGGCTGAAACTCAGGAAAATATTAATGGTTCAAAATGTACAGCCTCCTAGTTTTGTAATTACATGTATTAATGGCAATCATGGTGCATTAAATCACGACAAGAAAGCGACTCCAACCATTTGGCAGACCGGCAGCCTACGGGAGCAAGCCGGAAATGCCGTAATTTGCTCGTTATTGTACTGAATCCTCAATGAATCGAGATTGACTGGGTGATTTAAAGCTTTGCTATCACCCTCAATCGCATTTGGCGCCAACGGAGACCTGCACCTATACTTAGTTCGCCTTTTATCGCGTTGAGTAATGCTCCTATATCTTGTCATATAACTTTTTTTTGTCTTTCTTTTATTAGGATCGCGAAAGAAAAATATCAAACCATTTCCTTTATCCCCCGCAGTCATTCCTTTTAAGATACCTCTAAACAGTGAAACGGTCAGAGTTCAATATTGCATGTATAGACTATAGAAACCGACTGTGCAAACAAACATCCCTGCCCCTTCATCCAGACTGCAGGACTCATTCAGGACGATAAACAGAGTTCTTATTTGGGGGGCGGAACTGGAACGCTGTATCGCGCGTCCGAGGTTCCGATCGGAGACCACGTCCGACCCTCCAAACGCGCCACGCCACATCGCGCGGGCCCACACCTCCTCTCGCTCGTCCTTTCTCCCCTTTGAAGCCGACCTCTGCATAATTCATGACCACAAACGCGCGGGAAAAAGTCGCTGGAATCTCCAGACTGCGCCAACGCTGTTTTCCACCGAAATGAGGTTCTCTCAACCGCGCGTCCCGCTTGGCTGTCCGGACAATGCATCACCGAGCAGCCGAAAAACAACCGTATGCATCGGCGGCTGCAAAAGTAGCGCCTCAGTGTTTAGAAATTCGCTTCTTGCTTCAGGGTTCTTGGAATCTTTGCGGCCTCGTAGGAGTCGGTGAGTACTATATACCACAAACATTGTAATACGCGTATTTTCATGTCATGAATGTACTTATTCCAAACCTTAAAATATGCGGAAGACATTTGTTTTTGACCTACGGACACTCACGTTAAATGTAAGTTTTTTTTTGTTTTTTTTTTGGATTGGAGAAATAAGCATTCATTATGAGAGGTTGAACTTGTTGGTGATACGTTCAGTGTGCGTCTAATTTAAGCCGGGGTCACACTGCTCATACATCAGACAAAGGACAGTCTGCAAACCCGAATCACCGCAAACATGCGTGGTTCGAATGCCGCGTGCCAAGTTTTTCCGTTGAACTCATTGCCATGCGGCATTCGAAGCAAGGATCTCGCGGTGACTCGCGTTCGAATCTGTATGCAGGCTGTCTTTTGTATGACTATAATGCCCGAGTCACATTAGAACGACAATCGTAAACAGCCGACACCGACAAGCTTCAAACACGAGCATCATGCGCGCGAGAGGGTATCTTTGGTGGGCTTGCAATAACTCGCGTGCTTAGTTCACGAGCCGCGAGAGACTGCAAGTCTGCCAAAGGTACCATCGCGTGCATGCCGCATGTGTTTGAGGCCTGCTGGTATCGGTTGATTTTGTTCGTCGCTCTAGTGGGACTCGGGTATAAGCAGTGTGATCCCAGCTCTATAGAGTCGCCAATGTCACGCCTCTCGGTTGACAATTCGGGCAGGTAAAACTCACGATGGGAAGTCAACATGCAAATGTGTTATTGGTGGACTCAAACTCTTGCCTCACGATGGTGAGACAGGAGTTTGGGTCCTCCATCACAAAACCGCTAGGCTGGCACTTTGCCTCGTATAGACGCTTTGCATACGCGCAAAATTACAGCCGCCATTGCTGACCTTCTCTTGTCTTTTCCATATGCCGAGCCACTAAAGCGAGCGTTGACAAGCCTCCACAGAGGCCAAGGCTGTGGAGAAGGACGCAGTACAATCCAAAATATCAATAACCTGCCCTGCTGTGGTTATGATGAAGTGAAACAAACGAAATAAGAGGAAACAAAAACTGAAGGTCAGTTATGGCGGCGCCCATGCACAGCTGCTGCAAAGCGTCTATGGCCCCCGAAGATTATGTAGCGTGTTAATAAAAATATCAGAATGTTCCACTCTGAACCCGGGCCACACCGATTATTTGCTCACACATGCTTCATTGCTCAAGAAAACACGAAATCGGCGCCAACAACCAGGTTTCATGTTTTTTGCCGACGTACCTCCAAACATCAAATCGGTATAGGAGAGATTTTATTTGGAGACATGCCGTTCACGGGATCAAGGCAAGCGTGAAGTTAACGTAATAAATATATAGCTCGTAGGTGTGGAGCAAATCTTCTCACGAAGACGCATAAAGATTACAGGTCGGTCCTGAATACTGCTTCAATTAAAGTGTGAAACAAAAAAGTGAAAGCCGTTTACAATTCCCTGTAACGCCGGTTAGAGCGCAGCTCTCGAGGAGGAGGATGGAAGCGTACTCAGGGATAGGTGACTCCTTGAGGTCACGTGACCTCAGGCGGGGGGGTCGTGTGACGTCAGGAGGGTCACGTGACCTCGGAGGAGGGGGGTCACGCGACCTCAGGGGGACACGTGACCTAAGGGGGGTCACGTGACATCAGGGGGTCACGTGACCTCGGGGGTGGTCACGTGACCTGGGGGGTCACGTGACATCGTGGTTACGCCGACGGCGACGGCGACGCCGCTCAAGCCGGAAACGGGTCCCTAAGAGCTGCGCTCTAAAATAAAGTTCCAAAATGTCTACTTTCTCTTTTTTCATTTCTTTTTTTTTTTTTTTATCAAGTAATTTAGCATCTGAAGACACTTTTGTGCTACCTTTCGCGTCGCCGAATGGTTCATTACAAGCGATTTGGTTTACGCTCCTGATAAGGGTCTGTAATACATTTCAAAGCTTCATGGTTTACAACACTCAATGGGGTCTAAGGTAAATGCGGGAGTTTTATTTCAAAAGCTACGGTTTCGGACTCTTAAGTTGAATTAGTGCCAGATATGGATCGACCAAAGACACGCTCGAATACATACGCCAGACTTTCCGCCGACCAGGCGTTCTTTTAACGCGAATTTATGTTACCCTCGTCCTCGTTCTTGTGGACAGCCTGCACATTCCGCTCGCCTATAAGCGAAGAGGTGCAACGAACACGAAACCACTGCCCGCAAATAGTCGCCGAGAAATCCGAACCGAAACAGACACCTCAATGAAGCCTTTGTTGGACCGTACGGAAAACGCCAAACGGCCGCATAGAGCTTGTAAGGCTCCATGCAAGTGGCCCGATCCAGCGAGGTGCAGCTGAGTAGGAGGCGTCCAGCAGCGCGCGTCGAGGCTTCCTCGAGAGTTATTTCGGGTGGAGCGAGTTCTTTTTAACACCGAAGCGAAGCGGTGCTCGATTCACCTGTTGGCAGCCAGCAGCTGGACGACTCGCGCCTCCAAACCAGCCTGCCGAGTTCTTTCTTCACGGTTCACGTCGCTTCTAACTGCGTTTCACTTAGCACACGTCTACAACCTGAGATGGTGTAGACACGCCGTCGAAAAGAGGAAACGCAGAATATTCTCGTCCTCTTTTATTCATCCTTACTTGGCTCAAAAAAAAAAAAAAAAATGTTGAGCCTCGACGTAATTTTAGACGTCGCGTTACTACGACGAGGTATGGTTGGGGTTCATGGAGGATTCTTGCTATCGAAAGGTCATACAATATATCCGATATCTTGTAGTCGTATAGAATGCACTCGCTTTCAATAAGGGGGGCTAAAAAGTGCGTCGTGTGTTATTTTTTTTTTCCGTGGACGTATATGAATGCTTTACTTCGCCCATGGAGCAAGTAAGTGGTGTGTTTAGTGAGGAGGGGTGAGTACTGATGGGAGCTACTACACTACGGCCACATTGTTGCTAATAAGCCTAGCGTGTATCGTGAACTATATACGCGCAAGCTTAAAATCGTATAATGGTATTTCGCCTCCAATTCCCTAAAAAAGGATAAAATAACCCCCCCCCCCCCCCCTCCCCTAAAACAGCCGCCACTGAGCAGGGCAGACATTGGCCGGCGGCGCCCAAGGGATACTAAGAACACCGCTCCACGGCCCTTGGGGGTGGGGCGGGGAGGGGGGGGGGGGGAGGAGGGGGGGGGGGAGAAGGGGGATCTGGTTTATTTATTTAGTATTTTTTTAGAGTAGAAACCCAATAAAGAAACGTCCATGAAGAATTTGATTTAAACTAGGCGGCCCTATCAACCGATCCAGGACGAGGATAAAGATGAAGGAAGAAAAATAACTCCGTTTACTTCATTTTTGCTACAAATTCGTTACAAATTAATTTAGGTATACCACCGACGAACGGCCGTGCAATGACGACCAATCTCGCGAATCTGGGCGGTGCAAGGTAAGACGTCTGTACCCGAAATCCAGTCGAGCGAATTGAGACCGCCAATGTCGGCCAATATTCCCGCGGACAGCACTCATCTCCAGAGATAATCCTGACGAAGTCAGCGAATCTGGGAGAGGCCGCCGCGTGAGCGACGATCCAGTTATGCAAATTGGCCGGGCGCGCCGTGGGGCTCGGCCCATCGCCGACCGGTTCACTTTACTGGTTACGGGCACAGACGGCGGCTCAGCGCCGCCAGACGAGCTGATTAATGCAATCCTGTTCGTGTCTTTAAAACAGAAGCCAAGGCTTAAAAAAATAAAACTTTTAATGACAAATTTGCAGCAAAAAACAAAAACAAAAAAAAAACAAAAAAAAAAAACACTCTGAAGCTAGAGCTTCAATAAGCTCTCTGCAAAACAATCCGAACTAGGAAGGGGGGTTGTAATTGTGGCTCAGTAAGCAGCACGTGCTGGCTTTGTGCGTAGTAGATCTTACATCTTTAAACCAAATCAATGTCTGCACATTCGCCAGGTCGTAGAATGACACGGGTTTAAAAAGTCTCGCGTGGGAAACCATACTCCCATGAGGATCTTTTGAGCTGCGTAATTTTGCAACAGGTTGATCAAATATGAAAGGGTAAAAACACGGGCAAGGTGGGGACGTAACTTCATAATAAACGCGAAACAAGGGTAAATATCAAAACAAAATTTAAAATAAATAAATAAAAATAACTGACAACTACGCACAGGTTCTCGAACGCAGCTTTGATGAACAGGATTCAACCGCTTTGTGCAATAGCCAGGTCTTTCTCTTTTACAGCGGAGCTGTTAAGGGCTACGTTCCCGAAGATCGTGTCCGTGCGTGTCGACAAAAGCCTACCTGGACAGCTACCGCCATCTATATATAAGCGACGGTGGCAAGCGCACAACCGGTATGGTTTCCGCCGTCGCTCGTAGATGGCGGCAACCTTTCCACCTATAATAGAAGAATGGATATTTGGGCTCGTTGGTGGGAATTCATTGTAGGAAACTGCGCGAAAAACAGACGACGACGAAAAAGCACACAACGTATCGAGTACAGCTCCGCTGGTCTTCCGTCTTCACAAAAATAAAAAGGCTGAATTTTTTCTTTTTTTTTTTTTACAGCGATATTTGTTATGTGTTTTCCCCGCACTCGAAATTAAATTTATTTGAAGCGTTGTAGGGTATCTGTCATCGATATCACCGATTCCACCAGAATATTACACGGCATTTCAGCCATCAAAGAATTAAAAAAAAAAGAACGGCAATCATATGCTCATCCTCTGCTGCTTTCCGTATAGTGTGTATGCACCGTCACATACACACGCACAATGCAGACTTTGAAGCCCGATAGGGCTATATTCAGACACGCGCAACCATAGCAACAGATACATATAACGCACGTGCAAAACGAACGCGAGAGGTTTAATAATTGGGGTTGTGTGGATATTTAGACAGCGTATAGTTATTTCAAAGTTGCGATGAGTCACTCGCTGTAGATGAGAAATGTATCCGGTGCAGTACAACCGCTAGCCTGGGGTCTTTAGCGTGCACCACGCAGTAGTGATACACGACCGCACGCCGGTACGACGCTCATCCCGATCGAAATGGGCAGGGGTAGGGAATTGAACCCAAGATCCCTGCCCCTGGGTTCTACAGCGCTGGTTCACTCGGCTACCGATCCCCACACGCGAGAGCCCTCTGCTGCAGCAGGTATATAACCCGCTTGATCACCGAGAAAAAGCAGCACTGACCGACGCCGCGTCACCCCCGCACACTTTGCGGTCAACCGCGAATGCAGCACGGGTGACGGACAAAGATAGCGAGCCTCCTCCCGAGTTCGTCTTCGGGTGGTCACTGGGCGAGCGTCGTGCGGGCGAAAGGGGGCCTCAAATGGAGCGGAAAGGGCGCACGTTCGGGGAGAAAAGGGAGCGGCGAGAAGCCAGGCAGGCAAGACGCCCGGCACTTAAAGCCCCGGATTAATTAATCTCCGCGATATCGACGCCGTCGGCGTACCGTGCGGTGCCCCCGGAACAGGGAAGGGGGGAGGAAGCGTACGTCCGTCCGCCGACCGACGGAGCTTGCCGTTTTCCGCCCAATGAGACGTGAGCTCGGCTCTAATGTCCGGTCTCGGAGGAAATTGCCCCCCGGCCGAGGATCGCCGGCCGGCCATCCGGCCAGATTGGGCCCGGGCTGCCTTTTGGGGGTTTTCGCTTTATTTTTTCTTCCCAAAGGTGAAAGACAAAACTGCGAAGCGGCGGCTGCAACGGCATACGTGGACGGAATATTAAACGTTTGCCATCGAGCTGTCTGAGTCTTCTCCGCTTCGTCGGCTCGTTCTGTTTCAGTAAACTGTCTTGAGGTGAACCTGTTGCTGCGAACCTGGTGTCTACGGGTCTACGTTAATGTTTTCACTACTACGTTGATTATTTCATGGTCCTTAACCAACCACTTCCTGCATATTCGAGATAGCATCATATAACTCTTCTAGATTCACTTATTCGAGAAGTAAAGCCGGCCTCATAATGTTCAAGCCTCAAGGTCACGTGTCATATTCTGGAATACAACGAACGACGAAAGGCTCCAACAGGCCACCAAAAGTTTTTTTTTAAAGATTAACAAAAAAAGGTCGCGCGTTCAAACTTTCTGTAATTTCTTAACTGCTATTGTTGCGCTGTCTTCTGGTTAAAATACGCCGGTTGTTCTAACCAAGTGAGTGAAGACTGGGGACTTTGCTCCACAGTGTAAAATGCTGCAAATCTGTTTTGTAGACCAACACAAAGAAAATAAAATTCCGTAATGTAAGCAAACACAAAACACTTTGTAAGACATTTTGAAATAAATAAAAGAAATAATAGTGCAGAGGGAAGTTCAACATTGAGATAGCACTGCACGACTCTGACGAACAAAACTGAGCGAACAAGTCAGCGTGTCCTGGATGCCGCAAGACGAAGAGAGGTCGTGCGCAGTGTTTTGTTTCGTCTCGACACTCAGAAACCAGTTGCAGACTTTAGGTCCCGCGAAATGTGAAACCCTAAGCTCTGTTGGCCTCAAATCCTGTCACGCATGTGCTATATTCCCCCCCCCCCCCCCCACCCCCTTTTGCGGCGTCAGTCATCCGAGATGAGTGAGTCAGTGAGTGGCAGTCATCCGAGATGAGTCATCGCGTCATGGTGTTGGTTGGAATAAAAAAAAAAAAAAACACTGGGCAGCACTTATGTGTTAGAGCAACAGTTTTGTGAACCGGTTGGTCGCCTCACCTGAATCCGTAAAGAAATTTGTATACCGGTTCAAAATGCTGCTTACTTTTATTAACAATAAATAGCGCGAGGAATAGACAAGGACAAGAACACGATGAAGGGACTAGCGCCAGTCCCGAGTTCGTGTTCTTGTCCTTCTCTGTCCTTCGCGCTATTTATTAATCATAACGGTCATCCAACTAGCCCGCCCCATGATATTTTAGTTATACTTTAGTCACCCCTCATTCCATTAGTGTCCCCAACCGGAAAACCCCAAGAAATTCGTGATTTTCACGAGTCTTCATCACCCACTCCAGCTATTTTCTCGAGACATCCATAATTACTGCATTTTAGCGATAGTTTGTTGCATAGGCTAGCAAAATATCGATTTCTAACATTAACTCGATGTTTGCTAGACCAGCAAACACTCAAACACTTCGTGCAGACCGGAGGAACGCTTTCTGCGGCTTGTGTATTTTCAATTCGGACAACCGTACTAGAGAACCACGCTCGGTCTATGACAACGTGTTTGGCTTTCACTTTACAACCTCGTGCTTTAGCGGCAACGAGCCAAACGATTTAGTTAAGCCACGAATAATTAACACAATACTCTTATCAAATAACTTGAATATTTGGATGTCTTATAGGTTCAGCTTAATTGAACTCTCGAAATTTAATTTTTTTAAATTCAAAAACAAAACTACAGGAACTGGCTTCAAGACATATATGAGCTCTATCGTTCATGAAGTTGTTATAGAAAGCATGACACTGCTAAATTATAATATTTACTTGGAGTGTGACCACTGAAAGTGCAGCCGGTACTTGTATAATTTATAAAATGTATTCACTCCTTTATGAGAAAATATCCCAAGGTAATTTGTCAGCTACTCTGTGCTACCAAGACGGGGTGCATGCATCCATCGGAATAAATATAGCTTGGATGAGAAATAACAACGCGATTAAAGTGCACATAAGCAAAAAAAATGTCTACCATGTGGAATAAAAAAAAGAACTTTTGTTTATGGCTCTTATTGTTTCGTCTTGTTGTTGTCAACGACGAACAAAGAATCCTGCTCACAAGCGCGTTACCTACACTACACTACACAGTTTTTGTTTTAAGCGTTGTTTGCTTTACGCGTTTGGCGCGTTACGCGTTGTTTTGCTTAAAGAAAGATGCTGATGAATTCGGTGCTGTGAAGGTCTCCTCGGACCGAAAAAAAAAATTCAGTTTGTTATGTCGTTGAACAAAAACAGGTGTTGGTCTCCCTAGTAAAACAATTTTACTTTCCTGATGTGTATTTTATATATTTAGTGCGCCAAGAGAACAAACCTTCTTGGTGCAAGCGTCGATTGAGCAAGGGCGAGCGATGCTCCAGCTCAACGACAATGCGCAGGAGAAGTGTACGTATTCTTGACTGAACGAACACAAACACTGTCACTCGTTCAAAGAACCCGTGATGGATGATCGGACAACTTACTCGTTGCATTACTTTCTATCCATCTCTCCTTTCGTAAAAGAAGCAACGTCTGCGTGTAAAAAACATTCGAACGCATCGCGTTACCTTCTACCAGCGGGTAGACAAAACGTGCCACCGCAAGCGGTTTCTGAAGACCATCCTAGTCTCGAGTCTAACGGCCGCACGCACGTCTGCCGTAACTATACCTGGATGTGCGGTCCCGTATGGAAATCTTATATCTGGGCCATATCCGGCCATATCAAACATTATATGATTATATACGGCCCATATATAGCCATATCTGGCGTATATACAGACTTATCTGGCTTATATACAGCCTGATATGGCGTATATACAGACTTATCTGGCGCATATACAGACTTATTTGGCATATATACAGCCTGATATGGCGTATATACAGACATATCTGGCGTATATAGAGACTTATCTGGCGGCCGGTTTTCAATATATTAGAAAAGTTAAAAAAGTAAAAAAATTCTTTGTTAGCAAACTCTGAATGACTCATTGTTCGCGAGCTAAATATTAGCACAAATGATCCCAAACCTCAGCTTTGACAAGCTTAAGTTTGAAATTATTTGTGCTAGTTTTCACGAGGATTTCAATGTAGCTTAATTATTTCAAAGTGTTGACATTACGCCCGAATAGACAATTTGCTAAATCCCCCAAGCGCCTCGGCCTCCACTCCAGGAATCATGGAGACGGTGCTTCTTCGGCTGCCCAGTGATCGAAAATTTCGGGCAATTCTATGGTTACACACATTTGACTGTGATTCGGAGTCACCTTGAACACGTGCCGTACAAAACCCAAATACCTGCCATGCCACTTTTAAAATGTCCCGCCAATGTCATTACTCCAACCTTCAACCTGGATCAGCTGCAGACATATCTCTTACATTATTATCATTCTCATACAGCTCCTAAGACGCTGATATTAAGTTAGAAACGCAAAAAATTTCATAAACAGCTCCGCTGAATCCGAGCTAAATCCCGGTTGTGGTTGTTGTGATTTCTCGACTTTTAAGTAATTCTTTGTTAAACAACAATCACGAGAATGATAATATGGTAAGAGATTTCGGCGGCTCAGCTTGGTTGAAGGTTGGACAGAATGCACAGTATCATAAACGCTGCCATTGACGAGAAAATTTAAAAGTGATATGACAGGTACTTGAGCCCTTTGGGACGCGTGTTCAGTGTGACTACGAATTACACTCGAAACTGTGTAACCATGGAATTGGTCAAAACTAGCGATCACTAGGGTGCTGAAGGATCACCGTTTCCATAACTCCTCGAGTGCAGGCCGGGGCACTTGGGAGAAATGTAGACATTAAAAAGATATAGAGTGCTGATTTCAGGCTTGTGTCCTTTTGAACTGCCCAGCCAGATCTGGAATTTCCTTACTTAGCCAGATCTGGAATTTCCATACCTGATTTTCAGGCTATATCTGGCATTATGAGGCTATATCTGGCAGATATACTATATCAGGTTATATGTGGCCAATTTTTGATATGGCCATATCTGAAATCTTCAGATCTGGCCAGATATAAATTTTTTGTAAGGGGTGGAACTGAGGGATTAGTCGAGTGCTCAGGGCTAGGTGGAAGTTGAAGGGCCATCGACCAAGCAAGGCCAGTATTGTACACGTTACTCGTAAAAAAATAGTTGATTACAATTACAGTTACTTTTCTTCAAAAAGTGATCAAATAGATTATTTGATTACTTGAGAAAAAAATTAATTGGCGGCAACTTGAAAAAGTGACCGTTACTTTTGTGACTACTTCAGATTTTCAAGCGACAGGTTTATTTATTTATTTATTGTTTACTGTTCATTTTTGAATTGGAATCACTAAATTATAAGCTACGTATCTTCTTAATCTTCTATTAGTACTTACAAAATTAATCATATTAATTTTGTGATTACTTCCTAATAAATGAAATCAGATGATTACAAACTTACTACAAAAAGTAATGAATTACAAGTAATTTGATGACTTGTAATGAGTACCGCACAAGTCTGAGTAAAACATAAGTAAAATACGTCGGCAAAGAAAAAAAAAGTAAATAAGGAAGCTGTTACCAAATCAAATGAGTATGTTTCGCCATGTTGTACACATGTATGACGAAGCAGCTAGATGTCAGAATATGTATTTACATCTTGGAATTTTAATGTGCTCATTGAATGACTTCCGCCCTTAAATGACGCCTTCTGATAAAAGGACCTAATTAATAATAATAATAATAATAATAATAATAATAATAATAATAATAATAATAATAACAATAATAATAATAATATCTTCATTTCCCGTAAAAACAATGAGTATGTTGGAAAAAGGAAAAAAACTGAAAAATCAGTTCGATCTTCCATCTCACCAGAAATCATAGAATGAAACTATACAATTGTACAATCACAGTATGTTAGTAACAAGTGGAGACATATTTTTCTCGTGTGATTGAAACCGTCTTTCGATAGCCTTAAGGCGCAGTGATACTGACCCAAAAGGTATAATTTTCCGTACAATCAAATTAAACTTTTGTTTGCCTTTACAATAAACAGGCATGCTCCTAAACGTAAAACCTTAAAGCTGTATCAGACCGTCGTCGTTAAAATCAAAATTACAGATACAAATGCTCGACAGGTTATTTTCTTTCTTTCTTTCTTTATTGGTTTTCCATTTCATACAGAATGGAGGAGGCCGAGGAAAAAAGCTACAAACGCAGCTTGTGGGGCCCTCGGCCCCCTTTAAATGATGGCAGCATTGGACTCACAAAACACTCACACACAGTAACAAAACACTTCCTGGTCAATCAGATTCACTCATTCCATACAGCTCCACACATTCCTGATTCAATGCCTAAAAAAAAAAAAAAAAAACATAATGGAGTCAGTTGGCGTTTTTTTTAACATATGCTAGCTAAAAGCTTACAATGCTGAAATAAGATCAAATACAGTACACGAATATATATTTTAAGAAAAGGCAACAACACGAGCATACATTCGCTTTGCTTCACCACAGCCACGCAAGAGCCTTTGTCCAGGATAGTGAGTCGTAAGAACTCAAAGCGCAAAGTTTTAAAATTTGCATGAATCTCCTTTAGAGGTGAGTGCAATCTCACACTGCACTTCTATCTATTCCACGGCCCGTCTCGTGCGCGGGTCCCTTCGGAAGCGAGGCGACAGGGAAGAGTACTTCCGACACGCGTTACCGACGCCCGAGTCACTCCAAAAGAAACATCAGTCGGGGGGTCCGAAGGGGCGGGGAAACCCATTATCTGAGGCGGTCGGCTTGCGGAGGCGCTCACGGTAATGACGCGTCCTCCCTGGTACTAGCGGCCATGAATAATTAACGCGGGCCCGGGACGGTAGCTGCCCCGGCACCTAAAATAACTCGGAAGAGCGAAAGGCGATTTACAGCCAGGAAGCACCCTGGCGGAGTTTGAAACTCGCCTTTGAAGTTCGGCTGCCGGTCACTATACGTTAGAGATAACTTCGTCTAATGAAAGCGTTTGCTTCGTCTGGACTCTGAATGAAAACTTTCCCTGCGACGTTCGTGTGCGCGAAGAAGGCGAGAGGGAAGAGGGAGAGTTTCAGCCACGCCTTTTGTCGAAAGGGTCCCTCGCGTCCCCGATGATAAAATCGTTTTTTCAGGATAGACTTGCAAGAACTTGTAATAAGTTTGCGAGAAACTCTTGAACCACATCCTCCAACGGCGGCCCCTCCGTGTTCTTATTTGACTCGGTGCGTTGCGGGGTATTTTCTTCTTGCAGCCAACATGTTAGTTCGTACTAAAACGCCAAGCGCAACCGAATGAATGATTCCCATAAATTTTTTTTTTTACAAATTATATCAAAGTTTTTTTTGTTTCTTCTTACGGCGGGGCATTTTCTTGCAACATTTGTCTGTTGGTGAATTCCACTCGTAGATCCGGAGCGCTTCCCAAAATCCGCGAGGGAGGCAAAATTCCGCTCCGTGGGACCCGCTCCGAATCGGCGAGGGGAAGATAAACTTGCATTTTTGGAGCGACCTCCCCCACACCCCTCCCCACCGCCGTTCAAAATGGCCGCTGCTCGAACTTGACAAGCCCACCAACGCCTCAGCCGACTGATCTTTCCGACGACCAGTGACGACTATCACTGCTTAGTTGCAGAAATAACACGCGACACAGGCCGGGCGAAATTATACGCACCACGGCGCCCATGTCACAAATCACGAATACGTCCGCGTTCGGCACCGTTACATACCTTTCGGCCGCCTCGAAGTGGCGGGACACGGACAGCGATTGCGATCGGTGGAGTTCAGATTTCTGGTACGACTTCAATAAACACAGAGGTAAGAAACCATCACTTGCACGGTTGTTGCGTAATCACTTCTTGCTTTATTTCAAGGGAAAACGCCGGCGGAATGCAGTGTAAAAATGTAAACAATCATTGGCTGCAGAATGAACAGGCCTAACCTTCCGTCTGCCTCCGGCTTTTCTGTCGTTCTTCCTCTCACGATCACAGATGTCAGCGCTTACGATTTACCGCGCTCCAGTCGCGGCTTTGTATCCCTGATCTACGCGAAGTAGAAGCGTTCGAGCCGTCACAATCCCGCGTAAACAACCGACCCACCCGCACAGATCTACCTCGACGGCCCGACCGGCCCGCCGACCTCTCCAACCTCGCCGCGCGGCGCACATGCGCACTGCCGATCTAGACGGAAATCACGTGGGCCGCTCTGCCAACTTCCGGGGAGATCTGTGAAATCCTGCAGAGCAAGTTCGGCGGGGTTTGGGGCGCTCCGTGGCGCGGGCGCTGCCAGAGATCTACGAGATGAAGATGACCAGCTCGAGCCAGATCTGCGAGCGGAATATGCGCGCTTCAAATGGAGCGCTTTTAGAGCGCTCGAGATCTGCGAGTGAAATTCACCATGTGTCTGGAATGAATGGATTCGTGGACAGACTCAAAGCTATAGCTGTTTTTGTCGCTACTTATTCCTCAAACACCTTCCATTGCCCGTCTAGACACGTGTCCCGTCTAGACCCAGCCACTGCAGTGACGGACGTCGAATCTATCGTATCAACTGCTCTCGGGGGCAAGCCGGTGGTTTACACGCGACAGAAGACGAAATACATGACGTATAACTCGTATCCATCTTAGTGTTGGCGAGGAATATTTGGAAGTGTTGAACAACTCGGATGTGTGGCCGGACAGCTCTTTTTTTCGCTTCCTTATTTTTAGGGGAGGTTACCAAGTACCCAGCATTACGTGGTTGCCGCGGAAAATTTAAACCAAGGTACCCATGGCTCGGAATCTTAACGTGTATTATCAAAATGTCCGTTGCCTTCAAACAAAATCGGATGAATTTATGTCTAATCTGTTAGGTACTGAATGTGATATTGTCATATTCTCAGAAACTTGGCTTCATGGCGGCATTGCAAAGAGTGAAAATTTTACATCTTCCTTTACAGTGTGTCGTAGAGAGTGATTATACTTCCGGGATGAAATACGGAGGTGGCCTACTAATAGCTTGCAAACAGTCACTGAATGCTCCTAGGCAAAATGATTCATTCACATGTATTGATTTCAATTCAATACATTCACATGTATTGAATTGAAAGCTGCAATAAAATAATTGATTGATTGATTGATTGATTGATTGATTGATTGATTGATTGATTGATTGATTGATTGATTGATTGATTTAAATGCATATCAAGAATCCGTATGGGTTCACACACTGTCTGGTGACGGTTTCAACTTTATATTTGGAGCCTATTATTTCCTCCCGCTTCAGATGCTGGTCACTATGCGGACCACTTTAATTTTCTTGAAAATGAAATTGACGCGACCAAATATTGCGTGCAGTTATACGGGGATTTTCATTTACCGAAAGTTGACTGGATTTCCAGCCACATTAACAGCGAAAGCTCCTGCACGCGTCAAAAAGCGTCTTATTTGTTTAGCTTCATATATTTCAACGATTTTACGCAGTACAATATGTTCACGAACTTTTCCGATAATATTTGTAATCTGATTTTATTTACCATTCCTACTTCGGAAGCGGTTCGTCTGGACGACCCGCTAATCACTGCTGACGCTTTACACTTTCGTTTTACACTATCGTTTTTTTTTGTTTTTTTTTAATGATTAAGGGTTTTGTCTTGTACTCTACGGTACGCATACAGCGCTGGCGATTCCTTTGGTTTCTACAAATACTTTGAGCAATCTGATTGGACTGATGTCTTAACAATATCTGTATTCCATGGTAGATAGTTTCACAGCGGTAGTAGATGATACCATGAATCTGTTCGTTCCTCAGTACCCCAACCGTCCCTAGAAGTACCCTAAGTGGCTTTCCAAAGATTTACGATATTGCTTATAGATAAAAAAAAAACATTATCACAAATTATATATTTAAAAAACGCGGCTAGATTTATGGTGTGAAAAATACAGCATATGTCGATATCTAACAAAAAAGATGCTTGCTAGCGACCAGTATCACTACCTCAGGCAGGTAGAGCAAACTTTAAACAAAATACCCGAAGAATTCTGGCGCTACGTGAAAAGCACACCACGAAAGCTATAACGCTGAAGAGCGGGTAAGCTATCGAAGCGCCCAAAAAATCTCTTTGCAAGTTGTTTTCGCATCATTTCAGTTCATGGTTTTCTAATTTTCTAACCCCTTACCCGTGATATGAAACATATCACGGGTAAGGGGTTAACCCGTAGTACTAGTAAGCGGTAAATAATCGTCGAAAGTAATTTATTTATTTATTTATTTATTGAATAAATAAATAAATAAATTACTTTCGATGATTATTTACCGGTTACTAGTACTACGGTTTATGAAGTGCTTTTATCCACTCGAAAGATGATTTCTAAGCTATCCACAGGATCAGATGGTATTCCCAAAATTAAATTACAAATAGCGCTAGGACGAGGACAGACGAAGAAGTGGACAGGACAGGCGCTAACTCACAACTGACGGTTTTATATACAACGTTAAAGAAGAAGGTGAAGGAAGTGTCTGGAGTTGAAAAAAGAAGAAAAAAAATTGTCTTTTTCTAACCGGGCGCTCTAAGAAGATTGTTAGACTAGGAAGATTAAAACACAGCAGACCAAAACGAAATTAATAAAAATTAAACAAAGGTAATGATTTTGAACTCTATACGATACTATTCTGAAGGCCCTTAGAAAATAACCCCGGACCGTGGGAGACAAATCGAGAATAAAAATATAGGATAAAGATTAATAGAAAAAAGGTGATCGTCCAAAGGCCGCCGATCAGTGCCTCGTACAGCTTATTTACCTGTTTACATCCAACAGGCACCACAGCCAAAGCTATAACGGCGCGAGCGCATAGACCCACCCGGTGCACCACCTCACGCGCTCACGTGCAAGCGTGATTATGTATAGTGGTTCAAGTACTGAACCTCTTTGTCCGTCAACGCCAAAGATGGTGCAGAGACGCATTTTTCTCCATTGGCTTGTATGGTCTGTGCTTCATAGATTTCCCTGTTCCTCTTTTCTTTAAAACGTCCGATCACTTTTGTGTTTGAAAGCAAAGGTGTGCAGGAGCAATCTCGCACATGCATGGCTAAATGTCCAGAAGGTGTTGACTGCAGGGTCAGGGCATGTTCTCTCAGTCGTGTGTTTATGCAACGTCCAGTCTGTCCTATATACACTTTCCCACATGTGAAAGGGATTTCATACACCACTCCGCTGTTGCAGTCGACATACTGGTGCTTGTGGTTTATGTTGCATTCATGATGTTGCTTGACATTGTTGATTTTTGGGCACATTCGTTTTAATTTATCCGGTGCCGATAGGACCACTTGGACTTCAAACGTGGAGGCTATCTTCTTCATGTTGTGCGAAATCTTGTGGATGTAAGGCACCACAGCCGGACGGCGTCTCTTCTCTTTTATTTTTTCTCTTCTTGTGTTCGTTGTCAATAACTTCTCAGCGATGTCAGTCAGTACCGGAAAGGGGTACCCCGAAGCTTTCAAACGAGTCACTTGTAATTCGAAGCTTGATTTTGCTCTGTGCTCACATGACTTGTTTAGCGCCATGCTTAAGCAATTAGACACTATGCCTCGCTTTACAAGTTTGGAATGGGATGAGTCATAGCGCAATAGCCGTTTTTTAGAGCGTGGGTGGTACATCCAGCAGGTCTGGTTCTTGTTAAAAGTAATCTGCAGTTCTAAAAACTGTAGGATGCCGTCCGTTGGCACCTCAATGGTAAAGTTGAGCTGTTCAGCTTGTTCCAGAAATGTGGCACGCACACTGTCGATAGGCTGACTGTCACATTCATCGGGACGGAAAGGGAGGAGGACCAGGTAATCGTCGACATATCGAAAGATACGCGAGACTTGGTTGGTTGATATATTCTTAGCAATAGCCCGATCACAATGTGACAGATAAACGTCGCATAAAACAGGTGCAACGCAGGAACCTATGCAGATTCCTCTCTTCTGTAAGTAGGAATTTCCATCGAAGGAGACTGCAGTGGAACAGAGGTAGAATTTCAGGAGTTCTAAGAATGCCTCTACCGATATTCCGCAGTTGTTTTGAAAATTAACCCTTCCGTTGGCATCAATGCAATCGCTTACTGCTGCATACAGTTTATCATGGGGAATAGAATAAAACAAATCTTCCACGTCCAACGAAAACCCAAATCTTACTCTCGTGGGATTTTCTTTTAAATGCTTGATTACCTCTTCAGAGTTTGGAATTAGAAAAGGATCATCCAGCTTGAGGGTAGACAGATGGCGCAGAAGAAATCGAGACATGTTCCCCTGCCAGCTTCCTTTCTCAGTAACTACTACACGGAACGGGCATGCTGGCTTGTGTGTCTTGGCGGTGAAGAACATCTCTAGCTGGTCTTTTTTTGAAGTGTTAATTTGATTCCTCAATTGTGTTAGGTCAAGTCTGCGGCATAATTCAATAGCTTTGGTCTTCACTTTCCTTGCATTGAACTCCTTCATATGTTTGAAGTTCTTGTCAATGGCTGTTTTAGCCTTTTCTAGGTAAATGTCCTTTGGTGCTACTACGAATCCGCCTTCTTTGTCAGAGGTGATGAGGTTTAAATTATTGCACTTGAAATAATCGACAACCTTTTGGATGCTGGTCGTGTTCTCAGTTTTTGGACGTGTTCGTGAAACCACCTCGACGCATTCATTGATGCATCGGGCTCTGTCCGTCTCAGTAACCTTGTCCGCGATATCATGAATAATACCCAACATCTGCACTCCCTGTCTCTTTGGTTCAGTGCAGTACTTGGGACCTTTTTCAAGCACTTTAGAGAGCCTGTCCGGAAGAATAGCATCCCCCAATAGCGTAATATGCTCACCTTGATTTTCTTTATGGTGCGAACGAAGACGCTTAAGATGGGGAACGTAGGATTGCCAAAGAAATTCGGTCATGTTGCTCGCTGTGTGTAGATAGCTGGAGTATCTTAGAGCATGGCCACCGTTGGGGCTCGCAGATCCAGCCAGTACACTGAGGCATGTCCTGTAGAAACGCACTTGCCTCCACAGCTCAGAGCGCATGATCTTGCTGATCCGTTTGGCGTGCTGCAGTGATGGACTTGCTTGGCCGAACAACGCTCTGATGTCTTCAGGCACCACAATATGCCTGATCGAGAAGAAGAAGAAACAATAAAGTTGGTATTCCCAACTTTATTGTAAAAGGATGTGGCAAATGCTTGGTTTCTGTCCTTGAAAAAGTGCTCACCTCATCGATATACAGGGTGGTATCTTTCTAAATAAATGGAAATATTCGATAGTCGTCCCGATCTGAAGTCAGGTCATTCTTGTGATGTTAGCAATTATGGTCCAGTATCTCTTCTCAATGTATTTTCAAAGGTGTTTGAGACGGTGGTGAACAATCGTTTATATAACTATTTTAAAAGAAAGCTTGTTCCTGTACTGCACGGTTTCGTCACAGGAAGATCCGTGGAGACTAATTTGTGCATATTTTTGGGTCTTGCTTTGCCAGTTTTTCAGAGTCGGGGTCAAGTAGACACAATACATCTGGACAGGGATGGGCAGTATTTCAAATACAAGTATTTGAAATACGTATTTCAAATACTTTGTGTATTTTGCATTTGTATTTAATTACAAATTGGGTAATGTATTTGATGTGCGTATTTAAATACTAAAACGTGGGTATTTCAAATACAATTGTAATTAAATACAATTTTGTGGGCGAAAATACATCCCTCAAATTTATTGTCACGATAATTCTTGTTTTTATGATATGGTTGTAAGATATAGTCTCCATCCTTTATTCGGCCATGGGGCTTTTTTCTTTTTCTCCTCCGGCTTTATTTTAAAGGAACTGTCCAGAGCAGGAAGAAAACTACGTTCTGCACCAAATGCAGTGTCTCTCAATCAAGCACAAGCGTTTAGTGACTTTGCGATTACGGTGCTAGTCCAGGGCAAGAATAGTGACGAAATTGACGTTCACAGGCAGACTGGTTAAATAAGTGCCTGTGACAACTTGTGATGCTTTCCAGCCCGATTTCCATCCATATGTTTGCCTGGAACATTCTAAATGCGCGGGTCGTCCAGATTTTCGTAACTGGTGCGAGTTGCAACAATAAGAAATTCTCTAGCTAGTGCTGAGCGTCTTGGTCGTCTCGGTTCTTTGTTGGTCTATACCAAAATGTAATCAACAAAAAAAGCTGCTTCAAGCTCTGTACTTTTTTTATCTATTACGTCCAAGCTGATTACATTTTTTTTTTTGTGATTATATTTCTATTACGTTACTAGAGCCTTGCACACTAACTCCCGAGTGTACGATGAAAAACTAAAATCAGATACCCAGAAACCTGTTGCAGGTGCCCTGAAGTCGCTGACGCAAATTTTGAAGAATGTATTTGGAAAAGTATTTGGAGGAGACCAAATACATTTGGTTGTATTTGTATCTTGTAATTAAATGCTTTTTTGGAAATGTAATTAGATTTGTAATTAAATACATTTTTGACGAAGTATTTTGTACTTGTATTTCAATACATATTTGCATGTATTTTGCCCATCCCTGCATCTGGATATGTCTGAGGCGTTTGATAAGGTCAATCATGAGCTGTTACTGTTGAAACTCAAGAACTATGGCCTCACTCTTGAGTACATTACCTGGTTTAGAAGTTATCTTTATAGAAGACAGGACTGTGTCAGGGTATCTGGCTTCTTGTCTCGTCCATTCATTTTAATGTCAGGAGTGGCTCAGAGCTCAAACCTTGAACCTTTGTTGTTTCTTGTTTTATGAATGATTTGGCGTCGTCCGTACGAAACTCTCAAGTACTTATGTTTCCAGATGACATAAAGTTATTTTGGCTGGTTACCTTCATCACAGACTGTACTTTGCTGCAGGACGATCTTTGTTCAGTGCTAGAATAGTGCAGTTCTGACAGTCTTTTTTCTTTAAGTTATTGCAATACAAAGGTCATGTCCATGTCAAAAAAGCGCAGAAATTTATTGCATGTATACGTTCTAGAAAATGAAACTATCAGTCGGACCACGCAGATACGGTACCTCGATCTTCTTGTGGACGACCACCTCTTTTTTTCTTTCTTATGTAAACTCCCTTATTAGCCAGTTTTTATGTACGCTGGGAATAATATCGCGTTTACTCAGAGCATTTAGCACTGATCACTGTTTTTTGAGACGATACATTACCCATGTGCGTTCGAAACTAAAGTTTGCATCTGCCGTGTAGAACTCCACCTCTATATCAGCAAATTAAAGTATAGAAAGTATTCAAAACCGATTTGTGCCCATCATTTATGACATGTAGTTTGGTAGAAAATGTGTTTTACGAATATAATTTGATTTTAGCCAAGCTAACATTGTGCACGCTATGTAAAAGAAGGTATGTTCGGGGTGTTCAGTTTGTACATAGGTTAGTTCATAATGCAATAGACAGCCCTGCTCTACTTGCCTCTGTTCACTTTCGCAATCCACTTAGAACAAACTCTAGAAATCTGAGAGTATTTTACCCGGACCTCACTCGAGATGCATCACCGGTTTCGCGTATCCGATAGACCATTTGCTATATTACCCAAGCATCAAGGAGAATGCAGAGATTTGTGTTCCACGCGCCACACGTGCATGCCTTCCCTGTATGAAAGATTCGAAGTAAATAACCAAAATAAAGTGTTGACGAACGCGCGTGCAAGATGCCATTTGTTTTAGGTATTTGCTTTAGAAAAGTTACTCCTGCTGAGGCCAGCACGTGCGGCGCATGGAACACCAATCCCTGCATTCTCTTTGATGCCTGGGTAATTTAGCAATAGGTCTATTTACTGACATCGACATTTTTAGTAAACCTGTCTTTTCAGGAACGATAATTGTTATGTATGTTTTAATTGGTATCTAGACACGCTTGCGTTCTTTCATATTTTACACAACTCTCTACGGTGATATTTTTTATATGAATTTGGTGTTTGAGCCAGAAGAGTTTGCGCGCGTCATTTATTGTGTATTTCAAGTGTGTGTGCTTAACCCAGGAGGCTCCTAGAGCTGTTAGTTAGCGCAAGAAAATAATAAACATTGATTGATTGATTGATTGATTGTCGAACGCTGGCGTCCGGCGTTTGGCATTCGAACGTGTTCGAACCGTGAGTAGAGACATATTTGCGTCTAGCGTAGCTTCTGCAGTGTTCCAAAGCTGTCGAGGCTACCTGCTCGAGCGCGTGGCTTCCCTCCTTTGGTTACACCGCGTACACCCCCGAAAATCCTTCCGACAATCTAGCCGAGACCGAGCCCAGCTTTCCATAGTGCACATCTCGCAGCCCGGAGGGCACGGGCAGAGAGCACTTACAAGCGGCTTAGAAGTTTGACGCGGTAAATACCATCTATCAACAATAGAATAAAAAAAGAGAAACTAACAGCGAAAGCGCTCGCTGCCGTCAGCTGCAATGCACCGATACCAAAACCTCCGGGTCTCCTTTTCTTTTCTTTTTTCCCGCAGCATGCTTTTACGGTTTGTTTGAAATTTTAGCAATGTTGCATAAAGCGGAATGCGTCGGGAACGTGGCTACATTGGAAAGACGGCTGCGGAATATCCCTGTACGCAGTGAACAGGGAACGGTTGCAGGGAAGGGCTCTTTATTTTCTTGCGACGAAATTGGATTGCCGGCGCTTCGAAACAATGCACTTGCAGCTGTTTGGTGTTACAATTTCTGCTTCCTTTTGTCTCACTTTCAGAACTTTCCAAGCCCATAGCTCGAAGGCGAGGCGAGAAAGCACAAGGCGACGTATGGAAGCCTTCACAGAAGCCAGCGAGCCAAAGCCGAATCCAAAGACCAAAGCAGACGCGGCGAGGGCGGCCTTTCTTCTGGTCCTTCTCGGCGGTTGCAGAAGAGCCGCAAAAAAAAAAGTAAAAAAAAAGAAAAAAAGAAGAGGCCCGAAAACCGTGCGGTGGCTCTTGGTTCTCCGTCAGTCTGAATCGGGAGCCTTTACGCTCGACGGCATTCTCGAAATTCTGGGCCGCCGTCGTCGTCCCGAAATCGAGTCTGCTGCCGGAGGAAGCCGAGTGGGGCGACAAGAAGGGGGAAACGCGGCGTTGGAGGCGAAAGCGACAAGAGACGCGAAGCATGCAACGAGGTTACATCCTGGCACTGGGATTCCCGGGGCATGCCGAGTGACGTCCTTTCTGGGCCTAAATCCCTGCTGTCGTCTGCCAAAAAGAGGGCCTAGCCATGGCTACCACTCCTTCTCACGCCGTGTCTAATTGAAGGGGAAAAAAAGAAGTCCTGACAGTTGCTTGGCCCAGTTGTGGCAGACACCTGTTTCTCCAGCAAGCAACACTGGAAAAGATATTTAAATTGTGACACTTGCACTGATACCATGTTGTAGAAGACTGTTTTTCTTATTCGGCAACTCTCTCTCGGCATTTTGTAAAAAGTCGACGAGTGGTCTCGGAATCCTAATATGAACGCATGGACAACAGGAACGTTAGAGTCTGTATACGTGATAACTGGCTGTCCACAGTGATAATAGGAACACGAAATTGTCGGTTTTTCGCAATTTACTCAAATAGATAGGTGTGAAACATCAAAGTTTACTGGCTATGTATTATTGCTGATGTAAGTGCATTCTTTCATGTTAGTTGTTTTAATGACAAAACTGCAGCCCAGAAGGAAGATCGTAAACATCCTGTGACAGCCCGTTACTGCAATACCTTGCTCAGAAAGCATATCACCAATTTTTCCCCCACTTATTTCACATAACTAGAATGCTGTCACCAAAAATAATCAGTCTGGTAGAATGTGCATATGAGTGGCACCAACAAGATTGGAAAGATTTTGTCATTGTCGAAGTCAGTTATACGATACAATACAGAGCGCACGTTCGTCTGCTTCTTTTGCAGGGATCCTGGTGACGTCAAAATGCCGATCTCTGATTGGCTCTGATTGAAGAATAGAGGGTGGACCTCCAGGCAGCTTGCTTTGAGGTCTACCCACTATCCTCAGAGCCAATCGGAGCGCGGCATTCTGACGTCACCACAACCCCCTCAAAAAAAGCAGACGAACGTGCGCTCCGCATTGCAAGAGTACGACTATGCCATGTTCTGGCTACGTTTCTCGTGCAGTGCAGTACGTGTTACTGAAACTCATTACTGTACATGTCCCAGGAAGCTACAATTCGCGACCAGTTATGAGTATTTTCTAAACCGTAGGCTAAATAGTTTTGCCTTTGCGTCTAAACGTCCAAAAAAGAACCCGTTCATTATAGCTCAGTTAAATCCATGACATCAACGTGGATAATTTTAAAAAGCTATTAAACGTTCGTTTATAGTTCTCTCGTTTGATATATGACTCCAGATAACTGAGGCCGTGCAGTCGATGCTGCGAAGAACTGGGTAATTTAAATGAAAAGTTGAGGAAGGAAGAAAATGTCAACGTTCAACGTTCCCTTTCTATACACCAACAGGATCATAACTTTTTTTGTTTTTTTGTTTTAGGCAAATTTCGAAGAATTTTTTTTTTTTACCCAAAATATGCGACGTCGTTACCGACGCCTGGCAGGAGAGAAATGGGAATTTTCCCCGAAGGTGTCTTTCTTTTTCCCCGCTCGATAACCATCAGTCACTATGCCGTGAAATTGAGTCGTCGCTCTGGACGCTTTTTTTTTTTTCTTAGTTCTGACATGGCCCGCTACATCTATTCATCTTGCAGGCTTGGAATGGCATTATTAAAGCCGAAGTTCCACGAAAACTTCCAGTAGAAAGATACTGCTTCCTAGCTAGGGTGTAGAGTGGCTTTGTGTTAGCTTCAGGGTTCCTGGCGTTTTTATATCCGTAGTCAAAGTGAAAATTTAACTTGAAGGGTCACAACAGACGACGTGATATGTTTTCGTGTCCAAGATTAATTACGTCTAATTCGCTGCAAAGGAGGGTTTCATCCGGTTGTGATAGCGCTTGTGTCAAGAACGAAATGTTAAAACAACAAGTGAGTACATAACAACCATGTTACAATCCTGAACGAGCGATCTTAAGCGGCATGCGTTTGATACTTGTTCTTCTCAGTATAAACCCTGAAACAAGGAGAAATAATAAAACAAACAAAGACTTGTCTTGTCCGTTATTTTATTTCGAAGTGTCGCAGGGTTTATATTTTGATGTTTCCTACGCATCTCGCCGGCATACTTTCGCTGCTTATGTGTTCTTGCATTTTTCGCCTTATTCTCGAGTTGCAACTGACATTTTTTTACGTGGTACTTCGATGATTTCAAGGCTCAAGTGAATAGAGAAACAAGTAAACGGGCAACTGGGTAACAGATGTACCTCGTTAAATGTTTCATTAATTACAAGCATTTAAAAGAAAGTATGCTCTGAAATGAGATCATAGATACGAATATCATCATAATTATGTTTGATGGCACTGCTTTCATTTTTTTTTATGCTTTGAAGGAGGTCACGAAAACAGCAGCGATCCCCAGTCGCTGCTGGCACCGTTCCAAGATAACATCTGGGGCCAGCCCTTCCGTACCAAGCAGCTTTCGCCAGCCGAGCCCCGATGAAATCACCGCAGCGCCGTTCCTCAGACCACGAAGACGCGCGCGCCTGCGTACGCAGTTCACTGACCACGAAACGACCTCGACGCGCAAGAAGAAAGTTTCACGGCTGATGCATTCGCTCCGTTCCGTCTGACTGTCTCCTTCTCGCGCGCGGCGTTTTTTGTTTCCCTTGTTCCAGGTCACAAGATTTGCGCGTCGGTCCGACGCGACCGCGGCGTAATTAATGGACGGCCCCGAGAGCAGTTTCGTTTTCTGAAGAAAACCAAAAGAACCCGGCAAGCACCTGCACTTCCAGGCACATTAGGCGCAGCTATACTCGCGCCATCGAAGGAATCGTTCTTTTTCCTTTATCGCTACGATGCATTTGGCCCTTCTTCCACCGTGGCCTTTGAATTTCCAGTCAATCAGTATTTCTCTTAGGAGACCTGACTTCTCAAACCTGTTTTCGATTTTTTTTAAAGGGAGTGAGTGTGTGTGTGTCTGTGTAAAAACGGTCGGGGGGGGGGGGGGGGGGGGGGGTAAGACATATACAGTATCGGCTCCTAAACCAAGGTAGTCTGCTCCAACGTACGTAAGACCCGGAATTCCCAGAGGAAAATGTTGTCACTACGCCGATCACGTACGAAAGCATCCTTTGCCTGACGTCAATAAAAAAAAAAAAAAAAAAATATTGGCCCGCAATTTTTTTTTCTTTTTTTTTACGAGACGATTGTCTACAAATTAAAGCTATGACGTTGCACGTTCCAACAGATTGTACCGGATGTTTGACCGAACGCCGCCCAAATATTAGGCAATTTTCGTATATCATGTCCGCCATCCGGCAACGCCTCTGGAGTCTGCAGACATCTTAGCTCGAGTAGAGAGCCTAGATTTAAGAGAGGGGGAAACTTAAACCACGGACACCGTTTGCATTTCAATGGTGAACGCTCCTGGCGCCGATTGATTGCCAGCGCGCATGCGCTGCCTTGTCGGGTGGCGAGGAGGAAAGCGAGCGGAGTCGCTTGTAGACGATCAACGCTTTCGACACCTCCTCTCAGCTCGTATGGCAAAACACAGCCCATAAACCACGTGACTCTGAACGAGCAATTTTGGAAGGTTCTCTGAAATATAGGTTCTCTGGCCTCCAGTATGCCCAGTGGCTGCATTTGTACAGTACGTTGCTGAGAGCATAATTTGAGGGGGAAAAATAAAACTTTCTACGAAACTCCCAGTTTCCCCGGCAAAAACAAACAGACAAACAAACAGCGCATCACGCAGAAAACATAATTATGCCATATTTCAGCCACCCCTAAGAGTTTTATCTATACTCTATCTATAGGTACGGCCGACGCAGCGTTTCCGATGATTAAGCTCCAAATAGCCCCTTCTTCAAAAGTGCGCGCCATCTTTTATACCTCCTGCGCCACCTTATCTGAGCCTGCCATTGTTTGGGCAGGTCCCCCCTGAGCATCTACATCGGACACGGAAGACTCCGTTAGAGCTCGGCGTGAGCTCCCGGCTCAGCTCGTGGCGCGAACGACTGCTGCCTCGGCGTTCCGTACGACGCAGCCGCAGTCGCACCGCTCGTGTACAGCGTACAAAAAACACCGAGTTTGCTGCAAAATACCAGGACCCCAAAGGTTTCGCGTTGTTTTGCCGAAGCACTTCGTCGTCTTTTCGTACAACAAGGAGCTGATCAAATGCATGACCGTAATGCCCGAGCCTAGGGTGCCTACATGTCTGTCTGTCTCAGGGTGAAGACATCCATTGTTGCACTGAATGTGCCAGCGCGTGACACTCTCGCGCACTCGGTGCGTGACTTGGGTAGTAAAATGGCGTCTATGCATTAGCCAAAGCTGCGCGCTCGAGCTGAGTAACACCGTATTGCGCGCACTTCAAAATGCATAAAAAAAACGACTGGGCGTGAAAATGGCTGAGATGTCACCACTCAAGCAAAAGCGCGCGTGTGTATGAAGGCACTCTACCCGAGCCCCATCTAGAGCGACAAGCAGAAACAACCGACACTGACGAGTCTCAACCACGTGCGACATGCCGGCGAATGTATAAGGAGTATTCACTGGGCGCCATATTTGTGGGTGATGTCTAGAGCGCATGCTCTAAACGAGCCCACAATAATAGGTTGCTAAGACCGGCAATCTTGAGGGTGCGGAATGCACGTTGCAAAAGAACTGCGGAAGCTCGCCGTCAGCACGCGCTCAGCAGCAGCGCACATGGATATGGCCGCCAGTGAATACTCCCTATACCTTTTGGCAACCTCGCAGTTTCGGGGTGCTCGTGAAGTAAGCACGAATGATTGCGAGCCGGCCCAATATATATTTTTGCGCGTGCTTGCGGCTTGTCGGTGTCGGTTGTTTCTGTCGCACTTGTGGGACTCGGTCATAACAACGCATGTCGCCCGCGCTTCTATAATACATCATACGTTTATCCCTCGAAGTTGGAGGTGCCAGTTGAAGTATGGAGGCTAATAGGATAGTTCTCGTCGATCGAAAGTTCCTCCCCATTTCGGCAGATCCTCGTCGAAATCCTTCCTGACATGGGTATATACGGGCTAAGGGGAGTCAAGGCACTGCCCTAGAAGACGCTTTTACAAGATTGGAAAAGTCGGTTCGCGCTTGGTCAACTCGAAGTTAACACAACTGGTAACAATAGAAAAAAAAAAAAAAAAAACGAGAAACGGGACGTTAACAACTCGTGAAAACTGGCCTCACTTGGCTGCTATGTTTCTAGACAGACTTGGGTAAGTGAACGTACAGCTTTTTAGCTTTAGGTGTCAACATTTTCAGGTGCGCGACGCTCTCTCCATTTAACGCAATATAAAAGAAGAAATGATTGCTTTTTCGCTGTAGGCCGGGCCGTAACTCCATCTTGTCAGACGGAATTTACGAGAACATTTCTGAATGCCGCGTGTCGAGCACAATAAAAGAACGAACGAACAGGGCCAATAGGACATCACCAAAACAAGAAGGCATCTGGTGCTGTTCAGCGGACAAAGTTTACGTCATGGCGGCGTAGTTTTATTTTAATTATAAAATTACTAAGTTGCAAAATAACCGAAAAAAACAAGTCCAGAATCAAGAATGTGCACGTATTTTTCTTTTTTTGTCTAGTTTTGTTGATTTGGGTGTGTTCAAATCGGGTAGCCTAGTATGGCCGTGTCTTTATTGTTCCGACGAGAAAAAGATAAGAGCGAGATTACAAGACAACGATAGGATATTCGACAGAACATGACGCAGGAGACCACTGATAAAAAAATCGCACGAGTACATTTAAGACTACTTACGTGTAGGAAGGCAAAAGCCAGTCAAGGAAGACATCTAGGACGACGCCGAGGACGCCGCCTAGGACGACCTTAAGGATGACGTCTAGAACGACGTTGAGATCGACGCCTAGAGGACGACGTCTAGTACGACCTCTAGGACGATGCCAAGAACGACGTCTAGGACGACTTTTAGGACGACCTCAAGGATGAAGTCGACAACGACGCCTACAGGACGACGTCTAGGAATTCACTTTGATTCCTCTTAATTCGCTTTGTCATCCTTCTTAATTGCATTGCCTCTAATTCTCCTGAGTGGTCACGTAAACGTTTTGGTACTTTTCGTGTCGTCGACGTGTTTTCACTCAAGGACTTTGAAGGTCGACTGAACGATGAGACCTAGAAGGCTTCCGGCTTAATACAATCTGTAGCTGCGCTGGATATAAAGAAAGGTGCACGCCCTCCTGTTGCCATCGCTTTTTCCAACTAAAAACACTCCGATATACTTGTGTTTGGCAATAGAAAACCTTTCTAAGATAATAAAGGCCAGATGACCGGGGTTTACAAGGTAAAGTTCTTAATAATTCCTCATTTTAGAAGATACCTGTGATACACGGTTTTTCTGTGTTCGTTTTCCGTCTTATTTCCTTACACCCGCCTCGTGCTTTCTTCCAAGGGGGAAAGAACTTCAAGTATCTATATATTGGAGCTTCCATACCTCCGCCAAGCGGTGACTCGCAAATTTCCCGAAACCAATAAGCGAGGCATTTAGTTTTTAGAAAGTCTACTGACGTACACGAATAATGAATTCTTGAAAAGGTCAAAGTTGGCACCCGCGAAGCGCACACAGGAAACAAAATGCGAAAGTGACACTGATTATTTCGTACATAATAGCCACGTCACTGATTTTTTCTTCTTAATAAACAGATACAAGCCAATCCTTAAAGGGACACTGACAGGGTACCTAGGGTACCTACGCTCGCGAAGGATTTTTTTTTTTTTTTTTGTATATGACATTTGGGAGCCCAATTACTAAAAATACAATTTTCGGCTCGAAATTCCTTTTCTTTCCACGCAAAAACTGCCGATCGAGAACTGGCCGGTTTGAGTCGCGCTCATTTTCTTCTCCGTTGTCACGTGCTGTTTTCTATGGTTTAGACTCAACCATAGTCGTGGGTCATCGATGCACACACTCAATACAAAAAGGAGCAAAAATATCACGCCAATCTTTGGTGACTTCTAAAAGCTGCAAATACGTTGATTGAAACAAAAAACAAATTGCACAGCCATGTGACTTCTGGTAACTTTCTCCTCCTCTACATTTCTTCTTCTTCCGCAGTTCAGTTTCGGTTCCGGTTTCAAGCAGTGGCGTATCTTGACTTTACAAAAAAATATACGTGACGCTGAAGCAAAATATTGATTGGATAGTCTTCTAACACCATCAGAGATCGCCAGGCAAAAAACAAAACAAAATTTTGGGGGTATTAGTGTCCTTTTAAGCGCCGCTTCCAAAAAATACATTTAAAAAGGTTTCCTTCATACATCGTCTTCTTTCCACCAGAATACATTTACAAATTACCATAATAAAAAAAAAAGTCTTCGGCAAGAAGCTTTGTGGCTGAGAATAAGTGAATAATTGGCATGACCTTAATGATGAACCGAAATACCAACCAAAAGCCTAAACATTTTCCCGTGACGAAAATGACTAGTACCCGAGGCAGCAGAACGCGAAACCTACTTTCGGTTAATTTGGATTGTTCCATCATCGGCTGAAGTGCCTTAATTAGTGCTAAGTCCCCGAGAACATTTCGGCGCTAGTGACCTGTGATCGATAGTACAGACAAAACCCCTAAATACCCCGACCCGAGACTGTTCTCCATAGACGAGTGCGAGCAAATTGCATTCACCGCGCCCATCATTTGCATAACAAGCCCAATTAACGTAGCCAACCTAGAGTGCAATTAAGGCTCATGGACCAAGATGAACAAGAGAAAAAAAACGCAATATAACATATCATCAAGTAGTTGTAAACGCGTACGTACGGAACAGACAGACGACTTCATGGAGCATCGGTGTCACACGCCTGCGGATAAGTAAACAACATTTGCTGTTCTAAGCACGAGGTTAGGTTCGAGTGGACCAGCTCTGAGGCGCAAAAACAGGAGTGCCGGGGTACGTTGCAATCAGCAGCTATGTTGCGATATGTAACCCTTCGATCACGCTACAGAGCGACTAACAAAACAAACAAAAACAAAAGGCTTTACATTTTTCAGTAGCATCGTGCTTAGATTGTTTGCTCAAAACGACGACCCAAGGCTTTACTGCGCTCGCGAAGCATCCAAACTTCGTATGGGGAAATGGCGCTCGTTTGGAAAAGACGCCTTGCAGTAAGGTGGCATGCCGTGCAACTTCACCAGGAATCTTCTTTTTTTTTTTCGTGGTTGTAATGGATGCATATACTGAATATACTGCGGTCCCACTGATAACACTCCTCACAATGTCCTGTATCGACTCATCATACTCTGCAATCACGGAACATTCAGGTCGTAAACGCTGCTTCAAATGTGTGTCCCTCTCATCATTCAACAATGAACATCAGCGGTTTGTTAGACATAATGCAGACTCAACTCTGGAAATCGAAACACAACAAGACAATAGACAGCTCTACAGGGAGACGAAAATAATGGCGGCTTCTTTTGACTTCTCCGCACGCTCGCAGCTTAGGAGGAACAAAAAGCCTAATATAAGAACAATTTTCCTATTTCCTCGGTGCAAAAAATAATAATAATAATAAATTAGGTCGCAGCAGGAATGAGGCAGAGACACGAGTCCACGTTCCGCGTATTTATTTCCGCAGATAGACATCGGCCTGCTGCGAGTGCTCGGTCGAAATTCACACACGGCGTCCGGGTAATTACAAACTTATTCCTGCACTCCTTTATTATTATTTTTTTATATACGCTGCTTAATTTTTGCCCTTTGGGTCCGTTGGGAGCCATCGTATATGTACACGTCCTTAATAGCTGTCATTGTACAGCAGTAGCGTCGTAGTGCACGTCCAAGCAAAGCGCCGGGAATCGGTGACCGGTTTATCGCCACTCTACACACTATCTCATCGCATCATTATTAGGTTCGGGGCCGGAGGTCTTCGTGACGTGGGCTACCTGCCTTCTTGCGGTGCCGCGGCTCGATTGCACCAAAAATATGAAATATTACTATTACCATTACTGTTACCGTAGTTCAGGAACGATACGGTCATGACCAAAGTCTTGAAGAGCATGACCGCTTGCGAATTCTCTACTCTGTTCCGCTGCCCGTATGTGGCCCATCAACGCAGTTCGGGGAACCCCGTTTTCGTGGTCAAGAGTCCAGACAAAACAAATGTCCAGCAAGAGTCGGCTTAGTCGACCTTCTGGTTTCAGCGACCAATCAGAGTACGGAAAGACCGCGTACAACCACGTACGAAGCGAAATCTCGTATATATGCGCCGCGTTCGACGCGTTCTAACGCGTCCAACGCGTTAGAACGCGGAACGCCGGCGTCCCGCGTTTGGCTTTTGCATTCGAACGCGTCCGACGAGTGCAGTGGAGACAGGCAGCTAGCTACAGCTCTACCCACTAATCTTTCCAATAAAAGCTTGGGGTTCTGACGCCCCGCCCAACCCCTTCTATAAAGAAAAAAAAAAAAAAAAACTTTGTCTCATCCTACGATGGACTAAAGGCCAAAGCCACGGGCCGCCAGATCCAATCACGTTGCACGCTATAATATGACACGCTTAACATTGATTAGGACTGGACGAATAATGCTCGAATCCAAAGGCTCTGCATCATTTCTATAGCTTCGACGCTGCAAAGAGCCTATATGTCGTGGCTTTCTATGCGATGTAAAATTGTTGAGTCACTCAGTGCTCTTTCATTCGAACCACTGTTCAACCGTCCCCTCATCAGTGATCCGAGACGCGGGCACCGATACGTGCATCGAAGCGAAATACCACACAATTTCTAAGTGGCTCGTGATTGGATCTGGTGGTCCGTAGCTTTTGCCTTTAGTCCATCGTAGGGTGAGACGAAGTGTAGAAGCTAAGGCCGTAGCGCTCCGAGTCGTGACGTCAGAATGACCGTATAGAGGGGAGGCCTCGCCGAGAAAAGGCGCACGTTCTGGTTCTCTTTTCCCCGGCCGCGTCGTCTGCTTATTTGGTTCACGCGGTTTGTTCGTGCGTATTCATCCGGCATTATTATGCGTTTTAAATACACAGTCTTATATAATTTTTTATACACGTAACATAGACGTAATATATATACAACGCGTTATCAAGGTTGAAAGTACAAAATTTATATTTATGCTTATCCCGTAACCGCGTGACCACAGTGCAGTCCCGCAGCTCCCCACACTTTTCGAAGGAACCGGCTGCGGCATTGACATTTTCTTCCTTCATACGCGATCCGAGTCTGGTAAATTTACATTGTCTGTAAGCTGCTGACTGCCTGAGAAGGAACGCCGAGACATTTCAGAAGAGAAGAGATACGAAAAAATTCCTAGGACACCTGAGCAGTTCTTATGAGGTGTAAATGCCAAAGCATGAACGTCATTCTTCCGTTCCATTGGTTCGTCTGCGGCGTACTGGCGTGGACAGCCACGGTTCGCTAATGCCGAGGACGCGGCCGACGGCCGAGCGCTCGCTCTCGTAAAGTGGCCGCGCCGCGCTGAGCTCGGCCGCTTAGCAGAGCCCCTGGACTAAGGGCACTCACCTATATTCTTTACAACTTTACTTCCATATAATCCCCCCCCCCCCTTTTTCTATTATATCTATCATTAAACAAAGTTTTCAACAACAGCTAATACGGAGTCCTCCTGTGCGTGCTCTGCTGGCTCGGCGGCCAGCCGCCATGGAGAGGGCTTCTCTGGAGGCGTTCCTTGGAACTACGTCGCGTGAAAGCAATGAGAGCCTAATTCCTTGAAACGTGACGTGCTCCAGCCCATGGGAGCCTATCCACCAGATCGCTGCTACACACGACAGGCTTCGTTCCATTGGGACAGGGGAGTTTAGGTGCCGTTTGGCGCAGCTTCAAAAGCTGATGACACCGGTTCGCTCCATGGGACAGTTAATGCTCTCGCATTTAAAAATTCAGTCACCGCCGTAGGGAGCAAGACATGGGTCGACAACGTTAAAAGCCTTTCGCCCCACGTTTGTAGCCGCTGCTCTTGTGTGCGGTTCTTTTGTGTTATCTTGATGCTCTACGGCATTTACGTGGATTCGCGGTCCTGCTACGGTGTGAGCGACATGTGTGGCCCCTTATCAACGGTGACACTGGCCGATTATCGATAAACCTCTTTCCCCCACAGGAAGAAGGAGCTCTTGGAGTTCGTGTTCAGATTTGAGTACTGTGGCCTTAATTTCGTTAATCCCTTAAATATAAGGATCATCGTTATTGTTGCTCAAAGAATTTCGGAGCTTCATGTTAAGCTGGGAGTTACTCGTCGTGGTCTTATTCTGTGCCATCCAGCTCTTCTATTGCATATCATGTGCACATTGAAGCTACGTTTATTGCAGCAGGGTCATTCCATGCCAAAGGAGACGCGGT
This sequence comes from Ixodes scapularis, assembly GCF_016920785.2. Lineage (NCBI taxonomy): Eukaryota > Metazoa > Arthropoda > Arachnida > Ixodida > Ixodidae > Ixodes > Ixodes scapularis. Next base: position 14,063,103 of record NW_024609857.1, on the reverse strand, counting down.
AATTTTTTTTCATGTCTGAGATATTTACGACAAATTTGGATAAAAAAAGCCTCTAAACCAAAATTTATAAAAAAATCGTGAAAAAAAAATATTTTTTTTTTTTTGCTGTCAAGTTCTAAATTTTTTGGAATTTGAATAAAACCCATGTGGCTCCAAAAGGAAGACACTTTATAATATTTCTTTATTTTTTTTTTGTAATAACTTGGATTTTGGTGTGAGTTACAAAGCATTTTTCCTCTCTTCTCCTAAAACTTATAATTGAATTGCTTGTATTAAAAATTTAAAGCCTCGTTTTGTTGCGTTTAAATTAAATAACAAAATCTCCAGTTTATGCAGAAAAAGCCACATTGAGAGCCAGAAAAAAACAATGTGGGCAGCGCAGCGGTGCCCTAAACTTTCGAAATAGCCAAAAATTAAATCAACCTCCTCTGTTCAACATATCATAAAATTAGAAAGGTACTTTTCGTTGTTGCTGAGAAATTGTTTTTTAAAGAGGAGCAAAGTAGAAATTTGGGCTAGTTGGTTAAAAAGGAGCCTCTCCGAGGCCACGCCTCCAGGCGCCCGCCTCGAAGGCGACGCACGCCGGCGTTCGCGAGCGAGGCGTTAACGGTGTGAGACGCCGCCGCAAGGTATTCAACGCTCTCCTGAAAACACGTTTTATTCGGTTGAAGTGGACATAATTCTGAGTTCCATGCATCCGCATCATATTTGCGTTACGTAATGGTGCTGGCGTCTTAATTTTACTCTACTTCTGCCCAGGCAACTGCTGACGAACGCAGGCCTGCATCGTCTGTTTCTTAAGTTTGGGAATGCGTGCTGCGCGTCGGCCTCGTCTGTGGTATGTCCAGATATAAAAACAATTCAGACCGAATAGCTCTTCACCAACCCGAAATGATAACAGTGACGTAACTTCTCCGCTGAACTTAATTGTATTTTTAATACGAAAGCATCAACTGGTCCCATGGAGCGAAGCCGGCGTCGTCTGTAACAGCGAAACGGCAGTTAAATTCCCATTGGCCAAAATCACAGCAACGCCGATGCATTTGCGATATTAAGCAATGCAAAACGTCGCGCTCGCATTGCTTAATGTCTTAACTCGGACTGCGTTTTTTGGTCTAAACATATGTTTCGGCATGTTGTGCATGAAAGTGGACGCACTGGTTCTTTTTTAGTGTGTAGAGTCCCAAGCACACCTGGTATTTCGATGTTTTTATACTTTTTCCGAGAGATTACCTAGAGATCCAACACTCTAATGCTTCAGTTCTGTGAAGCAGCGAAAACAACAACAACAACAACAACAAAAAGAAGCTATCAAGTGGCCCGTGCATTACGCAGTGCAGATCGGAAGGTCCACAAACGTATTGTCTGGTAACCACCAGGGTGTATACGAGCTATAAAAGAAGTCAAGATCAACAACAGAAAGAAACAGACGGACAAAGAGAACCTTTAGGAAGCCTCCGTACACAGACCGTCATTCGGTTGGCGCTGCAGCGGCCCTCTCCATCGCACGGATGACCGAGATCAATTGAGTCCTCAAACCTCCTCTACCCGGGCGGCTCACATCGGCATCGGCGGTGGCCATTAAGGAGTAGACGTCTCGCGTATCATTTGGCCAGCTACCCCGCACACACTCTCGCACCACAGCGTCGATGGATCCCCCCGTCCACAAGTACGCCCCCGAGAACCCAAGAAGGACCACCGGCACAGCACAGAAACGTCCGCGTGCATTTGTCACGGCCTGCGACCACGGCTGCGATTTCGTCTCGGCCTGCTTGGTCCCAGAACGGTTCCAAGAGGAGTTTCGTCTTGGCATGGCCTGCTTGCGTTCCTCGGACCGACCGAGCCGACCGCGGAGATGACGGTAAACATACCCGATGCTTCGGAGGCCAATGCTATGCCTGCATAGGTTCGTCACGCTTCGGGGGTCGAGGGTCCTGTGAATGCAGGCAACTTCACGAGGGCGCGTTCGATCGGGATGAAAGAAGAGCGACTACGTGACCCATGACGCTCGTGTTCCTGTGGACGTATACCTCCGTCCCGTTCGTTCAGAGCCCGCAGTAATTGCTGTTCTGGCTTACTTTGTAGCGAAGGACAAAGACATATCTTACATTTTGAGAGCAGAAGCCCCTCATTAACTTTACATTTGTCCGAATACTTTTAACGGACGTTTTGCTAAATTGTCAAAGGCTATCGCATGCTGCGTTTTGGATATTTGTAGCCCCTATCGTGCATGCAATACGTACGACGTAATTAAGTAAGTGAATGAACTGACCTGGTAATAAACATAAGGTAGGGGTTTATGTGCTTCCTTGGAAAATTTAGTATGGCACAGAAAAGCAACTGCACAACACAATAATCTTTGATACTTTATTGCTTTATTTAGCCAGAATAATAGTTTTCTTGTGCCACTACGCTTGACTGATCGAGATACAATCAAGCCTACTAAATAGGTCCCCAAAGGGATCCTGAAATAGCTGAAACATTTTACTTACTTCGCAGCCGACATGTGCTAGTCTGCCCTCCTCTTCCACCGAATTCACTTCAAGAGTATCCCATTTGGTATCCTCCACTTCGTGACTTTGAGCTCAAAGGGCTGCCAACTGGCTCAGTAAGCTCAACGCCTCACCCCGCCCTGCTTTCCTCCAATTCCCCGGCGCAACGACACACTTTATCGCGAATAATCAACAATAAAGGCCAATTCATGTATAAGTTTTTTTACGAAAAGCGAGGGCGTGATTATTTCTAAAATCATCATCACCTTTCTTTAAAAAAATTTAAAAAATACTGAAAGAAATTTAAAGGGCGTAAATGGGACACATTTTTTAAAGATTATTTTCTTTACGAAAAAGAAAAAAATTTTACCAATATGTACGCCGTTAGACGGAAATTAGGTGGAGGTAGCCCTGCTCTAGGCCCCGCCCGGTGCTTACAAAACTAGGCACCTTTTCTGGGTTCTCACTGGTTAACAAGAGATGATTGACGTGTGAAATGTTGGTTATGAAATTGCACCTCCGTGCCTTTTAGTATCTTAATCAACATTTTTATTTTGTTTAAGAAACAAACAATTTAGATAGAGTCATTATAGTTTCCAAAAGTATTCAAAGTTCGCCTTTTTTTCGCATTGTTGTAAAACGATAACGTGTGCGGAGTGCTGAATGAGCGCAGCTCGTCGAGCTCGTCTATTTTTATGAGTGCGAGTCGTTTTACGTTCACCGAAGTGTTCAGAAAAAGATGTTTTCATCCGACATGGATTACAACAAACAACTATCGCAAGTACTCGCCTTCGGAAGTTCTGTGCGGGACCTTGCTTTCGTAGCGGGACTGGCCTAAGCCATAGTGTCCCACGCCAATTACGCTGCTTGATCTGGCTTGATTTGTTTCTTTGCGTGTCTTCATGCTGAATAAAGATGTTGGTGGCCGTAAAAGCGGCCCCGCTGCTTTGTGGATTGTGCAATTGTCGTGATTGCAACCATGGTTCCAATACTGAGAAGCTACCTACACGGGTAAGAATTTGCATGCGATTTGGCTAGAGGCAATCTATCATTCGGCTCCCATGGCTCGCATCAAGTTTGTCCAGGCTTATTCCCGTCATTCCGCTTCGAAAGAAAAGCAGCTCTCAAGTTTTTGCAGTGCACCTCGCCTAGCAAAGCGAATATTTGTAGGACGTACTACAATTGTGCGTCATGACGCTTACCCACATTGCTCGCGGATACCATGCGAAAAAATAACAAGAGCAAATAAACTGGGACCGTATAATTTTGTTGCGTTTTTTTTAATCCTCTCGGTCGCTTTTTACCACACATCGACAGACGCTGACAGACGAATTTGTATTGGACCAATGTTCGTGCATGATGGAACACTAGAACGCTGCTTCTATGGTCGCGTCTTGCAAGCGTTCGAGGCGTTTTTAGACGGAGCTGGAATAGCAGACGAACGAAGGCGAAAACGGACGCCAACGTGCAGCTTTAATGTCTGCGTCTGGGGATTGCAGACAACGATAAACGGTGGTGCAGAAGCAGACGATGCCAGAAGCTGCTGCGCGTCTGCTCGCATAACTAGCAGGCGGTGTCAGACTCCAAACTATGGTGCCTAAAGCGCGTCTTCGACTGGTGTGTTTAGCGTCCTACGCTGCCCATTCATCAAAAGCGGTCCCGAAGTGGCAACAAATGACGTTACAGAAGCCGAAGTGTCACGCTGTTGCATGTCGCGATCCCGGCGGTTGGTCGTAGAAATGCTAACGAGACGCTGCGAGTAGCACAACCGAACGCGAGTGTCGCTGCCGTTAGAGAGTCCAAATTTTTGGCTACCGCAGCTTTCGTGGACTGGCACACCGGAGAGCGACCTGCAGCAGAACAGGCGACTGCCACATACACCACAGCTATTGAGACGCCGCCAGGATCGCGACTGGCGACAGCTTGGCACTTCTATGACGTCACAAGGCGGAAATCAAGAGACTTTTTTGGACGCGGTGAACACGCCAGTCGGAGACGTGTTCCAGGCACCACAGCCTGACTAGATGCACCGGACGTCGCGAAAGGGAGACACGCTTCCGAGCATGTTCGGCCGAGCAGCCAAGCCGATCCAGTAGTAAAGGGCGGGGTCACTGATCTGTGGGCGGGGCATAGAACAGGACGTGACTTCCGCCTAAATTACATATAACGACGTAAATGTTGCACGAACCTTTTTTTTTTGTGAAAAAATTGTTTAAAAAAACGTGTCCCGTCTATGCCTTGTGTTCTTTTAAGCGACAATAATTACAAAAAGCAAAACCGAGACAAGGGTAAAAGAAGGGATAGAACAAACACGAGATCTCAATTATGTTCATAATTTTGCTCAATTTATACGAGCTCATTTTCTCATTTACTTTTTGTTCTTTAAGCGACCCTCCAATTTTTATCTTTCTTTAGTACCCCATTAGTGCCCGCCTTGTAATGCGCAAGTACCGCAAGAGCGATAAACACAAACAACCGACACCGACAGACCTCAAACACGAAGAGCACGCACGCGATGGTACCTTTGGCAGGCTTGCAGTTTTTCGGTGCTCGTGAAGTAAGCACGAGGGATTCAAGCCTGCCAAATTTACATTCGCGTACGCACTACTCGTGTTTGTGGCTTGTTGGTGTCGGTTGTTTCTGTGACTGGGGCATAACACAACCGTTTAACCTCTCGCCTGATAATAACCTCCCATTAACGATATGTTGATGGACTTCTATTGTTACCTGTTGTCTCGAGTGAGGAAGTGTTTGCGTGACTGTTTGGTGAACGATCATTTAGCCTCAAGAAATGCTGACTCAAACCTATTGGGTTCGTTTTTCGTTTTTTTTTTGTGATCAAAATGTTCAAAGTCGGTGATTCTTCTCCATTCTTAATTAAATGAATCCACTTCATCTTAAATTATTGAAGCAATTATATTTTTTGTGTTCCTGCTGTTGTTTTCAATTGTTCTTTAAGTAGTTCCAGGCCAGAGTGATACCCCCTCGTACTCGGTGAACATTACATGAGGCGGATATAAATGCTGGTTGCAGTGGAACCAGAATCGTATAAATGCTTACGATCGCGATAGTCTTACAAACGCGTGCGTAACTGTTTTCTGCTGTTCATTGACTGGGTCATAAAATGCTTCTGTACTGTACCGCACGCCTTTTATAGAAACCATATTGATAATGCGCTCGGGTAAGAATATGTACTTGAAGTATGGTACCTGGAAGGGCCACTCCGACTGGTGGGATTGCCGCGTCCTAAAAAGTGGTCGCTCGATTTCCGCCTGATGACGACATAGAATTAAGTGTCATGATGTCGGTGGCAGCGAACCTGGCGGTTTCACGGCGGCAGCGGTGGATGTATCTTTGAGAGGCCTAGGGCAGGCGGTTGCCCCCCTCAAATCCTCTACACTCTCAATCTGGGGCCGTCAAACGTCACGGCCATAGCCGTGACGTTCAAAGTTTTCAGGACTTAGCCACGAACTGATCCGGCCCCGTCAAAATAGCCGCGTACAACGTCACGGCTGCAGTTGGCCCTTCCCCTCTTTGATGGTGCGAATGGCTATATAGGTGGCTCCGTAGGCGGCCCTGCAATTTTTAGCGGCCCGTTTGTGCAGGGCCGGCAAAAACGGGCCGGCTATGCGCAGAATAGCGGGAAAATAACACCCTGCTCTTCGCTAGATGGCGGCAGTTTAGGCCACCCAGCGTTCCGCGCGGGCGCAGCCAGCGGGCACGCATGCGCATAACGATCATTTCTCTTCTCGGTGTGCAAGGACGATGAATTTCGAACGTACGAAGTACGAATCTAATCGGAAGCATCTGCGGGTGACATTTGTTTTCTTATCATGGTGATGTAAGCCTATGTTAGAGAATCCGTCGAAGCCGCGGGACAATGAGTTTGTTCTTCAGGATGCTCACGTCGAAGGATACCAAAGCAATTCGACGCGGGCTGTGGGGAACATGAGAATGCGATGGGTTCCTCTGTTGGCGAGAACAAAAGTTACTAGTTAGGAACTCTTTCAGCAATTATTACATAATTACCTAGTCGGTTATGCTGAAGAGGACTGTGCCCGCAGTAACGGCACCAGCCAAGTTGGCTGGTGCCGTTACTGCTCTCTTCTCTTCAGCATAACCGACTAGGTAATTATGTAATAATTGCTGAAAGAGTTCCTAACTAGTAACTTTTGTTCTCGCCAACAGAGGACAAGTGGGACCCTGTCCTGGACGATACAGGTATCTATACACAATATTTTTGTATTCTAAGAAGCACGTTTGGAATCGCCTCTTTCCATTTATTCGGATATCGGCTGGCGTCGCCGATGGAAAGTGAAAACAGGTTTACTTTGTTTCACCTTAGCATTGGACTTACCATAACAGCTACAAGCGCGGACTCTTCGCGTTTGACGCCGGCTCGGCTGTGCACAAGCACTCGTGGTGGGTGACAATTTTTAAAGTTATCGGGTCACAGCCGCAGCCCTTTCGATTTGCCTATGGTAAGGTGAGGCAAAGAAAGCTAGCCGGCTATGCCTCGATGGTGGCCACCAGCATTTCACAGCGACAAGGTGTAAATAGTTTATAGGGGGGTACTTTTCTCTTGCCGAAGTGTCCGCCGATAGGGCACGGCGTATACGGCGCACTCGTCAGCTTGCCCGTCCGAGGTATATAGTCACGCGTCTCGGCCGGCGTCGACGATCGCGTTGAGCAAAGGAGGACGGCTACACAGGGAACATTTATACTAAAATTGATGATGAATGTAACATTTATAATACACTAAATTTGCCCTTGTGCGTGCACCCTCGTTTGCTCACGCGACCGTCGACGTCGGCCCAAACGTTTTTTTTTTTTTTTTTTTTGTGTGTGTGTGTGAATGAGTTTATAAACTTTTATTAGGCTAACTGAATTTAAGAAATGTATTGCATTAAACAATATTTTTGAAAAAAATGTCCCACTATCTGTTTGACAATAGTTAACGCAGTTTAGCAAGGTCCTTACCCTGACCTGACCATACTTTTTTAAATTTAGTAATTGCAGAAAGTTAGTTATTCAAAGTTTTTGACACCATAATTATTTGAACGTCAAATTTTATGAATTTTCATGTTAAACAAAATTAGCTTTTCATGTGCAACGTGTAGTTTTTGAGCAACGATTTAGCCGACGTTTCATGACGCAGCCTGTATAATATAGCCATGGACCTGTAGATCCAGGCAAGTCGACAGCCTCAGCTCCCCTGCCTGGTGGCGTCAAAATTTGCTGTTTTGTTCCCACTCTTCCAACTGCCACCAAAGCTATAGGGTCTATTCATATGCCGTCAGACTGCTTTTTACTGTCGAGTAACTACAAACAAGCATGGCCGCCGAAAGCAAATGCGGTTATCTAATTGGTGAATTTCTTTTGCTTTCTCTTGTTTTCCGTAGAGCATATGAATGAACGTTATGTTAGCGGCCATATTTGTTTGCCGATGACTCAGCATCTGAATAGACTCTAACGTCCAGCAAGCTACTTTCTAAATAAACCAGCCGTTTGATAAATTTTAGAAAGTAATTAAGATACCAAGACATGTTCTCTCTCCCTTATGCTCTGATAATAAAATGCTGAAAATTATTAATCGCAGCAGCATCATGCCTTGACGACAGAAGCAACTGGCCTTCGGACGTGCTGCGGAGACCCGTCTTGTGGCACGAAGCTCCGGCTGACTGCAACACACTTGGCTCGGATAGCGCACCTTCAACTATATACGGCGGGTTTTAGTTCGCCAAGTGTGTCAAGTGAAAGCAACGACCATGCTTCCACCAATGTCTCAGCAAGTGACACAAGTTTTCATGTACCTTTCTATTTCATTGTTTGAATGTGGTATTTATTACAACAAAGCACCACCTGTATCTTCAGCTGTGCATATAATTTAAACAAATAAATAGATTGTTTACCTGCGGACCCACTGTCCCTTTAAATGTTTAGAAACCATCGGCCTTGCTCTTGAAACAATTCCTGTATATTTACTTTCCCCTAGAGAACTCGGGAAATCAATCTCGTAAAGTATACAAATCGAGCTTGGCAATGCTTTTCCAATATATTTTGCGACTCAAAAATAAAGTTGCGACGTGACTATGTGCATGACGTTTCACAAGAAGACGTCAGGCTCAGTGCCACGTCACAGCTTTATTTTTACGGTGAAACTTTCCTGTACTTCTCAATCCCCTGGCTTTCTTCGTGTATCATAGTCCTGGACCCTCCGAGATACTCTGCGCGGGAGTGGACGACGGGACATTTTTATAGCCAGCAGAAAACGGGCCAGCTAGAAAACGGGCCAGCTAGAAAACGGGCCAGCTAGAAAACGGGCCAGCTAAAAAACGGGCCGGCAAGATCCAACTTGTCACGGCAAATTTTGGAGCCACCTAAAAAGGGACGGCAAACGGGCTGGCAATTTTAGGTGGCCCCAAAATTTGCCGTGACAAGTTGGATCTCCTTTGTCACTCCAATAGGTGGCTCCCTAGGTGGCCCCAGATTAAGTGTGTACTGCCGAAGGTGTGATTCACATTTCGCATGCAAGCAACCACACTGTTGGAAGCTTTTTTTTTTTCTTTTTTGTTCTTTTTAGTAGTTACTCTTACCCTTTGCAGTTTCTCGTTGCTTTAAATTTTTTTGGGGACCTGCAGTCTACACTAACTTTAATCACTTTCCTTATCTTCTCTAAATGTGCTCAATATTAATATAGGGGGAAGCTTTTCTTTTTTCAATCAAATTTTTAATTCTTTACCGAAAAAGTACCGGGACCTGTATCTCGCCTCCGTAATCGCAAATTGCTCTGCCCATTAAGAAGCGCGCCCATTAAGACTTTTAAATGCAAATGTAACAGTCTAAAACAAGGAATACCACATCGAAACTTTTCGCGCCTCGCGCGCGCGCGTGTTAATTTCCCCAGCGGCCGATAGCCCCACTTTAGGCGCCAGCAATCGCCACGGAAGAGCGGGAATTTGCGAGAAGAACCGGAAAAAAAAAAAAAAGAGGTTCCACGGGCTTTTGTTTTGAGTAAAATAGCGACTGTGGACGGCAGAGATTGCGTTCGCTGCTGTAATTACGGCTTCCTCCTCTCTCTCGAACATCAACTAAATTTCTTGCTTTTTTTTTTTTTTTTAACCTTACTGTCTTCTTTGAACGCAGAGGGGCGTCTACATTTCCAAGCCCGTCGGGCAGAGGGAGTTTCCGCGTGACAAACGAAAACTCGTTACGGAACCGGGGGTTCGTAACGAGTCGCAGACGCGTCGATCTGTCCGACTGCAGAGCCTTCGGGACATACACATCCCGAAAAAGACAGAAAAAAAACACAAAAAAACTGGGATGGTAGATGTTCAGCAAACACCTTCGACGAAAAGGAGAAAGGAACTAACGCGACGCGCACAAAATCAAGCATCCCCAAAGATTAAAAAGAAAAACAGAAAGCGAGGGCTGCTAAAAAAAAAGAAAAGCGTGATGTGAAGGGAAGAGCAGACGCGGCAAGATTTGGCCTGACGTTTGGAACGTCGGTGAAAGGAAGCAAAAGGCAGGGAATGGGGGACAGCGTTGGGAAGGGAAGCGACAAATTGCGTAATCAATACCGGACTGGCGTACGTAGCACGGGGAGAAGAGGGGCGGTGTGTGTTTCCAGGATTCGAATCGGGTGTCCTGGCAGCTCGCTCCTTTCAGAATGGGGCTTGGGCGTGCAGGGCATTCGACAACACGGGATATGGTGTGGTTGTAGATGAGGGAAGGGCGACTGACCCGAAAAACAGACTCGGCGCAGTCAATGAAGGTGCGACGCGTTTATTACGCGTATTGCTATTCGGAATATCGCGCATGGCTCGTACTTTATGTTACTCTCACACATACTGCACCTATTTCACTCGCTAGTTTTAGCAAGATTTGTATTTTCATCTACCCTGTGGAATTCCCTGAGCGTTTTTCAAACGAAGTCAGAGTCCGCGGATTTTTTATGACTATGTACGTCCTTTAACCGTTTTTTGGTCTTTCGCCTCTTTCGGGTAGAGTTCGCGATATGGTGTTTCTTTATAAAGCGCTCAACTCTGTTATTGATTCTTTCATGCTACCTAGTAGAATCTCAGTCCATGTTCTCCGACGAAAAAATAGATCCACAGCCTTTTTTTTTTTTTTACCCTTTCGACTTAGGATATGGCCCTCCATTGATACGTATGCAGCGGCATTACCCCAACGAAGTTCGGTCACCGCCGACACGAATACAGCGAAGAGTGGATTATAAAAGGAAAATTGTGCAGCTATATATCTTGTTAACATAACAGCTTAAGCGAGTTAATTGCTCAAATTAACACACACAAAAAAAGGAATTTTTCCTTTCTTTTTCGTCTGTAAGGAGTGAGTGTACTTTTGCAGTAGTGCGCTGTAGTGTGTGTTAATTTGTACAGCCACTTTGATTCTGGTTCTGCTCAACTAATATTATTCTACAATAAAAAAGAATAAAACAAATGTTTTTTAGACCTTCGAGATTACGCAGCAGGAGAAGGGTACTCGTGAAACGTTATTTCATCTTAATTTTAATTTAATTTAATACTGCAGTGTCATTCTTAATTACAGCACCGCAAAGAGAGCCGAAATGTAGGGGATTACACTCCAACCGTGAAGGCGATGACCGACACGGTGCAATTCTATTCAAACCACAATTCGCACAGGCCTAATACTTTATACTTATTCTAAAACTATGTTTTACTTTTTTATATTTTTTCATCAAGACCATAACCTAATTTGCTAAAACGAAGTTTTATAATCGGTGAAAACATAGTAGGCATAAATAATATGTTAACCTATGTACCCTCTAGATAGATATTACACTATGCAGTTTAAAAAAGTTTGTGCGTCTACTTTCACGCACGATACTTGGAGAGCCAATCACTGCAACTTACGGAGGCAGCTCAGCGAATGACAATGCCGAAACGTATGTTTAGACCGAAAAACGCAGTCTGAGTTGTGACATTAAGCAATGCAAAACGTCACGCTTGCATTGCTTAATGTCACAACTCAGACTGCGTTTTTTGGTCTAAACATATGTTTCGGCATTGTCATTCGCTGAGCTGCCTCCGTAAGTTGCGGTGATTGGCTCTCCGAGTGTTGTGCGGGAAAGCAGAGTCACGGGCTTTTTTTAGAGTGTATAGTGTGGACAGCAAAGGAATAGTGACCGCAGTCCGTGTCTCTCGTGTTTGTGCTTGCCCGTTGTCCACCCGTTATCGTTCTAAGAGACAAGAAAATACAATTATAAGATACTTAATTTTTTTACTTCAACACTATTTTTCAACATTTCACACATCTCACCTGACATGTCATGTGGTCATGTGTTCACAATTTACTGCAGATGCTTAGTTTTGTGACAAGGAAGTACTACTTTCTTAGGGCTTTGAGATCTAAAAGGTAATTACTTGTTCCCTGTGGAGCTGTGCCTGGGCAAATATATCGAGAGGTTTGGTTATGGCGCAACGTATAAAACTATTGAACACTTTTTTTTTTCTTTCACCAGGAAGTTGCAAACTACCGACCTTCGAACAGGACAACCATGAAACAGCCCGTGGTAACTGCGCTAAGATTAACCACGAGCTTCGGCCCACAGGGAAACACAACGGATGCAACATGAACGCCACGTACTTTTTTTTGCGCCTGCCACAACAATACCAACTATAAAATAAAAAAAAAAGTATGCCACAATGTACGAAGAAACGAAATCGATTGCTGCAGCACGCTTGCGCAATGCGGGTGGAATGGTACCGTCACGTTCCCGACGACCGAGGTGCGACGTGATTAATTCTTATAGACGTCGTGGTTGGCGTCGTCGATGCCACTGACGACCCCCACCAGTGCTCGACCAGTGCTCGGTGATCCGTAAAGTAAGCGGGTAAGCGCGGTGGAAGTTTCTAAAGCCACCCAACATTACGCGTAGCAACTGGATACTGCCAAATTGGGAATTTCGCACGACGCGAGTAAGGTTTGAAAACAAGTCTTTCAAGCAGACGACGTGAAGACTCCCTTCGTCGCGTCGTTACTGGCGGGAAACCGGGGCTCCCCTCTCTTTTCTTCCCGCGCTGCGCGGCCGACGGGACGACCCGACTTCCCTGGCTTCGCGCCAAGAGCGGAGAGAATGGTTTCTCCATAGCGGCGACGACAGCCCACAAGTTCGACACCTCTGCAAAGTGTCGCCCGTAAAGATCTAAAAATAAATAGAACACCAACAAACCCGAAACAACGCTGTCTACATTCTTGGCCGACATCCTGTTTTTCTGCATGAGCACGACGAGACACAGACATGCATCTAGGCCACCGTCTCATCCGCACCTATACTTTACGCGCTAATGTCGACATCGGTACCGCGGGTGGTCTCCTCCGATGAGCGGCACAGCTAAACAGCTTTGAATCACAGCCTTGGGGACAGCCGCGCCCATCACCGAAGGAGCTCCCAGCAGCACTGTCGCCGCGAGCTCCATTTCAGAGATTGCTGTACGGATCAGCGATCATCCTTCGCTGTAGCGACTCCTGCTGACGAAGGGCACGCTTCTTGCGTGCGGTCTGCGCTGTATACTTTCTGAGTTGTTTCTTCGTCGCTCTTCTCCCTCACTCTCTCGGAGAGAGAGGGAGAGAGAAAGAAACGCGACGAACAAACGAGTTTTTCTGGCCATGATGAATGCGTGCATCTATCCGTACACGCATCGTGAGCGAGAACGCAACGGCGCAAGGGGCTCGGATGTCGAAAGGAAAATTTTATTCACATCGTTGTTGGTGTAATGCCGCGGGTAGCACCTTTCGTGCGACCGTGAACCATAACGAATAGTGCGATGTTAGCCTAATTTCCGTGATACCGTTGCCTTACCAAGCACTGGCCAAAGGCGTTTTTTTATTGGGGAAAAGGGGGGGGAGGGGGTCTACATATGTTTTTTTTTTTTTTTTTTGTATGTAACGTCGGCTGCGCTTTATGGCTCCTCCATCCTGCTTTTGTGCCGGATACCGCTAGGCACATAAATGAACCAAAATTCTACAATCTAAAGTTAATACGACCCGTGTGCACCCATGCAAGCAACTCGGTGAAAAGCTTTTTTTTTTATACTTTTGTATTTATAACTTTTGGCTCCATGCGTTTATCGAGTTACCGCTTTTTTGGCATTTGACAAAAATGTTAGTTTTGGGATGTGCCCATTCACTGCTCACGGGAACTGTCTGCCTATTTCATAATGCGAGCAACTGTAAGGGTGTACGTCATCAGAGCGTATTGACTGTAAGGACTTTCAGTCTCTAACCAATTTCTTGTTCATTATAGATCGCTGCCAACAGACAAGTAAGCGTCTGCCCGCACCCGGTGTGGGCACCACGCTCGCGCAGAAACCAGATTTTATTTATTTATTTCAAATACCCTCAAGGTAAGTACATTGAAGAGGGGAGAGAGCTGTAAAATATTAACTTTGAAGTGAACATATTAGTAATAGCATTAAAAAAAAAACAATATCAATGTCAGCAATCGAGGCTGGAAGGTGATTCCAGTCATAGATGTTTGTGGCATAAAATAATATTGAAATAATGAAGTTTGAAAGTTTAGAGTACCAACCTTATTGCTATGATCAATACAAGCAGATATGTAGAATGGTGGAGTAATTAGTTTATGACCAAGGGTAACATTTTGATAAAATATTTTATGAAAAAGACACAAACGATAGATATTTCGGTGGTGAATTAGTAACAGCAGATCTCAAGTATTTTTCATGGTAGCAACGCTGGCAATGCGATGATAGTTGGTCAATATAAAACGAGCTGGGCGGTGTTGAATGGATTCAATAAGAGTAATTAGTGACGAGCGAGCGGGTTCCCACACAGCAGCGGTATATCCTAATATCGGAGGGATTAGGGTTTTGTACATGGTTAGTTTTAATGAAAACGGAGCGAGAAAGAATTTTTTTTAAGTATCCTAGCATACGGTTAGCACTGCTAATTACGTATTCAATATGAATCTTCCAAGAAAGGTTACATGAACCCCAAGATATCAGTAAAGAGACACTGAAGCGAGGTGATTGCATTTAAGATGATAAGTATGACACACCGATTGAGCACGTGACACTCTCATCGATTTGCATTTGTCAGTGTTTAGTTCCATTAGCCACTGGTTACACCAGATCATGTGAAATGAAGCGTCTACGCATGCGCTGTGCCGACCGCAGCGAAACCACAGCCGCGTGACGTGAAAGCCGTGTGTTGCTGTATAGACTTTTTTTTTTTTTCAGTCACGGGTGAGTGAGTTCTGCATCTGGTATGCGGGACAAAAAAATAATATACAATTTCAACCTGGAATATGCGAAAAAAAATATGGGTGAGGCAAAACAAGTATGTGTGACAATCACGCATTTTTCAGGAACATCTTCCAGCGGCGTGGAAAGATCAAAACGATGTTTTAACGCGTACCAGAAGTAACGACATTCAAGATGGCTGCGCCCGTGTGGAAGGGGGCGCAAGTTCGTCTGCTCTTCGCGCACCGTCGTGCGTTTGCTTACCCCCAAAACGCGCCACGCGCTTTTGTTAAACTCCGACCTCAATCAATGACGGCGCGTGCTTGGCTGCCTCTTAGTCACTCGCTCCCTGCGCGTTCTTTGTATGTTGCCCATTCATCGGCGTGTTTCTGCTTGCGTTCCAATGCTCCAAAAACTAATTTTGAAATACTTGCTCGGCGTATATAGTCGGTGTTATCTCACGAAACGCAGGGCAGCTTACTGTGTTGGCGCTTCTGGCTCCGTGATTGGTTCTTCGTCGTTCTGACAAGTGCCACAACCTGATCGACTGTGGGGCGATAATGAGATGCTCGGGAGACGCCACGACTCTGCGTTTCTTAGGCTGACAGTTACTACAGGGTCCCACAAAACTTCCCAGATCGGAAAAGCGACAACTCGAGCAACTGACGAAAATAGTTGACGCCTTACAACCATTTCTTCTGTTTCCACAAAGTGACTTCAGTGTCCGAGCGTATATCCATGCAAATCGAACTATCCGGCGAGCAGGTCGTCTGCTTCTTGCGCGGAGGTTGCGGTGACGTCAGAGCGACGCCGAGTTTTGATTGGCTTTGATTGGAGGGATGGTGGGTAGACCTCAATGCTAGAGGCCTCAAAATCTACCCACTATATATATATATATATATATTTGTAATCAGCCAATGAGAGTTTGGTGTTCTGACATCATTGCCACCCCTGTAAAGAAGCAGACGAACTTGCACTCTGCATCCCGTGGCATTCTCAACCTTCACGTTTTGTAGGGGGCGCTCTTGCGTCTATCAAAGTAACAGGCGTCTGGATAACCGACATGAAACAAAACTGTGCAGTTACGTTTCTGACAGATATAAGTAAATCTAATTGTGTAAGTGAGTATCCACGTTGAATCTGCAACTCTTTATTTTCATCTCGGGAGAGAAGAATATTCGTTGCGAAGTTTATCATCTCCGAACAAGAACGGCGATTGCCCCACCGCAGAACTACCGTCGCTGGGTCTGGCGATTTTTCTTTATTTCGATTTGATAAATATACGCGCATTTAACCGAGACAGCAGTTCAAACCCATTTTCTAGATTGCCGCATGTTTCGGGCAGACAAAATGCAACGTGGCGACCGTACGTATAACATAGAGTAGTGGATACGAGAAAACACTGCTTCCTTCCTGTTGTTAGTGTAACCCAAACTATCACGAATAGCAGGCTCGATAAATGCACGTCGTTCCGAACAATGTCCATCAACGCCGCGACGAGGTGCTTCGCTTAATTAGGCGAGCCTTGGTAAAAGCGGGGGAGGCCGCCCCGCCGAAACAGTCTGGCGCGGATGGGAAAGTTTCTACGTTGGGGAAGCAAAAAAAAGAACAAGCCCAAAAACACGGCACGATCTTTCTACGCTAATTCAGCCGGCGCACTTGCATAATAGATAGGTATCATCATCCGCCACTCCATCGTCATTTTAGAATGACGCCATCATCATTTTCTCGGTCGTTCTCAAACAACCCGCTCATTAAACAAAAACACGAGAGCAAGCTGGATTTTTTTTATTATTACTATTTCTTTTACGGTTGTACCCTTTATGAGATATCTCTGGTTCAGAAATGTTGGCGTTAGTGCAATAAAGCGAAAACGAGAACACCGTATAGTCAGAGCTCCCGCTCGCTTACAACAAAGTACACTGAATTGTTGTACAAAATAGTAGTAAAAGTTAAAAAAAGCTCAAAAGTAACGCGGCTTTGTAACGGCCGCGTTACTTTTGAGAAACACCAGAACGCAGAAAGGACAGCAGCAAATAGACAGGACATCGTCTCGAGACATTGCCCTGCCTATTTTCGGTCCCTTCTACGTTCTGATGTTTCCCGTCTAAACCCCAGACTCAGGTTAATTCAATGTGACCGAAATCAGATTCGCTAGAGATAAAGCTTCCACGCATGCGCACTAGCGACAGCAGCGCCACCTTGGTGTCGTGACGTCAGAGAGTTGCCAATTGCTGTATTAGCGGCGAGATGTTTCGGTGGCGCCCCCGTTCGGTTACCTTTCGAGACGTCATTGCCTTGTGAACAACAAGTTCGATGGTGTTTGTAATGAGCATGGTGGAAGCCTGAAATTATAGCGCTCTCAAAGCAACACCGCCAACACCGTCAAAATTAAAGTTCTTACATTCCTCTTATTTCCATCGATGAGAAAACCTTTGCTGACGGCATAGTCAGCATTCGGCCAATCGTAGAAGGCCGACCACAGCGACGCTTTTGATCGCGCACGTTGCCAATAACGCTAGGCGCGCGACCCATGCTCCGGGCCATTTCGCCAGCTCCGACGCGAGCTGAGCAACGAAGACTGGTTGCACGGACCGAAGAAGCAGCCATCGCGCAGCGTGGCTAGTAAACACGCGCCGAAATGCGTCTGCTATTAAAGCTGCGCGGCGTCGTCGAGACGGCGTGTGGGAGGAGTATGGCGTCTGCAATCGAGGCTAATGGCGAGGCAGCGTCGCACGACGCTGCTTTGGCGAGGGGCCGTGATCGATGGGGCCGGATCTCCAGGCGAATGAATGTCAGCCAAGCGCCGTGTTCATCAGTCGCGCGATGATGTAGTGGGCCGCGCATCGCCTTCCCTTAACCACGCATGTACCTGAGAAAGATTATGGTACGGCGTTGGGCACGACCATCGAGCCTTAGGTCGGTCGGTAGGCTCCATTGTACGGTCTCGATGACACTCTCGGCTCCGCAATCGTCAATGAATAGGAGGCTTCCCATGTTCTCCCATGGCTGCCCGAGCCGAGCTCTCACCAGTCACGTCGGAGCGTTCCCCACAGTGTGTCCCACATAACGTGGTCCATGTTGGTCTGCGTGGTGGGTAAAATTTCTGCTGCAATCGAGTGATATTTGAGACGAGATGTGTGCTTTGGAGACGAAGGAATGCTATAACAATAATAACTTCGTAAGATGGAGACTTCGCTTGACAAGCTTTTGAGCATAGTGAAGGAACTTCATCTGTCATGAGAGTCTGAAATTTTTTAGTCGTCCTTACCGCACCTGCAATATGTTACCGGTTTCTCGTTTCAGAGAACCGAAAAAAAAAATCAGTCCTTTCGAGGAAACTAGTTTTACATATACCCACGGCACAAAGAGGCACCAAATTGTGTTCGGAGCTCGCAAACTGTGGATTTCCCAATGTAAACAAGTGTGTTCAAATGTACAAGAAGGGGCGGGTGGCCCGAACAAATTAGTGACTCGCTCACTAGACGGCGCGCACATTTTGTAAAGTTATTCAAGAATTTGGGATTTTTTGAACAGGCCCCTCCTATAAATATCGCATTAGGAACAATATCGCAGTCTGCATAGGCACAAAACATTTTATTGAAGCACCTTGTCTCCCTTCCCCGCACTCCTTTTTTTCTGACGAAGATTCCCGGCTACGCTACTAAGTCAAAGCCTGACTCGCGATTCTCCCTTTCCCTTCCGACGCTCAGCCTGAAACCCAAGTTCCCGTAACCCTCGCCAGAGAAATAGAGGGTGTTCTCCCGATTCATACTGTGGACGTATACAGATCAATTTACCCGCCGTGTCACCGGCTCATAGTTATCCCTCCAGAATTAATAACCTGGGCTTGCCAGACGCTGAAGCACTGCAGGGGGAAAACGTCACGTGACAAGGTGACATCGTAGAAAGCGAGGGACATACAGGGCTGTCATCGACCATAGATTGTTTGAGACGTCCCCTTCTGTGTCTGTTCCTTCGACTAAAAGTTTTTTTTTTTCTTTCCTGCATTACAGCCTTACCGCTCATTCACACTGGAAGCGGATCCGCGTTCGCAAAGCGGTTGCGAACGCGGTTGTATAAAGATCCAGTACAATTGCACGCGCACTTGATGTCCTCGAGCGCGCGTGCAATTGCACTGGATCTTTATACAACCGCGTTCGCAACCGCTTTGCGAACGCGGATCCGCTTCCAGTGTGAATGAGCGGTTAGAGTTTAATCGACAGGCTACCGCCAGCTCGCCTGCGCACTTACCCCCCATTCACACTGGAAGCGGATCCGCGTTCGCGAAGCGGTTGCGAAAGCGGTTGTATAAAGATCCAGTGCAATTGCACGCGCATTTGATGTCATCGTGTGCGCGTGCAATTGTACTGAATCCTTATACAACCGCGTTCGCAACCGCTTTGCGAACGCGGATCCGCTTCCAGTGTGAATGAGCCCTTATGCCCGTGCCCCACTAGAGCGACAGACAGAAACAAAAGACAGCGATAAGCCTCAAACCCTTGCGGCATGCTTGCGATGCTACATTTGGCAGGCGTTTAGTCGTTCGGTGCTCGTGAAGTAAGCACGAGCGATTGCGAGCCTGCCAAAGATACCCTCACGTGCATGATGCTCGTGTTTGAGCATAGTCTCCTTTATTCTACAAAGCCTCTCAAATCGGGAAAGACTTTGGTTTGAGGCTAGTCGCTGTCGTTTGTTTCTGTCTGTCGCTCTAGTGGGACACATGCATTAGTCTTTTCAATAATATATATTCGTTGTTCTTTTGTAATTACAACTTTGAGGGGTTTATACACCACTCAAACTCCAAGGAAATATTTTTTGTTTTTCTTGCTATGGTCAAGATTTAGTGCTTTATATCGCTTTTTTTTGCGCTAAGTTTTTCTGCAAGGGTTCTAGCGGGCGCCTAAGTCGCCTAGCAGAAAGAGTTCGCCAAAGTAAAGGCGCAGCAAATGATACACTGACCTGGAATCGGCCGCCAAGGCTGGCGTGAGACAGCGTCGCATGTTGCGCGTAGGGGTGGACCAAGCGGGCCTAAGCGTCTCTTTGTTCCCATCGTTTTCCAATATCGCTGCGCACACGCGCACGTATACGACCCTTTCAGACCGGCGGTGAAACTGAGATGCAGTTGGACAGTTCCGCTAAATGGGTCGCCGCGCTAACTGAAATTACGTGTTTTTTTTCTTTTTGTTTCTTGGTTTTCTTTTCTTCTGCAGCCGTCGTTTCCACGATTTTCCATTAAAGCCGTGAAACTCTTGCGTCAGGGAAAGCACCCTGACCAGCCGACGCCACGGTGACACAAGCGTTGTTGCTACATCCCAATGCACTCGCCGAAAGGAACAAAAGAATGCACCTTAAAAAAAAAGTCTAAAGTCTAACGCTCTCTCCAACTATTTCAGAATTATAAACGCTGCATGTGAATTACACGTATATACCTATTCAAATATTAGCTTTTAATAAAATAGCCGGAACATGAAACTGAGAACCTTGGGACGAAAAAGTTTCGCTTGAGCCTCCCCGAAAAACGTGAAGTAATGGTGTGTGTGTGTGTGTGTGTGTGTGTGTGTGTGTGTGTGTGTGTGTGTGTGTGTGTGTGTGTGTGTGTGTGTGTGTGTGTGTGTGTGTGTGTGTGTGTGTGTGTGTGTGCGTGCGTGCGTGCGTGCGTGCGTGCATCCGTGTGCGTGTGCGTGTCTGTGCGCTTTTTTCGCGTGTGTGTGTGTGTTTCAATTTCCAAAAGTAAAGCCGGGGGTCACACTGCTTACATCAAACGAAAGACAGGCTGCATACAGATTCGAATGCGAGTCACCGTGAGATCCGTGCTTCGAATGCCGCGCGGCAATTAGTTCAATGGGAAAACTTGGCACGCGGCGTTCGAACCACGGATACTGCAGTGACTCGTGTTTGTAGACTGTCTTTTATATGATGGTATGAGCAGTGTGACCCTGAGTTTAAAGGTATATGGGCAATTTTT
Organism: Ixodes scapularis; assembly: GCF_016920785.2. Taxonomy (NCBI): domain Eukaryota; kingdom Metazoa; phylum Arthropoda; class Arachnida; order Ixodida; family Ixodidae; genus Ixodes; species Ixodes scapularis. Next base: position 14,042,395 of record NW_024609857.1, on the reverse strand, counting down.
CCCAAATATACAACGCAAAGTTTGATGCACCTCCTCATATTGTAGGGCTCTAAATATTATTGCGTGACCAAGCAGCAAAAAAAAAAAGCTTTTAATCGGCACGTTTTACCCCAACGTTTGCAACATTCAGCTGCATAAAATCACTGCGAAATTGTTCGAACTCTGACATTTGCCAGTGATCGCCACACAGTATAGCTTAGCTATACTTCGTCTCACCCTATTGGCGACGTGAGCGATCAAAAGCGTCGCTGTGGTCGGCCCACCACAATTGGCCGAATGCTGGCTATGACGTCAGGAAAGGATGTCTCAACGACGGAAATAAGAGGAATGTAAGAACTTCAATTTTGACGGTGTCGGCAGTGTTGCTTTGAGAGCGCTATGATTTCTAGCTTCCACAGTGCTAGTTACAAACACCATCGAACTTGTTGTTCATAAGGTAATGACGTCACGAAAGGTAACCGAACGAGGGCGCCACCGAAACATCTCGCCGCTAATAGCATGGACTAACCGCGAAGGCTGTCCTAGCGCGAGTGGCCAGCCTTGACAGCCTTGACTAGCGCACTTGCTGCACGAGCGCTTGTGCAGCCGCCGCGGCCTCATTCAAAGCGATTAGCTCGCGCTTTTAGCACTCGCTGCCAAAAAAAGTTAAGACGAAGTATAGAATGTCGGCCGGAGAGGAGGAGCCGAGAGCGCGTGGGGACGTCAGAACGTCGAGCTCTGATTGGAAGGATTAGTGGGTAGACCGAAAGCTAGATCTGCCTTTGTCTCCACCGTGCTTGTCAAACGCAATAGAACGAAGAACGCCGGCGCGTCTGGCGTTTGACTCTCGAATTCGAACGCGTTCGAGGATTGCAGTGGACACGAATGCGGCTAGCTTTAGGTCTACCCACTAATCCTTCCAATCAGACCTCGGCGTTCTGACGTCCCCACGCGCTCTCGTCTCCTCCTCTCCCTCACTTTTTCTGCGCATAGGTTCGAACCCTTTCCAATATAAAATCCCCAGTTTTACCCAACAGTCTGCGGGCAAGGCAGAATAATTTCTCGCTCCGATGCCTCGGGGCTCCGATGCCTCGGGGGGGGGGGGGGGGGGGGGGGGGGGGGGCTTTGACGTTTCGGGCACTTTCCTTTTGAAATGACATCAGTCCACCGTTCGGCACCAACGTTACTAGATCAAAGTCAGTTGACAAGCTTTCTAGAACGCCTGGCGCCGTTTCGTGGCGCGCCCGCTCGGTGCCGTTTGCTGCGCTATCAGCGCAGCGAACGCCACCTATGAAAATGAACGGTTCCGTCCCTTCTATGAACAGAAGGTACCGGACGTTGAATGCGCATTGCCTGCGGTGGCAGATGATTCTATTCATTTTATAAGGGGGAATCGGTGGCCGAGTGGGCTAGCGCACACCAAGCTGGGAGCACGTGGAGAGAAAGCTCGCGCTGCAGAGCTTAGGGATCCTGGGCCCTATCCCCACTTCTGCCCGTTTCGATCTGGATGAGCATCGTACCGGCGTGCGGTCGTGCATAGCCACTGCGTGGTGCACGTTAAAGACCCCCCAAGCTAGTGGTTGTACTGCACTGGCTAAATTACTCATCTACAGCCAAGAGACAAGTCACTCGTTGGGGCAGACTAAGTTCAGGCTGTTTAAACATACCCACAATTATTCATTTTAGAATAAACATAAACTTTGCACAAAAGTTTGTGCAGAAAGAGCGTTGCTCGTGGAGGCGTTGCCACTGCTGGCACTAGGAACACCATCCGGCCACATCTGCTCGCGTGCAGGCAACAGGAAAGAGCCGTTTTCGAACGCCGCTCTTCCGTGTAGCTTATCAACTAATACGTCTATAAGAAGTTGAACGTTGTTCGGCACAACCCCCGACACAAAGTCTGGACCCGCAGACTGATTTTCATTCCAAATTCCGCACTAATCCTAAATGCACCGATACCTCATCATTTTATGTGGTTTCATTTTGATTCGATACCCGTAAGTAGTTTTAATACGTTATTCGTGCTTTGCTTAATCATTATTACATCCTTAGTTTCGGACCTTCATTCGCACCAAGCACGCTTCGACGTGGGCTACCTAGTCGAGAATGATGTTCGGAATAATTTAAGACGCAGGTAGAGAGAAATCCCTCCATAATTCGTCGTTCTGAAGATTGAAACCCCGCAGGCTTTACAGAAAATATTCAGCTGGACAGACACACGCTGCCCAGCAAGTTTCGTCGAACAAAACGAAGGAACGAGGTATGCAGTTTGTTCTAGAACGTTTCACTGTTGTTGCTGTTCCTTTCATTTCATTGATTGTTCCCTCAAGGACCGAAGGCTGTGTGAAGTCGAGAATCTCAGTTGAAACAAAACAGTAACCCCACGTTTCATTCAAACATTCACTGGATGTGTCAAATTACGACGGTCTTAATTTGTAGGGACCCCCAGTGTCTGTGTTCTTTTCTTAGATTTGTCATTTGCACCATTACAATCACAAATACCTATTGCAAATAAAGGCTATTAAAAATGTTTGCGTTCAACTCAACGTTCAACTATAAAAAGACTATGTGCGTATTTAACCGAAGCCGAAGATAAAAACAAAAGTAAACATAAAACGTCCAGGCTCTAGGCCATTAACCCTGACATGTAATTTGCTTTAGGCTTACCGGTAGGCAAATCAAAACAAGACAAAAATCACAAAAAAGTACATATGAATATACGTGTACAAAACGGGATATCTACGGTAGAGGGTGATTACCCCACTCAAGCATAGTAGCCTGCATTGCGTACCGACTCATGAATCCAGAGGTCAGCGACCAGGAAGCGCTGTTCCTCGCCACTTTGACATCCGAGCGTTATTGTTCCCATGGCCATTCCCGATCCATTAGTCCACGTATCAGCATCCGCGTGTCTGTGCTGCTCCTTTTATAGCTGAGCATCAGCTTTCATACACGGAGCCTTTCTTGCTGCCTATTGTGACGTCCTGGAACTGAAGGGGACCATATGTTCAGGAAGCAACGCAGCGGTATTCGTCAAACGACGTGCACAGACATCCTACAGGTGGCCGAGTGCATTCTCCTTTCTTTGTTTTCTTCTAAATGGGCGGGATGTTTTATTGAATCAAATCCATTAAGAATATAAAAGCCTCCGAAAAAGGTCGGAATATGCACTGCAAGGCAAACCAACAGCACGAATGCGCGCCAATAGTAAAACCTCGCAAATAAAAAGGTAGGGAACAACCAAAACTTTTTCATAAAACGTTACATGACGGTGAAAGTGAAGACGTTGCGAAGTCCAGGATTACCTATACGGCATCTATAGTTTCCCCACTGTCGAACATAGCAAAGATTTCGCTAAATTATATGGCTGGTCTTGTTAGCGTGATTGAACTTGATTCCTATCCGTCTGAGTTCAAGAGCTTTAAGCATTTCCGACAGTGAGACAAATAGTTAATCATTTGGCTGTTTTACATCGCCACATAAAAAAAAAAAGATGTAGCCTTATTAAGAGAAAAAAAAAAGTTTATTTATGTATTACTGAAGACTAGATTTGAACCCTGTCCCGTCTAATCTCTTCTTCCTCTTCAATGTGTGTTGAAAATAATAAATAGAGATGCTAGTCATTCTAAGGAATAACCGGCTACGCCATTACCATTGAAGAAAATATTTTCGACATGGAAATTAAACATCTGAAACATGTAAATGCAGCTATACACCTCAACGTACCACCCCCTCGTCCCTCCCTCCCCTACTTATATACCTTAGAAGGACACAGCGCTCTGCCTTGTGTCATTCTTTACCCTGTCCGTTGTCTTTTGCGCTGTTTTAACCTTTTAAGTATGTCACACCAACTCGCACAGGCTTCAACCTTACTGCCGCTCCACCTTTCCCATTTCGGCGGCCGCTTCTCGTGGCGATCTGCCAGGCTTCGTCAGTATAAGGCTATGGTTTGAATGCGCCTTCATGACGCGCGGAACCCTGGCCCGGTTCCGTGCCTCACGTGCTCGTGCGCTCGTGCCAGCGTAGCGTCGGGGTCGATACACTACAAATGCCAACTGAAAATATTTGAAATTGGTCAATTTACGAAAAATAAGCCAAGAGCCACAAAACTACACCTAGGCTGTTCGGAGGCTTCTTTTTCTTCCTCCTAATCTCTTTCAGCCAGCACCTATTTTCTACCAAAGTATTTCGAGACAGACACACACGCGAGGGACGCGTACATACGGCAAGCCGAATTTCTAGTTTACTTCTTTACAGCCCGATGCAGATAAAGCATGGGTTTTAGCAGCAGCCTAAGCACAAAACAGCGAAAACCGAGGACCGCGAGCGATAACGGACGTCGTTAACCCTCTTTCCATCTCCTCCCGTGGAACCTCAACGCAAAACGTGGTTTCCTCGACACGTTCCCCGGCAGAGCTGGAGGGACAGCCTAGCCACAGACGTCTCCCTCTCGAAGGGGGAGCACGTAACAGGCCGCAGTACAGCCACCACGCGACAAGCGTGCGGCACAGCGCCCCTTTAAAGCACGAACTCCCGCGCGCTGGACCAACGTTCGACCGCTTTGTACCGTTGTCTGCAAGTAATAGAGGGAGGCGCACGTCGGTGCCCACCTTGTTACCAGAGTGTGCGGTATGGACCAGACTTCAGACAGGCGCCATCGATCAACGCGGCCACTCTCAATGACACTCGCACGAAAAGGACGTGAAGTGAGCTCAGTAGACCGCTCAACGGAGTTATGGGCCGCTTGGCAAAACTTTCCCGATAGCGTGCGCAGTAGAGGGCGGCTGCTACGACGAGGCGTCCATGGAATTCGGATGAATGGAGGAATAACACGACCTTCCTTCGTGGCTTCCGTGTTGTAACTCACCGAATAAGTATATCATTTCTAGATACAAAGTATCTAAAATTGCTCTCGGCGTCCTTTGTAAGCAGAGAGCAGAACGATTGTGGAAGCGTCCGCCTTTTCAGATGACATGTAGTGCATGTATACTGTGAGGATGCTGTAAAAGAGTCGCCGCAATATGCGAGCACACTTCGGTAGTCTTCGGTGAGTATGCTATCGATGTCCCAATGCCTTTTCCCGTACATGTGGGTTTCATAGTCGAGTTTGCTATCAGTCGATTTTGCGTCAATCAGTACCAATGGAAAACTAGAAAAAGACTCACGTGGGAAAATAAATTAGCACCGAAGTACCCAACAATCAAGAGCAAGCCTTAAAAAATGGGCGCTCACATCAAAAAAAAAAAAAAAAAAATGTACACCGCCATATTGCCAGAAAGTGGCTAGATGTCATTACCTTAACATTTTCATAGTGGATGTACCCTATCAAGGTTTTTCAACCGTTTGGAACCCGTGCACTCTTCATATATATATCAACTCAAATCAACACACTCAAGAAAACAATCTAGAAATTAAAGGAAGCTTATATCTCACTATCTTGTCAAAATTAGCGGCGCAGTGCTCGTGATATAAAAAAGCAACGTTTAAGTTCCTATGGAGTCCACATCAGGAAATGATTGGCTAACACGCGTAGGAGGCAGAACTGTATCCTAGTTTCTTTGGTAATCACATCATACCAATTAGTATCATGACTCGAATACCACACTTGTGGCATTCAAGTCATATGGTATTCGCCGCCAGCGAATATTTACGTTATATCTCGAATTCGATTGGCATTTAAGCTACTTTTGACTAATCTCTAAACTTTTTTTTTGCACCAATGCAAGAACATTGACTGTTCAGAAACACGTAAAATAAACAAATGAATAAATGCGAGCTAGCGATGATCTTTAATAGTATTGCTTGTTTACAGAGAAAGTACCGGTCAATGACATGCTCGCATCGCTACTCCTCTAAAACCCTAAAAAAAGAAGAAAAAAATAACTAACCAGATGAGCGTAGAGGTTCCAGAACGGGTGATGCGAAAGAAGCCGATATCACGCTGCCCACCAACGAAGATTACAAAAAAAAAAAAAAATGCAGCTTTTTTGTGTGTTTTCTTTCTCTCCCTGGTCATCAAGAGATACAAAAGTCATTTAACTTTCTATTCGTGTTTAATTCTGAGTAGAAACATGAGCCTGATCCGAGCTGACGCAGCCTTCGGGGTGGAAGAGGGGCGGGGAGGAGGACTTGAGATGTTAGGTGATATGTCGTGGATACCGTTTTTGTGAGGATTTGCATACAGAAAGGATACCTACTAGGTTGGAGGTAGTTTATTACGAAGTTGAACGAACCCTACCGGACTGCTTTGATCGAAGACCGCTTCACGCTTGGTATGCAGTGCCGGGGTCCGAGCATCCCGGCCCGATAAGCCAGCGCGCGCATTCATTGTGAAAGAGAAGGCTATTGACGTATGCGCAGGTTTACGCGGAGGGTTTGATACGCGTCGGCAGAAATGAGGTCTGCTTCGTATATTTACTATCAGATGCGGCTGTCTAGCTTTTACCTCGCTCTAGCCAGTATTCAGGACGATCTACGGGACACTCCAGGAAAACTGGCAAAGCTGAGTGACCGCGTTCCTATCTCTTCCGCAACTTTTTCCTGGGCCTAGACTCGAGCGGCGGGATTTAGCGAGATAAAAAGTTGGTAGTCCTTTACTACAAGCAAACCAACCCAATTGAGCGACCCAATCACGTGACCCGGCGTGGCTGGGTAGCTTTGCGTAGAAATCACAAGTGCAAAGCAGGTAGGGTGAAACTCTTTTTAATATTAATTATTTTATTCCTGACTGTAAAATGGAATCAACAGAAGACCTTTCTCGTGATTTGCATTTTGCGGGTAGGAGATGAAACTTACGTTTAAAAAGTGCTTGCTCACGAAGTAAGGGTTAACATTTGTTAGCCACGTAAAATTTGCGCGTGCTTATTGCCACGATCACTACAAATATACGGGAGAGTGGAGTGTCGGAGTCAGAACACCTCTTCCGGCCTATATCGATTTCAATATCCTAGAAACGCACCAGGCATGTATCATGGGGCCCGCCCCCCCCCCCCCCTTTCCCCCTTTTTTTTCCGAAGTCTTCCATTTTGCTGGGACCTTCTCTCTTCCATCCCCCTCACACAGCATTTTGTCATGGGCGGACCCTTCCCCCGAATCAAAATCCTGGCTACGTGCCTGAAACGCACAATAGGTGTACTGCATTGCCCCTCTATACCAAAGGAGGTATCGGTCTCACAGACTCGCTATTACAAAAATAACACTGTGTAAACACGCATTATGCGTCTTATCTGGTTCAGGAATACCGCAGAAAATATGAGCCCCGTTTCTCCTATTATCACACCGGGAAGTATACGAATAAGAATTACGTATAAAACATTGATGGCGCCTGCGAGCTGGTGTAGATTTCACATTTTCAAAAAACCTGCTGAGATTGGGTGGAGGAACGAAAAGATGTGGAGGAGAGAGGAACAGTATTCTTTCTTTTTTTCTCTTTTTTGGTTCTTCTTGCTGTTTACCGAGGCTCAGGTGGTTTCAAGAAATTGGGAAGAATTACTTTATCCGTATTAATTCGGACTAATAAAGCTGACCGTCTCCTAAAAGGACGCTTGCTGGATACTAGGGAGTTTTAGCATAGAGACCCTTCCAATCACCTTGATAACGATGCCGGAAACTCCAATGACGCCTTTGCACATGCATCGTTTTGTTACCGATATACCTTTATCAGAGGAAGAGCCGGCCCTAGCGGTGGACGACCACTTCTAGAGCACCATCGCGCCCCTTTTTTGAAATTTATTTTTAGCTTGTTAATATATTTGAACGCAGCGCCTGACAGTACGCTGTATATTCTCGATTGCCGTTCCTTTTTTAGAATGCGGTTCTCGTCTGACAAACGCTCGTGTTGGGCGACTGCTAACATGTTTACTAACAACGTGATGTCGTACCTATACTCCGTCTCGCTAAAACCATGCAACGCAGTCAAAGCTACAGGAGTGAGAGTGTATCCCGACCTGTTCAAGAGGAGGGAAAGGAGGAACGAGGAAATCCCAGCCCTTCTTTCCCGTTTTTACTTTTCCTCCTCTTGAACAGGTTGGCATAGGCACTCTCCCCTGTAGCTTTGGCTATACTGCACGGTTTTAGCGAGAAGGCGTGTAGCAGATCGGGCCCCGGGGCGTATAGAAAAAATTAAAAAAAAGGGGGGGGGGGGGGCACGACCGGAGTTTGCTTAGGGCGCTTGATAATGTACGGCCGAGATCAGACATATCAGGACGCCATCTACTAAATCTTCTTAGTGTCAAGTCTAAGCAGGCTATGAACCTAGAGTTGCTTCAGATCTTGGAATATTTGCGTTGCACAAAGGTTTGTCTGCCTGGCCTCGCACATATTCCCCGTCGACATATCACCTAGCGGCCGTCGATTATGCCGCCGTAAGAACTAAGCGAATCATTCGCAAAAAAAAAAACCCATGTGCACTTAACCAGTGGGGTTACCGAGAAAAAAGTAACGAAACACGTTACTCGTTACTACCAAATAAAAGGAACCCGTTACCCACCTACATGCATTACCTCAATTTAAAAGGAACGCGTTACTATTACCGTTAAAAAAGGAACTCGCTTTACTCTTGCGTTCCTTTTTTAATTATTAATTGACACGTTTTACTCTTTCACGTTACAGGCACTATGCATAAGCGCCATATTTAAAAAAAACGATACGTCCCTCCAGAAACTGAACATAATTACCTTATACTTTTTTACGGTTCCACCTATAATACTAACAAGAAAAACGCAAAGTAAAACAAAAAATACAAAAAAGTTGTATGGATTGGCACTTAGAAACACAAAAAAAAGCTTAAGTGTAATTTTTTTCGGGAAAAACATGTAACGTGTAACGTAACTACGTTACACGTCACTTGAAATAACTAATCTAAGTGCGTTACAGGGCCGTTACTATTTTGAAAAAAAAAAAAAAAAAGTAACGAGCACGTTACTATACGTTACCGAAAAAAAGTAACACGTTACCAGTACCGCCGTTCCTGTAACGCGTTCCCCACCCCTGCCCGTTTCGATCTGAATGAGCATCGTACGGGCGTGCGGTCGTGTATCGCTACTGCGTGGTGCACGTTAAAGACCCCAGGCTAGCGGTTGTACTGCACTGGCTAAATTTCTCAACTACAGCTGGGAGAGTCGTCGCCCGTTGAGGCAGGGCAAGTTCTGGGCTGTATAAACATACACACAACCCCTCCCCCCCCCCCCCCCCCCCCCCCCCCCGTTTTTTCCTGTAACGCGTAACCGCCAATACTGCGTGTCTTGACCGATGCAAATTATAAGACAGGGCCTTTGCATATGACATCAACGTTCGTGGATCCCCAACACGTTTCAAGCGGCAAAAATGCTGAATCTTGACGAGTCCATTTCCGGTTCCTGTCGTCAAATAGCAACGTTCGCGAGCGGCTTTCCGCGGCGTGAGGAGCTAGGCCAGGCGCAAAAATATGCGCGGCACCATCTGTCGCGCCGAGGAGAAGAGCCGTCTGAACTCCGCGAGTGTTTAATCAAAGACCGCCTAATGAAGTCCGCCGAGACGCTGTCAGTGTCTTTGCCAAGGCAGCTCGGCGGAAGCGTTCCAGGGTATACAAGTTCTTTATCACAGTTTAGAGTTTGATATGCGCCACCATTCCCAAAACGAAATATGATACGAAGGGTTTCCGAGATGCTCAAATCCTCTATTCATTTCCTGAACTACCAAGAAATAAAAAAAAAAAGTGGTTCCCCGCGTCTTTTTTACGCCCCCACTTAGTTGCAATGTGTTTGTATGTCGAGAATCAAAAGCTGTTTAAAAAAAGAAAAATGTGTTGTTATTGATGTTGTTGTTGTTGTGCTTGTTGTTGTTGTTGTCGGTGCTGTTGCACTTGTTGTTGCTGTTGTTGTTGTATTTGTTGTTGTTGTTGTATTTGCTGTTGTTATTCTTGTTGTTATTTGTTAGTGTTGTCGTATTTGTATGTGTTGTTGTGTTTGTATCTGTATTTGTTGTTGTTGTGTTTGTATTTGTATTCGTTGTTGTTGTTGTCAAAAGATTTCAAAGCCGCAGGGAGCAAGTCCCCGTGAGGTAGTCCGTCATGGGCAACAGCTGATAGCCGCGCGGACCAACTGACGATCCGACAGTTTTTCTGCATCGTATCATCAATCCTTGAGTATTGGCGACTTTTCATCGCGTCTTTAAGTCTACTTTAACGGGTTTGTCCTTTGATCGCCAGGCGCTGTGAACGTCTGATTCGCTCGAGAAGGCTGGAAAACGAACCTGCCGCCACAGCTTCCTGTTCCGGTCGCGTGGTGCCGTCGGTTTCGCTTTAGTCGCCAGTAGGAATGCGCTGCCAAAACTTTTTTTTTTTTTTTGATGCGCTTGAACGAGGACGAAACAAAAGTTCTATGCTACAAGACGTTTGTTAACAATTTAAAACTGACAGAAGTTAAGAAAACAACAACAACATGGATTCGGGTTTTTTGTGTGGGCGTTAAGCGACCTGAAAATTGTCAGGCAACTTGCACGTGTTCTAATAAGCTTTCAAAACTTAAAGGGAACTTGACCGTACCGTGCCAACCTCTTTTTCTTCTTTATGTCCTGCATACTCCAAAGAACATTGAATGAAAAGCCTTTTCAACAAGACTATTTTGTTTACACGCGAAGCGCTAGAAGCGGGAGTAAAGTTACCGTTTCATCGAGTTTTCGCCAAAAAAATGCCGTTCTTGCTACAAAAAAAAAAAAAAAAAAAAAAAAAAGAACATAGTTAATAGAACCAGGGAGCAGAAACGTGAAGTCGCAAGCTCTAGAAAAAGTTAATTGAGCTGCTTCAATCTCCACAACTATGTTCGGTCGGGGTTACGATTAGGGCAGGACGTCGATTAAAAGCTTTAAACCGATTAATCGCCACCCTTTATCGATTAATAGTTCTCGGTCGATTCTATGCATAAATTTTGTTTTAAATAACCATGTTTTTATTTCTTTTGCTTCTGTTGGATATGGTGTAAAGGGCGCCCTATACAATTTTAATTATGAATCAACCTCGCCGTGTAGTTCAGAACATGTTCAGAGGCACTCGCACTCACAGATTATTACTTCAGCTGCATGAGACAGAAGTAAGTAGATATTCTCCGGCAAGAGCGACCTTTTTTCATTGTTCACAATAGTCTCTGGTGCGCTAAAGGGACACGCGAACGGCGTTAGAGTGACTGGTACGCGCGTGACTTTCTTCACTTGTCAGGAGTTACAAACCTTGCTCCTGCAGTTTACTTTAGGCTAAATTTGTATCTAAAGTTTGCCCTTCATACAGGTGTACTTGTCGACGCCCATGGAGGAAGCGTGTACTTTTTACTTTATTTTGGTTTTTCAAAATTTCACCGGTTAAAAAAGAGTAATGCGATTAAAGCATTAATCGGTTAATCGGTACGTTGACTGATCGATTGCCCAGCACTAGCTCCGATAGATTACCTTTTAAGGATTTTACTGACTTTAATAATGTAAATCAGACGGCCTATTACGTGATGCTGTCTCGGAGGGACATCAACACGGCATCTGCAGCAATACATACGCACGCAGGTAAAAACAGAAACCGCAGCGCACAGACGAAGACCGTCTTCCGAGCGCTCTTCGACAAGGATTCGGCGCTCCGTCATCCGCCAAGCGGTACAGAGAAGAAAGTGCGACTCCATCTTGGACCTGAGTAGGGTCCCATTAGCGACCGTCGCCTGGCGAATCCGTCACTGCTTCTTGACAGCACGCACTCAGGCAACAATCGAAGTCCGGAGGAGCAAGCAAGGTCCGACATCAGCGTCGAGGCAGGTGTACCATAAGAAGGCAGCACTCGCCGCCGAGAGACGAGCCCGTGAACATAAGAGACCATTTGCCACGGAGAGTGCGACAACAATGAACGCGCCGGGCCTTGACTTGAAAGACGACGACGAGCGTGAAGAAAAGGAGCTGCCGCGCTTAAGGTCGCGTCAGGCGACCATAAGCGCGTCCGTGATGAAGGGAAAGCGCGGTGGTACCATTACAGCCAGAGACGGACGGCTGTGGCCCAGAGCTTGGCATCTCAAGTCCAGGAATGTCAATTAAGCGGAGCTGAAAGTTGCACGATCCGTCGGAAAACGGGAAGCGGCGTTCCATGATGGCTTCAGGGTTCAAACTCATCAGCGCGTTCACAATTGTGAAACAACAGCTGAAGGATTCACCTTAGCTCCTCTAGGGTTCACATGACCGAAAAGACGTTGGTATTCAGCACCACGGTGACGTTGGGCATACACTTTTCTTAGGCAAATGATGAAAGAAAATCAGTCGCGTCATCATCAGGCGGAAAGACGCTTACTCTACAATCACAGGCGAACATCAAGCTCAAGTCTCAGACAGGGTCGGTAAGGAAACTGTAAGAAAACGAGAGAACGCTTAAAGGGAGCGCGGAACAGCTTACCTTGAATTCCGGTCCGTCAAACGCGCGATCACATAGATGAACAAGCAAAAGCAAACAACAAAAGAACAAAGAGTGGATTCCGACCAGGTAGAGGACTCGACTTTGGAGTCCGAAGTTCGTCGCGGACATGCATTTAACGAAATACAATGACCCGCTCTTGTCTTTAAGCAGAGTCGTTGCCCAGCAGTCACACTATTTCGTCCTTCCCAGTTCCGACGTTAGGGTCAAACACGCCCTCGTAAAACATTCAGCGCACGCCCTGTGTACATGCCATTCTCTGTACTCCCTTCTTCCTTGAAGTCATCCATAGCTGCGTGTCTCTGCACGCTGGGATCCGACTTCCTGGAACATTCCAGCGGTACTCATTACATATATCTAGTGCCTGAACGGGGTACGTAATCGAACCCAATTAGCCCCACCCCCTCTCACTTTCTCTCTCTCTCCACTTAGCAACTTCTAAAAAAAAACTCGGCGGGGAGTGGCCCCACCCGCGCTCGTTCCAAGAATGAAACGAGACTCAGGTAACAGAGTAGTCTGTGCAGCTCTCCACTAGAGGGGAACACACCCTATTGTTGTTTACAACGCCCCTTCATGCCTTCCAACCAGTTCCAACCCACACCGTATAAGTCCGAACTGGACTACTAAAGGCTGCTATCTAATCAGAGGAACCAAAGACCGCGTTCTTTACAGGCCGTGTTATTTATCGCGTGAGTGTTTCCAAACCTCCATGATTGCGTGTGAGCTGTGATACTTACTCCGTGGCCCAAGAAGGAGTTCCAGGACACCGTGCTTCTTTCGCTGTTCGCTCGTCGGAGCGAAAGTTAGTTTGGGCACCTCGTTTAAGCCTGAGAAAATAGCACAAAAAAAATATAAAGAAGAAGAAAAAAAAAGAAGGAACGATTGGGGTATGCACGTTTTGCTCTAAGGATGCCAGGTGTCAGGGGTCGTCCAGGTCCCGAGGGAGAACTTTCGCTTTCATTCTAAAGAAAAAGAAAAAAGGTCGGACAGGTCCGTGATTATCCGGAGCGCGTGAGCACGAAGTTGCTTCAAGAAGGGCTGGCTGCGGGGTTTATGGCGAGTTGAGACATGCAGACCAAAGCGAATAGATTACCCAACCATCAAGGAGAATGCAGGGACTGGTGTTCACGCGCCGCACGCGCACACCTTCCCCGTATAAAAGAATCGAAGTAAATAACCAAAATAAAGCGTTGACGAATGCGCGTGCGAGATGCCATTTGCTTTAGGCTTTTGCTTTAGAACAGTTAGTGCTGCAGAGGTCGGCACGTGCGGCGCGTGGAACACCATTCCTTGCATTTTCCTTGATGGTTGGGCAATTTAGCAATAGGTCTATTAGCGGCGAGATGTTTTGGTGGCGCCCTCCTAGGGTTACCTCTCGTGATGTCATTACCTCGCGAACAACAGGTGCGATGGTGTCTGTAATGAGCATGGCGGAAACTTGAAATCATTGCGCTCTGAAAACAACACTGCCTACACCGCGAACATTGAAGTTATTCCATTCCTCTTATTTCCGTCGAAGAGAAATCCTTCGCTGACGTCATAGTCAGTCTTCAGGCCATTCAGCCAATCGTGGAAAGCCGATCACAGCGACGCCTTCGATCGCGCACGTCGCCGTCCTTATTGCTAAATTATCCAAGCATCAAGGGGAACGTAAAGAGGAGGCAGAGGGGGGTAGGGTAGGTCTATTTGGTCTACGCGTCTCACGCGTTCGCCTTCTCCGGATAAAAGATTCGAAATCAATAACCAAAATAAAGCGTTGGCGAACGCGCGTGCGAGGTGCATTAGTTTTAGGCTTTTAAAACAGTTACTTCTGCAGACGTCAGCACACACAGCGCAAATAACTACACTCGCAGCATACTCTTTGATGCTTGGGTAAATAAGTATTAGCGGCGAGATGTTTTGGTGGTGCTCTTCTATGGTTCCCTATCGTGACGTCATTACCTTGCGAACAACAAGTTCGATGGTGTCTGAAATTAGCATGGTGAAAGTTTGAAATAATTTCGGTCTGAAACCAACGCTGCGAACACCGCCAAAATTGAAGTACTTTCATTCCTATTACTTCCGTCGAAGAGAAATCCTTTGCTGACGTCAGAGGCAGTACTGAGCCGATCGTGGAAGGCCGATCACAGCGACGCTTTCAATCGTGCGCCTCACCAGTAGTGTTTACTGGCGGTCATAGCTGTGCGCGCGACTGCTGAGCACGTGCTCACGGCGAGCTTCAACAGTTCTTTTGCAATGTGCATTCCCCACCATGAAGATTGCCGGTCTTAGCAGCCTATTAATGTGAGCTCGTTCTGGGCATGCGCTCCGAAAAGCGCTCTCAGATATGGCGTCCAATGAATACCTCCTCTAGGTCTATGCCAAAGTTATTAGATTAGCTCAGTTACGGAACTGCCTACGTTACTAGATTACCTCAGGGAACTCCCGCAGAAGGGGGTACCCCCTCTTACTCACTTCAGTCCGCCTCCCGCAGAGCCGTATATTGGGAGAGTTCGGCCAATAAACGGAGCAAAGGCCGCCGCCAGCGCCGAATATTCTCCCCGCGGTTAGAGTGTAAACTAAATATGCGACAACCTGTCAACCAATCAGCAAACCGCGACGTCACAATATTGGAAACGACATTTAAATCGTGAAATAGAATCGTTCAATCTCGGCGTCTTTTTGACAATGGCGTCAATAGCAAATCAGCGGCAATGATCGTTCGGTCACCAAGTGGACCAAGTCGTGGACGCGTTGACTGTGGCAACCAAGGAACTATTCAAATCGAGCTAATAATTGAAACAGTAGTCCCGCTTCCGCGCTTTTTTCTGGCCAAAAATATGACTGGTGAGTGAGCGCCAATCTGTTCGAAGAGAAACGACGTCGGGATCTCCGCTGACACAAAACGGCTCTGCGCTGATGCCCGGTTTCGCAGAGAGCAGTGAAAAGAAATGTGCAACGTTCAGAATCCACAAGTCACAGGTGTCATGCTATTCTGCGAGCGCGACCACTCCGCTTTTGTTCCCTGCTCCGCCTCCGCCGCTCAAGTGTTCGTACTGGGGAAGAATCTTTCGAAGCTATACCAGCTCGCGCTTGTAGTCTCTGCGGTTAGCACATGTTTGGTCGAAGTGTAAATACCACTTCCAAGTGTCGCGTGATTCTCTTGCTTGTCGAAGTGGCAAGCGAAGGAACAGCGAGCTAGGAACCGTGCGAAGTGTTTGGCTTGTGTGTGTTGCGCACGAGGAGAGCCTATCAGGGAACTTGTTAACGCACTGATGAGTGGTACCAGAAAAGGAGCCACGCAAATCATTGGGCTCTAGACGGGCTCCACACAGCAACCACGCAGTTTCCTCTGGTTTGGAACTCACGTTCGTTTATTCCACCGATGAATATGGACCTGGTGACAACCTCACATGCGCCAAGTTTTTAGTCACCAAACATGCGTATTCCACAGAATACAGTGCGGTTACCATATCAGCCGTTTGGCGCGTCGAACGAAGGGAGGCGAGTCGTGGTGAGTGAGGGGGGGGGGGGGGGGGGGGGGGGGTACTGCTCGTTCAACCAGCGTCTATGAGCAGTTCCTTAACTGAGCTAATCCAATATCGTTGGGAACTGCCCCTGACAAAACCTGGCAGATCGCCACGAAAAGCGGCAGCCGAAATGGAAGAGGTGGAGCGGCAGACAAATGATGGTAGAAGGGTCACGTGACTGGTGCCCCGCTGCGGCGAGACGCTGAAACACCCTTTTCCCGAGGAAACAAGTGTGTTTCGGGTCCTCGCCACTGCAAAAGCTGTGCGCTGACGTCCAGGTTCCCCGAGAAATGGCTTTTCGATGCACTGTGCTGCCAGATTCTCGCGATCCAAATCCGGGACCGGGCACTCTGGCTCCGACGTCGAACTGCCAGGCTTTGTGAGTATAGATCCTTTCATGGCGAACACCACCATGCGGTGCTCCAGTCTTTGACTGCACAGAGAACTTCCAGTTCAGAAGTTCTCTGGGAAGCCACCCCTGACAGGAAGGCGTCCCCCGATCCCGGAGGAGTGGCCATGTTCCACCGGGGATCTAAAGGCGGAGCGGCTCCGTTCGGATCGCGTGCTACATCTCGGATCTAGGGTACAGATCCCGGCGCGCTCCAAAACGACCAGTGGAATTCGCCATTAGGGGTGGACGAAGTATAGCTTCCCTCAACTGAGCGCAAACTCAGATGGGGTCCACCATTTCGTGAGGCTGGAACGGTCCCCAAAAGGGAGCCAGTTCGCTTCTCTCCCTTTCTGCTCGGTCAAACAACTCTCCACCTTCCTAACACGATGGTGGTCGTCGTCGTCGTCGCTGACGTCGTCCCAATGTTAGGTCCCCGTCAAAGCAAGCCGCCGAAGCGGAAACGGGGCGGAAGAACTCTTCCGGAACCCTGAGGCGGAAGTGCAGCCCGGTCTGTGGGCTTCCGTTCCTCGGCCGTTGAAACCCTCGCTAAATGGGACCTCTCTCCGGGAGTGGACCCTTTTCGTTCCGTCAGCGGTCGTCGTTCCATCGTATCGAGCGAAAAATGTGGGAAAAAAACAAAGTAAAGAAAGATAACGTGCGGGACGTTTTCTTTTGCTTTGTTTAAAGGGGCACAGAGACCCTAAAGGTCGTGTTGTTGTTTTTTTTTTGTTTTTTTTGTCTAAAATTATGCAAGTTTTAGTCATAGACACGCACAAAGATACCGCAACGCAAAAAAAAAATCCCCACGTGCGCGCGCGCGTGGGGAAATTTAAAAGTTTTATAATTTATTTTTATTTGTGACGTCAAAAACTCTGTAATTTAGAAGTTTTATAAGCAACATTTCTATAGTAATCAATAACGGAATTAGTAAAACATGCCTTTTAATGCAATTTCAGACGCACGGCCCTTCTTTTTGAAATACCAAAAATCAAAGCCCGGGGCCGTGGTCCAGGGTGATGTCGCCTCCTGGCTTTTTAGGCCGGCCGGTTTTCATATACAGCAAAGCGCAGATGTTGCGCTGCTCATACGTCGTCAACTATTTATCGTCTGCAATGAGCGACAGTTTTGACGGTGCGATACAAAGCTGGTGAACGCTCCCGTCAGCAAGCGCTTAGCACGAGGTCAGCGCTATAGCACTCCGCTGCTAAAAAAAAGGGGGTGTAGTAGTTACACCCAGTGGGGTGTATGTGACTTGTCCCATATACGACACCCCCATGGGTATATATGCGACACCCCAAAAAGGGGTGCATACATGCACCCCATTTTGAGGTGCACATGTGCACCTCAGCGGGTGCATAAGACACACCCCACCCCGGGGTGTACATATATTCCGTTTCTCACTTACTGGGAATACTGATACACCCCCCTTTTAGGTGTACATATATTCCGTTTCTCACTTGCTGGGAGTACTGATACACCCCATTCTTAGGTGTACGTGTATTCCGTTTCTCTCTTACTGGGAATACCGATACACCCCATTCTTAGGTGTACGTATATTCCGTTTCTCACTTACTGGGAATACTGATACACCCCTCTTTTAGGTGCACATATATTCCGTTTATCACTTACTGGGAATACTCATACACCCCATTCTTAGGTGTACATATATTCCATTTCTCACTTACTGGGAATAATGATACACCCCATTCTTAGGTGCACTGATATTCCGTTTCTCACTTACTGGGAATGCTGTTACACCCCATTTTTAGGTGTACTTATATACCGTTTTCCACACCCTTCTCACTTACTGGAAACCGATAAACCCCACTCTTAGGTGTACACGTGCGAAGTCAACAAAACTAACACTAGAACATTTTCTATCAAATTGACAGGAAATGTCTTTGCAGTTCTTTTCCAAGCTTTTAACTGTCAAACGACGGTGTTTTGTGTCATTTTCATGTCCCATTTGTCAACCCGAAAACAATTAAGCTGCCAATCCCACATTCTATCGTCATTTCATTATATGGCCTGGCATCATTTGGACGTCCTAACTGTCAACCTGAAATACAATTGAGAGCTTTTGTGTCACTCCTGCGAATATAACATTGTCAGGATCATGCAATATTTTATAAAATAAGCTACGAAAATTGGTATCTGTTCCTACATATTTATTGCTCATAAACACTGGGTGAAACATATACTTCAAAAATACACATTGAATGCATGCACCAGAAACGTCGCTTGTTTCTTTCCTTCTTCTTTTTGCATGTCTTATCTTTTAGTCTTGTGCCTTGGGTGTTGACCACCAAAAAGAGCCATGGAGCATTCCTGAAAAGCAAAACCCAGTTGTATACCATGATTAGATACATATAGGACAATGTCAAGGCCTCACACCTTTCTTAATGAGCATTACCAAAAACCAGGAACTCAGCTAACTTCATAACTATTTTGCACACCTTTGAAGAATAGTGGGATGGAAAGTTTACCACTTTAGATACAGGTGCAAGGCTGGAAAACCGAAAACACAGATAAAAAGCATGTGTTTTCAATATATTTAAACAACTGATTTTGGCGGTTTTCAACAATGCCAGCCTCTTTCTTATTGCAACTGTGTTTATTTTTTACTAATAAAATGCACAATTAGCCTGAAAAGGGCCATAAGCAACCTTGTACTCAGTGGCGCCTAACCAGATAAACGAATGCCAACATCAGAGATGTCCTAATGCAAGCTTCCTTTAACAAAATTTTGGACCATCTAAAACAGTGCTCTCAAACACATTTGAGTGTAGAGGCCAGATAGCCCACCCCCAAAAGATCGAGGGCTTCTGTAAGGCATGGGGTTCAAGAAATTTGTTAAAGGGACCTCGCGCTCTCCATATTTTGTAACTTGCAATCTTGACAGTGACATTTTTAGCCGTGATTCATTTGTAGTGCTCCCCTTATCCCTTTCTTGATGCAATCACAATAATTAAATTGGTACTGCCGCCAACACACTGGCATTTTGTAAGAGGACAAGAGAACAAGTACACTGTTGTTGCCGTTGCTTATTTCACTCAGGATATATTCAAGCTCAACATGTCTCGAAAGAATACTTTTTGCTTTTCTGAGAATTTCTGATAGCACCAGTCTGAGCGAATACTTGTATTTTAATGGTGATATTTTCTGAGGGCGAGAATCCAGAGCTCATGAATTTATCTTTGGTGGTTGCTTCTGACAAGCGAGAGTTCATGCAGTTGAGGTGCATCCTTGAGCAAAGAGCTCGTGGTTGCAGCCTACCAGCGGAATTGTCGTGCAGGTGCTAAATACTAAAAAAAAGACGGGAAGGAAAAATAGAGACTAAACACCTGAAAAATAAAAAATAAACTACATATGTTATAAGAGCATAGCTACGTTTCCAGCGTAAATGAATAGACCGATCCCACCAAGCGTTCCACGCATGCGTGACGCCGCCATAACTGTAGTTCGTAGGAGGCAGACTCCAGTTCACGCGACAGCTCATGCTGCCTCGTGGTCTTCTCGCGCAAACCTCCGGCATGGTTGTCGCGCGTGTAGAAAGACTACAGCTCCCACGATGCATACCGGCAGTGGTGGCGTACTCAAACTAGCTGGTGAGATCGGTCTATTAGCGACATATTATAATGCATGCCATTTCTAATGCTCGTTATGAGAACGGGAGCTTGCAGCTGGTTTCCTGTGGGTCGTGTTCAAGCAAGTAGCGAGCTGCGTCTCCAAGCACTGAGCAGATTAATTTTACCCAGTTATATATTACCTGCCAGTGCATCATAACCTGTACAATGGTGAATATATTCCGAGTCACTACTTGCGCGCAGCACAGGCTAAGGCAATGCCCGAAGAGGGGAAAGGGCAAGCGCTAGAAAGGCGGGTGAGGAGAGTAACCTCCTCTCCTATCTAACATTCGTAGTGCTTTCCCCCTCTTCCCCAGCCCTCCTCTCCCATATGCCTTCCTAGTGCTCGCCTTTTCTCTCTTCGCATGGCGTTGCATTAACCTGCACTACACACAACTAGTGACACGGAGTATAATTGAAGAACGGTACACTCACAGATGTCAAAGCACTTGAAGAGTTCGCAACTTCGGTGCAATTCCACTGGTTGCACTTTTGTATCGCACTTCAGATGGGTTGATTTGCCCGAAGTACCTGGAAAATAATAAGAATGATAGAATAAATTAATGTGCCATAAACCAGGGCTGGGCAGATACACTCCAAAAAGCATTCGGGAATACTGAGATACATCTGCTTTAAGGCCAAAAATACAGATACTGAGATACGTTGTCTTTTATGCAATGCTATATCCCCGAGACACTTCTGCGAAACTGGTGAAAAAGTATTCAGGAATACAAATACAATGTGTGGTTCTATCTGTATTGTAGAGGGTGTAGTTCGTGGGGAATATGTACGGTCAGTGGCGTTCCAACTTGTTTTCGAGTCAGGAGGGGGGGGGGGGGGGGGGGGTGCTCTTGGTATTCCTTGGGCGCCGCCGGCCAGTCTTTAACCTGCCCTGTGGCGGCTGTTTTAGGGGGGTGGCAGGAGGGGGGACAACGCATGCCTTGCGCCCCCCTTGACCCCCCCCCCCCCCCCCCCCCCCCCCGGTTGGTACGCCCATGTGAATGGTATCTATGCCATTTCTGCGCCGGGTAGAGAAAAACAATCAACTCAAGAGGTTAGGAAAGGAAAATATCCAAATCACAAGCGTGAAAATACAATATGTGGACCCTCATTGGTGTTGGTTGCGGAGGTGCAATATCGTTTTTCTGAAGTTTTTTGGCACGATTTAATGCCGCAGGCAGGGGTGGAGGCACGTGTTTCCAGAAGGAGGGAGGAAGAGGAGTGGGGGCAGCTTAACAGATGTTTGAGAACCCCCTTCTTTCGCTGCACTAAACTATACATGGGGACGCTTTATCCTCTTATTGCCTTCTTCTGTAAATAATTGTCTTATGTCATGTATCATGTTACCCGTGTTCCAAAGAGATGTAAATACCTTGTTTGAAATTTTATGTGTCGGGCTATTTTTATAGCCCGACATTTGGCTATTCTTGGGCACAATATCAGGAAATTTTGACGGGTTAATCTGCAAATACCTGACAACCCTGCTCTGGCTACCGTAGGGGGCCTACGAAGGAACTCCATGCTGCCCTACAGTTCCTGCAGAGGCAGCCTACGGGAGTCAAGAGTTGCGCGTTCATCCCAGTAGCTCCGGCTTTCCTGCACTTCAAGCTTGCTCCTCACGTGACTGAATTCGGGGAATAGCGGCCGCCGCGCTCTACCTCCTCATTTCCTGGAAAACAGGACAGGAGGAGGCAAAAGCGGGGTTAAGCGCGAAACACATGTACGACGAAACCGTCCGATCCGACGTCCGACCGCGCAATACGACGGTCGGAGGCGAGGGTTTTCAACGCTCTCCGATGCTACGAAAACCCTCGCCTCCGACCGTCGTATTGCGCGGTCGGACGTCGGATCGGACGGTTTCGTCGTACATGTGTTTCGCGCTTTATGCACACCGAGGCGCTTGCACCGTCGGCGAAGCCGCCGTACCGGTGGCTTTGTTGCACGGCATTTCGAGTCTGCTCCTCACATGATCGAATATCGGCAAACAGCGGCGCGGCGGCACGTGGAAACCAGACGCGCAACTCTGGCTGGAGCCTATAATGTCAATGCTGCACTAGAGTACCAGTTCCTGTATAGGCTCCCTACGGGAGCCAGAGTTGCGCGTCTATTTTCTACGTGCCGCCGCGCCGCTATTTGCCGAGATCCAACCACGTACCGTGCAAGAAAGTAACGTTGCACGCGCCCCGCCGTACGCACCCCTGCTTTTGAGCGCGCCTCGTCGGTTCAAGAGTCAATGGTTCCAGTACCCTCTCCCTCTTCGTAGTGGCCGAGCAGGGAGGGAATATGGTTTCGTTGTGTCGACCTCGGGGGCGGAAGATTACGCACGATGGGGACAAAGGCGAGTTTGGGGGAGCAGTATCTAGGTCACAGCGCCTCAATGGTTGAACAGGATGTAGCTGACGTTTTGGGCGTGGAACGGGTGGGAGAGGCCTTGCGCGCGCGTTGTTTTCTCGACACTTAGCCTCGTGTCGAGGGTGGCAGCATATATTCGCCAAGAGGTCCAAAAGTCGCGTGAGGAGCTGGATCAATATGCCGTACAGGAAAGACGGCGCTACGAAGATGAAGGCGCAACTCTGACTCCCGTAGGGAACCTATAAACGAACTCTAATTGCCTTGTCCCGAAGCGCCACCTTAGTTCCATCCTCCCCACTGAAAATCGCATTGCATAACCGTATGTGCGAGTGAAGCCGGTAACAAGCGCGAGCATGTTGCTCTGCAATCGAACTACGTTTCACCGACAGATCGTTTTATAGATACGCGATTATTCATCGCCAGAATGCTTCATCGACAGCACAAACTACCTTTTTTCTGTAAGGAGCTGCCTCACACTGTTGCCACGAAGCAGATAGTACGTGTAGGATACACCCGCGACGAAATGTCCCTACAACGCTAAATCCGCGTAACGACTGTTGATGGAACGGTAGTGTCGACGAACGAGAGTCCATGAAACATCTGTCCACAAAAAGTGTTTTTTGGCGAAACGATAGAGACCCGTTGCTCTGAATGACGCCAGCTCTACACGCAAGAATAATGTCTCGAAGCTGCGATGTCGTGCTCGTTTGTACACTCAGAGAACCGGGCACCGCCACCGCGCACACATGCCACAAATACAAAGGCGAAGAAACTCTGACATAAACATGAGAAAAAGGAAAGCACGTCCCCAGCTAGCAGGCCCCATGCCTCGCAAAACGCAGCATCCAACGAGTGCATGTAAACGGCAGACTTACCTTTATCGGGCGGGCACATCTTGGTTTGTGACTGCAGCTACGTGCCAAGCATCGCTTCGTAAACACGATCCGCTTTGTCCAACCACCTTCTAAAAAAACACGCAATTCAAAATAGCGCGAATGAACAAAGGCGATGTCACCGCCAGCCGAAGCAAAAGTATGGCCGCCGAAGCACGCCGGTATGGAATGCAGGAGGTGAGGAGGTCAAGTCTCCTAGCAACACGAAGGCCAGATAACGCGCGAAACGCGATCGCTATCGCGATAGGTTGTCAGTCGGATGACGTGTAACCAGTGACTGCTAATCAGGACCGCGCGCATTTTGTTTGTTTTCTTGCGCTCTCCCGATAGCACTCCCTCTCCCCTTTTTGAAAAAGGAAAGGGGGGGGGGGGGTGTAATGGTGCACCTGGCAACACCCTCACCTCGCCCGCCGATTCCTTTGGGAGAGGAGGATTCGCGTGATGGGAGTGCGATTACGCTCGCCGGGTGTCTCCAGTCATAGGGGGGTGTAAGGGTGCGCGATACACCCACATACACCCTTTTTTTCTGAGAGTGATGTGTGAACAGGCCTTTATGCTCCATCGGAAAACATGGCGGCGCCGCAGCACTCGGCCCTCGTAGCACTGAGGATGATTGGTGAGTCGGGGAATCGGACGAAGTTCTCTTTCTTGGTGCCTGACGGCCTCTTAGACTTGGAAAGGGAAATCGTTAACCGGTCAAAGCAACAGGGTTTGGTGTCTGTGTACCGTACTTTCGCTTGTGACTCCGCCGGGGCAGCCTTTCACGCAAAACCGGCCCGACGTGGCCCCTCACGTCGCTTACAAAAGTCCACTGCGCGTTCGTTTCCACCTCATACCGTGTCAATGAATTCGAGATCGCTGAAAGGGCCCCTAAAAGAACTTTAAACTCCAAAGTGAAGCGTCGTCTGCTCACAGCGATTGGTGGCACACGGAGGAGAGCGGCTGATCGCGGGACGCGGGAGAACACGACACTTAGGGTCAGGACGGAGGCGTGAGAGAAACTCGAGTTACAGGACGACTCAATCTTTGACGTCACTGCACTGGCGCGGATCGCACAAAAACTTCAAATAATTTTACTTCACAAATACTGTGTTCCCAAGTTTCGAATTTTGAGGATAATGTCCAGGCGTCGTTTTTAATCGTTTCTGATCATAAGAATATATATATATATATATATATATATATATGTGTGTGTGATTTTGACCTGTCAGTGCCCCTCTAACGAAACGTCCTTGAGGCTCTTTTGGGAAGCGTAGCTGTGGAATGTGCCGCGGCAAAGCGAATCTGTGAGGCAAAACTTGAACAATGGAAACATATTTTACGTGGAGCTCTTCAACGTTAGAGCATCCGCAAATTCAGGGCCTTGTCCAAAAAAGTCGAGCTTTCAGCGTGTTGAAATTTATGTCTATGCCAGCAAACATTCGATAATTTTACGGACTGGTGAAACATTTGATGAGGATTATTTCTAAAATATTAGTTTACCTTTAATATTTTCCCAAAAACAGGCTTTGTAGTATGAATGTCTTTCTTTCTGCTTCAAGCACGTGCATTCGTAGACTTAGTGTTGGATAGACGGAGAGAAATAAACAAATGGGGAATATATGAAAACTTTGTATAACGTACAACGTTTGGGCGAAGTCAATCAAATATTCGCACCGGTGGCGTCAACGGCGCAGTCTTGACTAAACAAGCGGCGTCGGCGTGGAGAAGGCTCAATAATGATAAGACAAACAAGAATGTTTCAGCAGGACTTGGCGTCGGCGAGTCGACGCGGTGGCGTACAGCCTGTGCGGAGCGCAAGCTCATCTGCTTCTTGGACAAGGGTTGCGATGATGTCAGAACGCCAAGCTCTGATTGGCTGATTGGAAAAAATAGAGGGTAGACCTCAAGGCATCTAGTATTGAGGTCTACCCTCTATCCTTTCAATCAAAGCCAATCAAAACTCGGCGTCGTTCTGCCGTCACCGCAACCGCAGCGCGAGAAGCAGACGACTTGCACTGCGCATACTTTGTTTCAGCTTACCATGGACTGCAAAGGATGCGCCACGAACCACCAGAGTCGATCCATAGCCCAGAGGGTGTCACGTGCCCTCACGGTTCGGCGGTGCGACCACTGATCTCTATTGTAGTATATAGGCTGGATCGCGGATAGGGAGCCCGTCGATGGCCTCACAGGCGGCCATTGCTTGACACCAGGCAATACACGCAAGTGTGAGAAACACGGAAGTAAGGATATTGAAGGCTTGTACGCGGTGCTCCAAGGCGACTATTTTTGGATGTACTGCGATTATTAAATCGGCTGTTTGGAGATCGAATCAGTATTTGTCAAACGTTCAAACGTCGAGTTAAAAAAAAAATGTGCCGGAGCGCCGCCGACTGTGCCAGCGTCGACTGCTTAGTTGCTAACTAAATGACACGTTAAAGAAATTAACACCGTGCTCCGAGTTTTAGTTCGTCACAGAAGCCCTCACTGCGGTTCCAAACGAAAGCTGGCACAGGAAGTACTTCGTATAAGCGCTTGAAACGATTTCCCCAGTAAACTCTTTACACACTCGCTGTGGAAGATAGGATTGGGCCCGGAATCCTGAGAAATTCAACATCCCTCACTGATCACGAAAATACTGTTACTGAAGCAATTGCGCTTTTAGAATGTTAATAAAGTTACCTACTATTCGCTAAGACCCAAGGAACGAAGGTAATTCCCGTTATTCTTCGGCGAAGAGAATGCATGCGCGTTTTCCCATAGGATTCCACAGGAGCACCGCAAAAGTGGACTGGAAGCTGGCTGCTTCATTTTCAAACCTGAAGTCCCATAGACACTAGCACCAGTTGAACCTCTAAAGTACATCATAACTACATGCACCAAAGGAGCGAAACAATTTCTGGGAATCAATACCCAGGGTATTTTTAAACAAATATATATATATATATATATATATATATATATATATATATATATATATAACGAGCTAAAACAAAACTAAAAAGCAGCTTCGCAAAGAAAGAGCTGAAACGTACCGAGGCCCACCTAAATTATGAATCGCTATACATGTTAACGTTTGCATTTTTCCGTTCCTTCGAACCGGGTCTTCGATTTGTACAAGCCGCGGGATGCTGAAGTCAGCAGTACCGAAATTGTAGCTCTTCAATTATTTGAAGATTTCATAAAAAGCGAAAGACGGGAAAACTCGAAGAGAAGAGAGAGAGAGAGGGAGAGAAGAATATTGAAAACGACGACTTGCATTTTTGGTTCTTGGGGACATTGCCTTAGGAGGGTCCCGTTTAAGCAACGTTCGAGAGCACATTGGAGAGAATCCTCGAGTCAAGAAATATGCGCCTTTGAAGTTCCATTTTTTTTTTTAGATAATGAATGTCTTTTTACGAGCACTGTATATTGCAGTTGTCTAGCCGTGATGGGCTCCACCGCAGGGATGGGCAGTATTTCAAATACAAGTATTATAAAATACGTATTTCAAATACTTTGCGTATTTTGCGTTTGTATTTAATTACAAATTGGGTAATGTATTTGACGTGTGTATTTAAATACTAAAACGTGGGTATTTCAAATACAATTGTAATTAAATACAATTTTGTGGGCGAAATTACATCCCTCAAATTTATTGTCACTGTCCAGAGCAGGAAGAAAACTACGTTCAGCACCAAATGCAGTGTCTCTCAATCAAGCACAAGCGTTTAGTGACTTTGTGATTACGGTGCTAGTCTAGGGCAAGAATAGTGACGAAATCGACGTTCACAGGCAGACTGGTTAAATAAGCGCCTGTGATAACTTGTGATGCTTTCCAGCCTGATTTCCACCCATATTTTTGCCTGGAACATTCTAAATGCGCGGGTCGTCCAGATTTTCGTAACTGGTGCGAATTGCAGCAATAAAAATTCTCTAGCTAGTGCTGCGCGTCTTGGTCGTCTCGGTTCTTTGTTGGTCTATACCAATATGTAATCGGCAAAAAGCTGCTTAAAGCTCTGTACTTTTTTCATTTATTACGTCCGAGCTGATTACAGTTTTTTGTGATTATATTTCTATTACGTTATTAGGGCCTCGCACACTAACTCCCGAGTGTGCGATGCAAAATTAAAATGAAATACCCAGAAACCCGTTGTAGGTGCCCTGAAGTCGCTGACGCAAATTTTGAGGAATGTGTTTGGAAAAGTGTTTGGAGGAGACCAAATACATTTGGTTGTATTTGTATCTTGTACTTAAATGCTTTTTTTGGAAATGTAATTACATTTGTAATTAAATACATTTCTGACGAAGTATTTTGTATTTGTATTTCGATACATATTTGCATGTATCTTGCCCCCATCCCTGGCTCCACCCTTCACTCCGCTTTAAAGTCGAAATTCACAATTCACAATACGAAGTGCTCGCGAGAGGTCAGTGGACATGTGGCAGAAAAACATTGTTGCTGCTTTAAGGAGACGCTTGCTGGTATGGGTCACAAAGTTTGCGGGTGTTGAGGATTCGTCTTCACATTAACTCATTAAAGACCAGATTTGAGATTTGGAACCTGTCTGCTTCAGAAGATCTGCGTGACAGATCAGCTGGCGTTTCCCACTCTAGCATAAATAACGTTACCGAGCTTCGTCTAAGGTATACCTGTTTTCACCTCAAGGACCGTAGTAAAACAAGTCCGGCCTTTATGTTAATGATTAAGATAAATGCACGTGAACCTTAGATTAGATATATCATATATGTTGTCTTATCAAGACGTACACGTTCCAAACGCCAAAAGCATCGCTTTTTCCTCCAACAACCAAATCTCGTAAGAACTACTTCGCGCAGCCAATGAACAATGCGTAAAACTTGCCTTTTTTCTGAAAGTGAAAGATCTATAGATTTTTTTTTAACAAAAGAGTTGCGTTTCGTTTTGTTTGACAGGATACTTAACGGCGTCTAGGCAGTCCATTTCTTTACTGTCGAACTAGAAGACTGTAAGTTAGGCCGTCCGCGTGACTGGAGTGAGAAGGGCTCTCCTCAAAAATTACAAAATTCAATGTAAAAACAAAGATCACTGCAAACGCTCGTTTTAATATTAATTAAACCAACCTCCCCCCCCCCCCCCCCCCCAAAAAAAAAAAAAAAGAAAGAAAGAAAAAAACGCGAGCAAATATAAATGTAGTGAATAGCGACCATAAAATATGTAACTGTGTTATATATTGTATAAAAAAAGATACCAACTGCTACAGCAAAACAATTGGTAGTTGAGAGCTTGTGAAGGAAGAACAGAACAAGACAGGAGACAAATCCGGGTGAGAGGGGGATAGGAAAAAGGGCGAAAGTACCCCAAACAACACGTAAGGCGGTATACT